>NC_134365.1:0-311020 GCF_035582795.1 Mycteria americana
AACACTAACTAACCCTAACCCTGGTCCTCAAAAGTTCTCAATCCCCTACGCAGGCTGTGGGGGAGGGTGTTGGTCATGAGGAATATCTTTCCGATTTTCGGGTGGTTGCAGGCCCATTCTTTAGATAAACTCCTTGTGATCTCTGGCCATATATTGTAACTGCTCATCCTCCAATGCGCTCTCCTCATCCCATGCTAGCTGAGTTTTGCTGTGCCTCATCTCGCTACAATGTTTGAGACAGTACCTCTTTCAAACTCTCACAAGACAGTACCTCTTTCAGTCTCTCCTTTGATGTGCTCTCCGCATCCCATGCTAACTGACTTGCCATCACCATGCAAATTGCGCCTTATCTGTCTACAATGTTTGAGACATTAACTCTTTCAGTCCCTCACATCACCCCATGGCTCAAACATTGTCTATATAATAGAGGACAGAGAAGACAAAGTTTGCAAAATCATATATTTTACAATGGCAAGGCCAATCATCAAAAAGAAGATTCCAGTTGGCAGAGGGTCCTTGATTTCATCTTCCTGGGTCATGATACGAACATAGCGATCAGCAGGAGAAAAGAGAGAGGAAGCATAATCAAGCAGATGGGTAACCATATATCGAACAATAGCTATGCCAATCATTACGAATAGAAATCCAACCAACAGGGTTATTCCAATTTGCATTAACCATTTCCCCCACCCCATGAGTCCCCAGGATTGTAGGAGGGAGGCAAACCAAGATCTGGGTGCATGACTAATATTTGCAGGTTAGACAGGGGTAACCTATCCATAAGTTCTCTAGGTATCTCCTTACATAAACCATCTCTCCAGAGTTGGCCCCTCATCATCCCCAACCCTAGGTTTCTCCCGGGGGGTAGGCCTTTTAAAGGCTGGTTGCCTAATTCGGTTCTCCTAGCTGCGGCTTCACGGCTTTGTTCCCCTCCAGAGATTCCCACATTGCGGCTCTAAGTGATCAGTTCCTGCACAATCTCTCCCCAGATGAGGGGGAATTCCACCGGAGCGGGCCATATTTGGTTTCTCCCTGGTGTTAGCATTTCTGTTAAACGCTCATGAATTGGGAGCGCTGCCCTTAGGCGGTCCTGGATTTGTAAGGCATATAGCTTCAGAGGGTCAGGGAGGCCCTTTATCAGGGGTTTCATTTGATTGGGGTCAGCTTTTAGCAACATCAGGGAGGGCTGATGGGGTATTAAGTGCCTGTCATGCATGAGCTGGAGGCAGGCGGCTTTCTGCATGCTTTCGGTAATTTGATCCAGTCCCGGAGTGGGGATGGTCACCAGATCTCCCTGTTCCAAGGGGTCTAGCCCTCCAGCCCAGTATGCCACCCTTTGAGTTAGGGACCAGGGGGCTCAAGTGTCAGGAATGGTTAGAAACACACCTGGACCCCAGTATCCCTGCGCCTCCTCCTCGGAAAGTTTAATTCTGTGTCCCCCCCATGAGGGAGACCCTCCGCACATATTCCGTCTCCATTCCTCTAGGGAGCCTACTATATTTTTCTTGTAATTTTGCCAATTCAGTTACACTATAGGGAATTTCTTTCAGTATGATTTCTGGCATGGTATCGGTGCCCCCTTCATATTGAAATTCCATTTTAAGAAGTGGGCGAAGTTGGGGAGCAGTTGTCTTGTCATGTTGGTGCTTTGTCTGTTCCATTTCCTCCCAGGGGTAGTGGCCAGCTACCCTTCTGTCAACTAGCTCATGTTCCTTAGATAGACTGGAGTGCCCACACTCACTCTCGAGATCCTCCCTCCGCACCTCTGCTAGCTCTGACTGCAACTCGCACTCCCTGACAAAAGCGTCGACAGCTGACTCTGCCAAGCTATCCGCTGTTGTTTCTGCTTGCACCCGTTTTTTTTTCCACTCAGCTTCCAGGTCTGCTTGCAAGCTTTGAACTAAATCCCTTTTTTTCCGCTCAGCTTCTAGCTCTGCTTGCAAGCTTTTAACCAAATCTTGTAACAATTCGCTCGCCTCTCACTCAGCCTGTTTTACCGTGCACTTATCCTTCTGTGCTGTCATCAGTGCAGCTCCTAAAACACCACAAACTACAGTTTTTCCTTTCCCAGGTCTCGACCTGTTCTCCTTTGCCAAAACCTTTATTCACTCTGCAACAGTGGACGGAGATTGCCAGTTCTCCTCTGTCCAATTTCGCCCTCGAGGCATCAGGCAGGAGTTATATGTTTTTAATAACTCTATCAAAGGGGAGCAGTCCAGATCAGGTTGAACCCAGGAAGCCATGATCGTCTGCCGGAGGACTCGGACTCAGCCGATTCACATCCTCCCTTCTTGACTCAGTCGATATCCCCTCCCTGTTCCTCTCACTGATCAAGTCGGGGAATCCCACTTCTGACACCAAATTAATGTCTCGTCCAACTTGATGGGTTGCAAGATGGGTGAATCTTTTTGATTCCCCGAGGGTTTGTGTACCGACAAAGGCCGATCTCTGCTCAGCAGAGCCGCGGGGCTGGAAGAGTCACAACAATGACTCAGAGGAACAGTCTGACTAGCAACTTTATTAACTGGTGAATTAGACAAACGGACAAACTTAACGAAAAGCAAGCTCAACAAACAGAGGCAATTTGGCAATGGAGCTACTTTCCAGGCAACCCGTCACAATTTATCCAAAACTTATATATCATGGAAGAGCAGAGGAAGAGAGAACCGAGAAAAGGAAAAGAGAAGAGAGGAGGACAGAGAAAGGAAAGGTATCACCACCCTTGGATCCCGCGATGACGACGACAGGCGTGGCAATCCTCCAGTGATGGGTGCGCACTGTTCCCAGGGGGGGGAGGGGGGGCCTTTTATACCCTAGTCCCTGCCTCAGGTTACGCCCCTGGAGGACTTACATTGTTCTGGTCCTTGAAAGTTGTCAATCTTCTACGCAGGCAATGGGGGAGGGGGGTGGTTGCAAGGAATTTCATTCCAAGTTTTGGGTGGTCGCAGGCCCATTCTTTAGATAAACTCTGTGTGATCTCTGGCCATATATGGTAACTGCACATCCTCCAACACGCTGTCCTCGTCCCATGCTAGCTGACTTGCTGTTCCTTATCTCACTACAATGTTTGAGACAGTACCTTTCAAACTCTCACAAGACAGTACCTCTTTTAGTCTCTCCTTTGATGAGCTGTCCCCATCCCATGGTAGCCGACTTGCTGTCGCCATGCAAATCCTGCCTTATCTCTCTACAATGTTTGAGACATTAACTCTTTCAGTCCCTCACACAGTACACTGAACTTTTACTTAGCTACATGAAGGCAGGCCCTAAAACTGGTGCAAACTAGAAAGATAAGGTAGCCACAACCATCAGCAGAAGCTGCATCCATTGAAATAAGAAAAGGAACAGCCCACCTGGAGACAGAGAAAGGATCCAATGAGGAACAAGAAGACCCCAGACCCAAATATTGCTATTGGACTGAACCGTCGTGTGTGGGGAGGGGAACTTAAATTGTAAGGGTATAATTGCCCAGGTATTTATTTGTTGGGGGTCCCTCTCCAGAGGCACCCAGCTCGAGCTGTTTTTTACCACTGAACTACTCAATAAATTCATCTGGCATACGTCATATTGGAGACTCTGCTTTGGGGAAACCTAGGGTTAAGCCTGAGGGGAGAGAAAGCACCCAAGAGTGAGTGAGTGTATGTGTGTGAGCAAGGAGTAGAAAAGTGGCATCCATCAGCTTGATGGAGCTACCCACTGCAAAGGGACTCCAGTCCTAGCAGTTAAAATCTCAGGTGGTGTGTGTGCAACTCCCTGAATGGTCTGTGAATGCTTGGGCAGCAGCTTCTCCTTCAAGTTAATACCGTAGATCACCCTTGGCTGTAGCCCCTCCTTCTGCAGGGGCTTCTGGAGATGCTGCTCTTTCCCTGCACTGCTGCTAACAGCACCCGTGTTAAGGGAGAAGCAAGTGCATTCGAGTGCCAGCTTGCTGCCTTCACGACAGGGCTTGGGGGTGGCCTGGGGCTATGGGACAGTGTCGTGGTTTAGCCCCAGCCGGCAACTAAGCACCACGCAGCCGCTCACTCACTCCCCCTCGGTGGGATGGGGGAGAGAATCAGAAGAGCAAAAGTAAGAAAACTTGAGGGTTGAGATAAAAACAGTTTAATAGGTAAAGCAAAAGCCACGCACGCAAGCAAAGCAAAGCAAGGAATTCATTCACTACTTCCCATGGGCAGGCAGGTGTTCAGCCATCTCCAGGAAAGTAGGGCTCCATCACATGTAACGGTTACTTTGGAAGACAAACGCCATCACTCCAAACGTCCCCCCTTCCTTCTTCTTCCCCAGCTTTATATACTGAGCATGATGTCATGTGGTATGGAATAGCCCTTTGGTCAGTTTGGATCAACTATCCTGGCTGTGCCCCCTCCCAGCTTCTTCTGCACCTGGCAGAGCACGGGAAGCTGAAAAGTCCTTGACTAGTACAGCAACAACTAAAACATCTCTGTATTATCAACACTGTCTTCAGCACAAATCCAAAACATAGCCCCATACCAGCCACTATAAAGAAAATTAACTCTATCTCAGCTGAAACCAGGACAGACAGGCTTCAGGGGAGGTGCTCCAGCTGGGGGCTGCTGCATGGGGTGAGTGGGGCTGGGGGAGGCTCGGGGGGGGGTGGTCTGGCGAGTTGGGGAGGTGCCCAGCATCTGCACCTTCTTTCCCTCTTCCCTTCTGTCAGCTCTTGGGTATCTCACTGGGGCTGCCCTGACCTGTCTTGCCTCCAGTGGACCAGAACCTGCTGCAGCGGGCAGTTTGAAGCTTCCCGTCCTGACACCCCCGGGTGGCCAGTGGACAGGAGACACCCCTGCACCTGCCAAAGGGGCTCACTCACTTCACTGATGGTCCTGGCCCTCACCCACCACCGGGAATCACGTCCGGCGTGCCGCCACGCTGCACCAGCAGCGAAGGCAGCAGCCGCACTGCTGCCCACCTGTGCAGTGCCAGTGCTGCAGTACTGCGCTTCGTCCACGAGGCAGCGGCAGCAGCAGCGAGCACCTGGCAGACAGCACTTGCCCAGGGGCAGCACTGGCACTGCAGTTCCATGCTTTGTGCACCAAGCGCCCGCCAACACGGTGTACCTGGGACGGCAGTGGCGTTTCCTTACCGGGAGGCAGCAACGAGCACGGCAGCATCACCTCGCAGGCACCGCGGCACAGCATTTCCGTTTACGGCAGACGGCAACGTGGAGCACAGCAGCGCACCTGCGGCGCCCACCTGCAGTACCGCGTTTCGTTCGCCAGACAGCAGCAGTGAGCACGGGCGAGCGCCACACCCCGCATGCGCGGCGCCCGAACTGCAGTACCGAATTCTGGTCGCCGGGCGGCAGCACCGTGCGCGGTGCCGCGTGACACTGCGCATGCGCCGCTCCCGTGTTGCAGTACCACATTTTGGTCGCCGGGTGGCAGTGAGAGAGCAGCGGCGGCGCCCCACCGCGCATTCGCGGCCCTAGAGCTGCAGTACTGCTTTTTGGTCGCTGGGCGGCAGCAGCGAGGGTGGGTGCATGCCCTCTCGAGGCGCAGCTGCACCGCTTTTTGGGGAACGGGCACGCGGGAAGCCTGCAGAAAACCACACGAAACCGGCAACAAAAATACACCTCGTGCACGTGCCCAAGAGCAATGTGGCTGCCCGGCGGCCAAGTCCACGAAAACTACACCTCCCAGCATGCACTAGCAAACACAGCATGGCTGCTTGGCAGCCGAGTGCCGGAAGATTACACCTCCCGGCATTCCCGGGGGAACTAACATAGCAGACCGGCAGCCCCTTGCCCCAGGACTACAGCTCCCGGCATGCCGCGGGAGGCAGCCTTCCCCGCTTTCTCACCCTGCGGGGCACCGTTCCCCCCCTCGCCAATGCATCCGGTAGCCTCACCGAGCCCCGAGCGCAGCTCTACGCTCCCCAGTGTGGCTCCGACATGGACCCCACTGGCCTCGCTACTCCCGTCACTTGGCGACCACTCTGGTCCTCCCTTGGCTCACACCGGCCCCTCTATGGCCACCCGGGGCAGGGCAGCGGCAGCACCAGCACCAGCCCCTTCACTGGCAGCCACTCCCTTACAGGGAGGGGCCGTCGCCCTCAGCCTCACTGCCCGCACCTGGGGCTCCTCCAGCCCCGGCCCACAGCTGGAGCCCAGCAGGAACAGGGGGCCATTGCCCGATCCCCACAGTGCGTCACCTCCCCCGCTGGGCTCCCTCACAGCCCCTCGCCCAGTGCAAAGGGAGTGCAAACGCAGCTGGGAAGGCAAAGGAGACGGCGAGTGTTTATTCAGTCGCATGCATAACAAGTCCCAGGAATGAGTGTGCTCCAGGCTCAGGGCCTGCCCCTGGGACACTGCCAGTCCTTCTCAGAGCTGCGCTTGCTCGTTGGTCTGGCGGGGAACAGATGGTCAGCTCTTGGAGCGATAGGCTGCTGGGAAGAGGTGGAGGCTGCCAAAAATGAGGAGCAGGCTGCAGGACACTAGAACAGAGGAGAAAAGTGACAGCCAGCTGGACAGCAGGGGTGCAGCAAGAAAGCATGAGGCAGGGAACGGGGCAGCGAGAGAAAGACGGGGACAGGGAGCCTGACAGAGACGGAGAAAGAAGCAGCAGGGAGAGATGAAGAGGCACAGCAGAAAGAGAAACTCTCAATGAGACAGTTCAAATACAGAGAAAAAGACAGGGACAGGGAGCAGGACAGTGGAATAAAAAAGAGGGACAGGGAGCAGGACAGAGACCTGGAGAAAGAAAAAATAGTGATGGGGAGCAGGACAGAGGAACAGACAAAGAAAGAGAGGGACAGGCAGAAGGACAGAGGGATGGACAGAGAAAGACGGGGAGGGGGGACACGGACAGAGAGAAAAGAGTACAGGGAATGGACAAGGGGATTGCAAAAAAGAGAGATGCAAATCAGGACAAAGAGATAAAGAAGGGGAAAAAAGTGTCGGACTGCAGGGGAGGTGGAAGGGACAAGGAGTGAGACAGAGGAAGAAAGAGAGGAGAAAAGGGACAGCCAGTCAGACAGGGGGATATAGCAAGAAACAAGGCGGGGGGGTGATGGGGGGAGGAGAGAGAGGGGGGCAAAAAGATGGAAAATGGGATACAGAGAAGAAAACAGAGAAAGGGAGCAGGACAGAGGAGTAAAGAGAGAAAAAAAAGGACACGAAGAAAGACAGAGATGGAGAAGGAAAAAGCAGCATTGAAGGTAGGACAGAAAGAAGGAGAAAGGAAAAACAGGGATGAGGAGCAGGACAGAGGAACAGAGAAACAAAGAGAGAAAAGGAGTGCAACAGAAGGATAGATCAAGACAGGGCAAGGCACTGGACAGCGAGAGAGAAAGAGGGACAGGGAGAAGGACAGAGGGACAGAGAGATATAGACAAAGTGACACGGAGCAGGACAGGAGAATAGAGAAAGAGAAAAAAGGCTAGCAGGACAGAGGGACTGGGCAAAAAAGAGAGGGACAAGGAGCCGGACAGAGAGATGAGAAAGAAAAAGTACAGGTAGGGAGCAGAACAAAGGGATAGAGAGGGGAAAAGGAGTGAAAGAAGGACAGAGGGATAGAGAGCAGAAACAACGTGACAGGGAGGAAGACAGAGAGAGAGAAAAAAATTTGGACAGGAAGGAGGACAGAGGGACAGGAAAAAGATAGGGACAGGTAACAGGACACTGGGATAGACAGACAAAGAAAGGGACAAGTAGGATAACAGAGAATTGGAGAAAGAAGACAGGGATGGGGATCAGCACAGTGGGACAGAGACAGAAAGAGGCAGATGGGTACCAGGACATAGGGAGTAAGAGAAAAAGACAGGGACAGGGAGCAAGACAGAGAGATGGAGAAAGAAAAAAGAGGGATGGGGAGAAGAACAGATGTGAGAGACTGAAAGAGTTAATGTCTCAAACATTGTGGCGATTTGAGGCGCTATTTGCATGGCGACAGCAGGTCGGCGAGCATGGCGTGGGGGAGAGCAAGAGCGGGATGTGGAGAGCACGTCGGAGGATGCGCGGTTCCAGGTTCTGTCAAACCTGACCATGTACGGCCAGAGGTCACACAGAGTTTATCTGAGGAAGGGGCTTGCAACCGCCCAAGAGACCCCTCACGACCACCCCCTTCCCCCAGCGCCTGCGCAGAAGATTGAGAACTTTCTAGAACAAGAACCATGTAAGTCCTGAAGGGGCGTACCTGGAGGCGGGGATTACCTATAAAAGGCTTGCCCCCCCCCCAGGGAAGTGCGCGCACGCCCACCACTGGAGGATTGCCACGTCTGTCATCGTCATCGCGGGATCCAAGGGTGGTGATACTTTTTCTTTCTCTTTCCTCCTCTCTTCTTCTTTCCTTTTCTTGCTTCTCTTTTCCTCTGCTTTTCCAATATATATATGCAAGTTTGGGATCGGGTTGCCCGGAAAATAGTTCCATTGCCAAATCGCCTTTGTTCGTTCGTTAAACTCGTCAGGTAGTTAAGTTTGTCCGTTTGTGGAATTCGCCAGTTAATAAAGTTGCTGGCCTGACTGTTCCTCTGGGTCATTGTCGTGACTCTACCGACCACGCGGCTCTGCCGAGCAGAGATCGGCTTTTGTCGGTACTCAAACAGTCGGGGAATCAAAAAGATTCACCTCTCTCGCAACCCACCGAGTGGGACGAGACAACAGAGGAACAAAGAGAGGGGCTAGAAGAAGAACAGGGAGAAGGACTAGAAGAATGACAGAGAGGGAGCAGGGCACAGGGACAGAGAGACAAAGAGAGGGATGGGGACTAGGACTGAGGGATAGAAAAAGAGAGGGACAGGGAGCAGTATGCAAGAATATAGAGAAGAAAAGAGGTACAGGGAAGCAGAAAAAATGCCAGAGATGGAAAGACATGGTCAGGGAGTCAGATAGAGGGTCAGGGAGCCTCTAACCATTCCAGAGGGATGGAAAGGCAAAGAGAAAAGTATAAGGATGAAGAACAATGCCATAGAGAGATGGAGGCAGGGAGAGGCAGAGAGGCAGGCTGGAAGGTGGAGGGGTAGGGGATGAGGAGGAGGGCAGGGAAGGACCGGGATGCAGAAGAGGGACACATGCACCCAAGGGCCCAGAACTTACCACAGCTCCCTCCCTCAGCGCTAGCCAGAGAATTTTACAATTCAGACTCTTCTCTCTTTTCCTCTCTCGCCCATCCTCTTCTGTACCTCCAGTCACTTGACTGCCATCCACCTAAAGACTATCTTGGTGGTTTATAGCTCTTAAAATATAAGGCTTCGTAGATATCTGGTGCCACACACACAAATACACGGGTTTATCATACTTTTGGTTACACATACAGGCCCCGGGTTATATTTTGGTGATCTGGTCTGCTTAGGACTGCTAATAGGAATCCTTCCTCACCCAGAGAGACAAGGTTTCTCATCTGCAGATAGAGGCAGCTTCCAATTCAATCCATTTCGTTTTATTCTGCAGCTGGTTTACCTTTTTCTGGTCTCTCCAACTTCAGCCATGACAGCTACTCTAAGAAGCAAGTAAGTATTAAACTTTTCCGTTTTCACAAACAAGGCAAATCAGAGACAACCGATGCAAACCAAAGCCAGATGCTGTCAACGACATTCACAGGGGAAGAACGAGTAACTCGCGTCTCACGTTGCTCCCGGGCACCGCGCAGGGGCCTGAGCCGGCGGCCTGAGGGTGAGTCGGGACCCCGCTCCTGGGAACTGCGTGTGCACAAACGCCGAGCTGCAGCACCCAATTTTGGTCACTGGGTGGCAGCAGTGCTACAGCTCCCGGCACGCCCGGCAGACCAACACGGCCTTCTGGCAGCCCCGAGCCGAAAGACTACAGCTCCCGGTATGCCACGCGGACCAGCATGGCTGAGCGGCAGCATTTCCGCACTCCTGCCAGTGCGGTGTCTGGCATCTTTCCTGGTTCTCTGAAAGTGGCGCCTGTAGTTTCTTGATAGTTCATCGATTAGCGTGACAGGCAAGGTTTGTTTCTTGTCATTGCCTCAATGTTTGCTTTGTCAGGTCTGCATCTCTGTATATTTTGTTTCTGGCTTCCTGCTTTTTCCCTTAGTTTCCCAGCTTACAAGGTGCCTGATCAGATAAGCTTGCTGGAATAAACATTCTCACCCTCTCACATGCCTTCATTAATTAGTGTGACTGACCAGGTTTGGTGGTCAGGTTCATGTCCTTGTATGTTCTTGTCTATGGCTTCTTCCTTTTCTTATTACCCCTTTTTGTTTTGCATTGAGAAGGGTCTTTGACCGGATACCCTTAAAGGAGCAAACACTCTCCTTCCGGACACCCTTACCAACAGCAGCTTCATTTCAACAAGGTCAGAATATTCTGAAGAGCCTGATGTATCAGCTAGGCCTTCTCCACAGATGAAGCTGTCAGCAAGGTGGCAGTTTGAAAGTTCATCCTGCACATGGTGAGTGATGGGGATGTCGATGTGACTGCCCATACCAAGGCATAGGCCTGCAAGAGAGCCCATGGCAGAGCTTTGGGAAATCCTTGCTAGTATGATTGTGCAGCTGGCTGAGGTAAAGGGTTGAACTGGTGTCGTGGTTTAGCCCCAGCCGGCAGCCAAGCACCACGCAGCCGCTCGCTCACTCCCCCCCGATGGGATGGGGGAGAGAATCGAAAGAGCAAAAGTAAGAAAACTCGTGGGTTGAGATAATAACAGTTTAATAATTGGAACAAAATAATAGTAATAATAATAATGAATTATAATGAGAGGGAAAAAAAAAAAAAACAAACAATGAGAGAGAGAGAGAGGAACAAAACCCAAGGGAGGGAAAAAAGAGGGGAAAAAAAATTTATATATATATATATAAAAGAAAATTACAACCGCTCACCACCCGCCGACCGACACCCAGCCAGTCCCCGAGCAATGATCGCTACCCCCCGGCCAAC
This sequence comes from Mycteria americana, assembly GCF_035582795.1. NCBI lineage: Eukaryota > Metazoa > Chordata > Aves > Ciconiiformes > Ciconiidae > Mycteria > Mycteria americana. Next base: position 10,855 of record NC_134365.1, read on the forward strand.
TCCCCCCAGTTTATATACTGGGCATGACATCATATGGTATGGAATAGCCCTTTGGTCAGTTTGGATCAACTATCCTGGCTGTGCCCCCTCCCATTTCTTGGGCACCTGGCAGAGCATGGGGAGCTGAAAGGGAAAGAATCGTTGACCAATGTAAACACCGCTTAGCGACAGCCAAAACATCAGCGTGTTATCAATATTATTCTTATACTAAAATCCAAAGCACAGCACTATACCGGCTACTAGAAAGAAAACTAACTCTATCCCAGCCGAAACCAGGACAGTATCCACCCCTTATTCTATACCATTTATGTCATGCCCAGGTTCTACCTTTTCTAATACAATTAATCACCACCACTTTTCCTGTCTCTTGGTATGTATATCTATATATGTACACACAATTATCATTCCCTTGGTCTATGGTCCATCCTTCTAAAATGTTTATTAAGTTCATTTAGTCCATGACTTTGGGCTCCATCTGTCATAATAGTCCTTCATGGCAGAAGAGATGCTGTGTGGTGTTGGGTTGTTGCATGCTGAAGCCAGTTCTGGTTCCATCACCATTGCACGTTGCTTGCTTTCATCGAAGTTCATTCTTCACTAATCTGGGTGATCCTTATTGAAATACCATTGATATGGAGTATAGTAATCATACAAGTGATGATACACAGTATTATATAGCAGTTAACATCATACCATTTAGTTCATTGGCTATTCTCACCCAAAATCAAATCCCCTTGAGGTACACATCTGACTTCCCCATCCTTTCGCATTACCCACCAAGTGCACCCGGGTCCTTGAGCAAAAGCAATCCCACGAATGGGCTTGCCTTTGCCCGAGGCAGGAGTAACCCAGACTGTCTTCCCCAGCATGTTTTTTATGTGCACTACAGGGACCTTATCCCCTTCTACAGTGCGTAAAAGTTTTGATTGGGCAGGGCCAGGTCGATTGACAGATCCTCTAGTGTTAACTAACCAGGTGGCCTTTGCTAAATGTGTATCCCAATGTTTGAACGTCCCACCACCCATTGCTCTCAGTGTAGTTTTTAACAGTCCATTGTATCGTTCAATTTTCCCAGAGGCTGGTGCATGATAGGGGATGTGATACACCCACTCAATGCCATGCTCTTTGGCCCAGGTGTCTATGAGGTTGTTTCGGAAATGAGTCCCGTTGTCTGACTCAATTCTCTCTGGGGTGCCATGTCGCCATAGGACTTGTTTTTCAAGGCCCAAGATAGTGTTCCGGGCAGTGGCATGGGGCACAGGATACGTTTCCAGCCATCCGGTGGTTGCTTCCACCATGGTGAGCACATAGCGCTTGCCTTGGCGGGTTTGTGGGAGCGTGATATAATCGATCTGCCAGGCCTCCCCATATTTATATTTCAGCCATCGCCCTCCATACCACAGAGGCTTTAACCGCTTGGATTGTTTAATTGCAGCGCATGTTTCACATTCATGGATAACCTGTGCAATAGTGTCCATGGTTAAGTCCACCCCTCGATCACGAGCCCATCTATATGTTGCATCTCTTCCTTGATGGCCTGAGGTGTCATGGGCCCATCGAGCTATAAATAATTCACCCTTATGTTGCCAATCCAGATCCACTTGAGCCACTTCAATCTTAGCAGCCTGATCCACCTGCTGGTTGTTTTGATGTTCCTCAGTGGCCCGACTCTTGGGTACGTGAGCATCTACGTGACGTACTTTTACAACCAGGTTCTCTACTCGGGCAGCAATATCTTGCCACAGTGCTGCAGCCCAGATGGGTTTGCCTCTGCGCTGCCAATTGTTCCATTGCTGTAACCACCCCCACAGGGCATTCGCCACCATCCATGAGTCAGTATAGAGATAGAGCATTGGCCACTTTTCTCGTTCAGCAATGTCTAAAGCCAGCTGAATGCCTTTAACTTCTGCAAATTGGCTTGATTCACCATCTCCTTCAGCAGTTTCTACCACTTGTCATATAGGACTCCATACAGCAGCCTTCCACCTCCGATGCTTTCCTACAATACGACAGGACCCATCAGTGAACAGGGCATATTGCTTCTCATTTTCTGGTAGTTTATTGTACAGTGGGGCCTCCTCAGCACGCGTCACCTCCTCCTCTGGCAATATTCCGAAATCTTTGCCTTCCGGCCAGTCCATAATTACTTCCAAGATTCCTGGGCGATTGGGGTTTCCTATCCGAGCCGTTGTGTGATCAGTGCAACCCACTTACTCCACGTAGCATCAGTTGCATGATGTGTAGAGGGGACCCTCCCTTTGAACATCCAACCCAGCACCGGCAGTCGAGGTGCCAAGAGGAGTTGTGCTTCCGTACCAACCGCTTCTGAAGCAGCTCGAACCCCTTCATATGCTGCCAATATCTCTTTTTCAGTTGGAGTATAGCGGGCCTCGGATCCTCTGTATCCCCGACTCCAAAACCCTAAGGGTCGACCTCGAGTTTCCCCTGGTGCTTTCTGCCAGAGGCTCCAGGTAGGGCCATTCTCCCCGGCTGCAGTGTAGAGCACATTTTTTACGTCTTGCCCTGCCCGGACTGGCCCAAGGGCTACTGCATGAACTATCTCCCGTTTAATTTGTTCAAAGGCTTGTCGTTGCTCAGGGCCCCATTTGAAATCGTTCTTCTTCCGGGTCACTTGGTAGAGAGGGCTTACGATCAGACTGTAATTTGGAATATGCATTCTCCAAAAACCCACAACGCCTAAGAAAGCTTGTGTTTCCTTTTTGCTAGTTGGTGGAGACATGGCTGTTATTTTGTTAATCACATCCATTGGGATCTGGCGACGTCCATCTTGCCATTTTATTCCTAAAAACTGGATTTCCTGTGCAGGTCCCTTGACCTTACTTTGTTTTATGGCAAAACCGGCTTTCAGGAGGATCTGGACTATTTTCTTCCCTTTCTCAAAAACTTCCTCTGCTGTATTGCCCCACACGATGATGTCATCAATGTATTGCAGATGCTCTGGAGCTTCGCCCTGTTCCAATGCAGTCTGAATCAGTCCATGGCAAATGGTAGGGCTGTGTTTCCACCCCTGGGGCAGTCGATTCCAGGTGTACTGAACGCCCCTCCAAGTGAAAGCAAACTGTGGCCTGCACTCTGCTGCCAAAGGGATTGAGAAAAACGCATTAGCAATATCAATTGTAGCATACCATTTGGCTGCTTTTGACTCCAGTTCGTATTGCAGTTCCAACATGTCCGGCACGGCAGCACTCAGGGGCGGCGTGACTTCATTCAGGCCACGATAGTCTACTGTTAGTCTCCACTCTCCATTAGACTTTCTCACTGGCCATATGGGACTGTTAAAAGGTGAACGAGTCTTACTGATCACTCCTTGGCTCTCCAGTCGACGAATCAGCTCATGGATGGGAATCAGGGAGTCTCGGTTGGTACGATACTGCCTCCGGTGCACTGTTGTGGTAGCGATTGGCACCTGTTGTTCTTCGACCCTCAGCAACCCCACAACAGAAGGGTCCTCTGAAAGACCGGGTAAGGCAGACAGCTGTTTAATTTCTTCCGTCTCCAAGGCAGCTATACCAAAAGCCCACCGATACCCTTTTGGGTCCTTGAAATACCCTCTCCTGAGATAGTCTATGCCAAGGATGCATGGAGCCTCTGGGCCAGTCACAATGGGGTGCTTTTGCCACTCATTCCCAGTTAGGCTCACTTCGGCCTCCAATACAGTCAGTTGTTGGGATCCCCCTGTCACTCCACAAATACAGATGGGTTCTGCCCCTATATAGCTTGATGGCATCAGGGTACACTGTGCACCGGTGTCTACAAGAGCTTTATACTCCTGTGGGTCTGATGTGCCAGGCCATCGAATCCACACAGTCCAGTAAACCCGGTTGTCCCTTTCCTCCACCTGGCTGGAGGCAGGGCCACCCTAATCCTGGTCATAATATTCATTACCCTTTTCTTGTGTATATGAGTCAGAAATTTCTTCATTAAAATCAGGAGTAAAATCAGCCCTCTTACTCTGTCTGGGGAACTGTCCACTGGAAACCGGAGCAGCAATTTTCCTGGAAGAACTCCCTTTGGCGATTGTTTTTCCTTGCAACTCACGTACCCGTGCCTCTAGGGTGGAGGTAGGTTTTCCATCCCACTTCCTCATGTCCTCTCCGTGGTCACGCAAGTAAAACCATAGGGTGCCCCGTGGTGTGTACCCTCTATATCCTCTCTCTTGAGCAGAAGAACACTGACTCCGAATAGCTGAGACACTGGTCCGTATAGGTAGGGAGTAGGACAAATCCTCTTTGAACTGTCTGAACTCCTGGGACAGTTCCCGCACAGCTGAGACAAAGGAGGAAGAGATACTTTCTTCATATTCTCGGAGGTTACTAGCAGCTTCATTCACTGTTGGACCGTCTCGATCTTTCCAGGTCAGTATTGCTAGTGAGTTGGCACACGACGGTGGTGCGTTTCGTACCAACTTCCGCCACATGGGTCTTGTGCACTGGACCTCGTCTGGATCTATGGGTGACCGCACGTCGTTCAGGTCACCATAAATCACTTCCAGCACAGCTAGTTCCCTCAGGTACTGGATACCTTTCTCCATGGTGGTCCATTTCCCAGAGCGGTATACAACATCTTCCTTGAAGGGATATCTCTCTCTTATAGCTGACAGGAGTCGCCTCCAGAGGCTGTGGGCTGGTTCCCCTTTTCCAATCGCTTTGTCAATGCCCCCTTCCCTAGAAAGGGATCCCAGCTGCTTGGCTTCCTTACCTTCTAATTCCAGGCTATTGGCCCCGCTATCCCAGCATCGGAGCAGCCAGGTGACAATGTGCTCCCCTGGATGACGGCTGAAATCTTTTCGCATATCTCGCAGCTCACTCAGGGATAGGGATCGGGTAGTTTCGGTCTCATTTACGAGTTCTTCCTCTTCCTCTTCCTGTGATGGCCCTGCTCCTTCATCTTCCCTTTCTAAACGAGCTGACTTTCGCTTCCATGATTTCTTTTTATGTATAGGGGCGACTGATACTGACACGGGTTCATTCCCTGTTTGAACCGCAATGCTTGTAACAGAGTTGTTCGGTGCAGCTGCAGCCGCAGTGCCTGTTGCAGGGGGAATCGGAACAGCCGCAGTGCCTGTCGCAGGGGGAATCGGAACAGCCGCAGCGCCTGTCGCAGGGGGAGTCGGAACAGCCGCAGTGCCTGTCGCAGGGGGGGTTGGAGCAGCCGCAGTGCCTGTCGCAGGGGGGGCTGTAGCAGCCGCAGTGCCTGTCGCAGGGGAGGCTGGAGCAGCCGCAGTGCCTGTCGTTTTGTCACCAGATCCTTGAGGGTTCTGAGTAGCGTTGAACAGGGCTCGGTAGGCATGGGCCAGACCCCAGCACATTGCAGCGATTTGTATCTCCTTAGAATTGCCAGAGTCACAGCATACTTTTTCCAAATATTCTACTAATTTTCAGCACTTGTTCAGGGGTGAAGTTCCAAAACACTGGAGGTGCCCACCGCCCTAGGCATTTGCCCATGCTATTCCACACACCCTGCCACTCATAACTATCCAGCCTTGGGGCAGACCTCTGGATGGTATTCTTAAATTGCTTACTAACCCTGGACAAGATCGAAACAATATTCCCAAACAATACCAATACAAGTATCTTAACTACCCAAGGTTGTTCAAAATACTGAAAAGTTACTGTAATGAAGGAGGAAGCATTGTAGAAGAAAGTAGTGAAGGTACAATTCTGCATTTCCTCCATAAAAAACCTCTCAGAGGAAGAAGTATAATTGCGAATTGTCTCCATAAGATGATACCCGACATACAGTAACGGTTTCAGTACAGCACTTAGATACCAAAATAAACACAAGGTCACTGTTTTAATAGCAAATCTCACAGACAAAACATTACCAATTAAAGCAGACCACAGCAAACTGCTAAAACCAACACCGATCTTTAACATGTACGGCAAAGAAATGAGCATGGTGCAGATCAGGTTAACCGATGCTAGGAGCAAACGAGTCAATATCACGTCCCACAACTACTAACAGATCTAAATTCCTTAATACGCTCTGGTTAATCTGTTATTATCTCAAACCCTTCGTGCCCCACGTTGGGCGCCAAAAAGGACTGTCGTGGTTTAGCCCCAGCCAGCAGCCAAGCACCACGCAGCCGCTCGCTCACTCCCCCCCGATGGGATGGGGGAGAGAATCGAAAGAGCAAAAGTAAGAAAACTCGTGGGTTGAGATAATAACAGTTTAATAATTGGAACAAAATAATAGTAATAATAATAATGAATTATAATGAGAGGGAAAAAAAAAAAAAACAATGAGAGAGAGAGAGAGGAACAAAACCCAAGGGAGGGAAAAAAGAGGGGAAAAAAAATTTATATATATATATATAAAAGAAAATTACAACCGCTCACCACCCGCCGACCGACACCCAGCCAGTCCCCGAGCAATGATCGCTACCCCCCGGCCAACTCCCCCCAGTTTACATACTGGGCATGACATCATATGGTATGGAATAGCCCTTTGGTCAGTTTGGATCAACTATCCTGGCTGTGCCCCTCCCATTTCTTGGGCACCTGGCAGAGCATGGGGAGCTGAAAGGGAAAGAATCCTTGACCAATGTAAACACCGCTTAGCAACAGCCAAAACATCAGCGTGTTATCAATATTATTCTTATACTAAAATCCAAAGCACAGCACTATACCGGCTACTAGAAAGAAAACTAACTCTATCCCAGCCGAAACCAGGACAACTGGGAAAAGGGAGTGTCAGGCCACAGCTGCCCTCGAGGCAAGTGAAGAAATAGGTGCTGGAGCAGGGAAACCCAAGAGACTTCTCTGAGCTCTGAGAGAACAGCTTGGGTTAAGCCTTGCACAAGGACATCCCTGCAGAGGAAACATCTTCTTGATGAAGGATGAATTGTTTGTGGGGAGACCTGGGCTGTGCAGTCAGCAGTGTCAACACCCAGTGGGTTTGGGGGAGCATCTGTGGTGGGTGCTGGTATTTTCTGTGAGCAGCTAAATCAGATCTAAAGAGAGGGTCTACAGCCATCAGCTGCTGAGGTCCTACACTCCTTAGTGAGACTATGCACAGGATGGGGAGACATTTGGGATGTTGGTGGACAGGCAGAGATCTTTGCCAGTGGTGGGAGCCTAAGCAAAGTGGTGGCTGCTGAACAAACCTCCCTCCATCACTACTGTCAGTAGGACAGAAATGGCTGCCGGGGGAGAGACCTGCTGCAGGCACCGGGCATCCCTGCACAGCAGGGTGTGCCATCCTGCAGAGGTACACATGGGGGCACCTGGATCTGCATGGTGGCTCTTAGAAAAGGTGCCATCAATGCCAGGAAGTCAGGGAAAGAAAGATGCCCACTGTGAGACAGATCTGTTTTCCCTCAGGCCCTGCAGTAATGGTTCAGCTTGGCCAAAGAATGGGAGGAGGAGGACCCTGCAGGCTTATGCCTAGCTGCTGGGCACTCACAAGGACTGACTTGAGTCCATAGTGAGGCTGGACTCCTGCAACTGCCATGTCTACCCTCCCTGCCTGCTTTACTCCTGGCAGGGATCTCTGCCTAATGCTGTGCTCTGGGTTTTTGGTCTGCTGCAGTTATAGGGCTGTACTTCTGTCTGTCCCACTGCCCAGCCACAGCTCAAGGGTCAGCACAGCAATGAGAGGGTGAGCGGCCTTTGGGGCCACCTGTGACCTTTTTGTCTTACTCTTCTTCCCACAGAGAGAAAGTGTTTGTGAGTAGTTTGACTCCCCGGTGGGATTGCTGGGCCCTCTGGCTTACGACTCACTGGCTGTGTCCTGCTGTTGGGCAGGGTCCTGCCTCAGCCACCTTCTCTGAATACAGGGTAAGGAGAGAGGACACTTCCCAGCCTTGTTCAGCCTGATCTTCCCTTGTTTACCTATGCATCAACACCAAGATCACACAGGGCCTGGGCTCCATCCACAGAAGAGAAAGGGGTAGGCAACAAGCTTGGCTGGTCTCTTACACACATCATGTTAATTCTCTCTTTTCCTCCATGTCACAAGGGATCTCTGAAAGAAGATCAGAGGAGACTCTGAGGAGTCCAGCCTCCTCAGGGGCATCTTTCTTTGTGGTGGGGAGACAGGGCAGTTGCCCACTGGTCTCTGAGAGCAGGACATTATAATGAACATCAGGGACAGACCCCCTCCAAGTCTGTAGGAGAGATAGAGGATGATCACACAGCTAATTAAGGTCCCCGATGTTTTGACAGCTGCATTCCTCCCTGCTTCCTGTCCAGTCAGGAAGTTTCCCAGGTACCTTCTCCCAGTCCATCCCTGCTAGTGGAGGAACTCTCCTGACCAGGACGAGGGGAAATCTGTTCAATGCTCAGTTAGGGAGGAGAAAACTGAGGTGCAGGTCTAGATTTTTATTTGAAGGCATTTTTTAAGCCCATTTCCACCGTGTCCTGGGGGTAGGTGTTAGGCAGGGTTTTTAAATGATCCTTGAGGATGTGACATCTCCACGCTGGGTCTTTCCACCATCACCCACATGGTGGCCTGAGGAAGGGGACACAGCCAAAAGGATTTCAAAGGCTCATGGGACATACCCTCACTGCACACACCCACAATCACAGGGCAAGTCCCCAAACCATGACAAGCACAGGAGGCCTCGTCCCCCACCTTTACCACATAAATAGCTGCCCATCTGCAGCTCCTAAATGCCAGAACCTGGCCCTTGGCCAGGGCCATAGCCTTGGCACAGGTCCCAGGGCTGCATTACAACACCCAGCACTGCACCTCCTGGGACAGGATGTTCAGGAACTGCTCCATCACCACCAGCTCCATGGTGTGACTCTGTGGTCCCAGCAAGTGCTGGGACAGCTCCTGCAAACAGCTTCCAGAGCCCTCTCTGCCTCCAGATACATGAAGCCCTAACCCATGAAGTTGAACGATGAACCTGACCCCTAGGCCTTAACCGTACCCCAAACTTCAAATTCTAACCTTCTCTAAATCCCAATCCTAAATGTAACCCGTACCCCCCCAACCCAAACCCCTAAACCCTAATCTGAACTTTAATTCCTAACCCTTAAACTACCAACATTAACACAAATCCCAAGCCTGAGCCCAAGTCCAAACCCAAACCCATAATTCTAACCCCAGCCTGAACCCTAACCCTTGACCCAATCCCAAATGATAACTTCAACACTTAACATCTGTTGTGGTTGAGCCCCAGTCAGCAATTAAGTACCACACAGCTGCTCACTCACCCTCCCCCCCCCGGTGGGATGGGGGAGAGAATCAGAAGAGCAAAAGTAAGAAAACTTGTGGGTTGAGATAAGAACAGTTTAATAATTGGAACCAAAATAATAATAATAATAATAATAATAATAATAATAATAATAATAATAATAATAATAATGATGATGTAATGAGAAGAAAAACAACAAAAGAGAGAGAGGAACAAAACCCAGGAAAAACAAGTGATACAACCGCTCACCACCCACCGACGGATGCCCAGCCAGTCCCCGAGCAGCGATCGCTACCCCCTGGCCAACTCCCCCCAGTTTATATACTGGGCATGACATCATATGGTATGGAATAGCCCTTTGGTCAGTTTGGATCAACTATCTTGGCTGTGCCCCCTCCCAGCTTCTTGTGCACCTAGCAGAGCATGGGAAGCTGAAAAGTCCTTGACTAGTGTAAGGATTACTTAGCAACAACTAAAACATCAGTATGTTATCAATATTATTCTCATACTAAATCCAAAACACAGCACTATACCAGCTGCTAGGAAGAAAATTAACTCTATCCCAGCTGAAACCAGGACAACACCCTAACCATATTCCCTAATCCTAAACCCCTAACTCCAAACCCTCACCCTAACCCAGAGAAGTTGTGGAGTTCCCGTCCTTGGAGATACTTGAAAACCCTAATGTGCTGAATCCAAACCATAGCTCTAGATTCTATCCTCCTCCTCCTAATTCTTCTATTCTTCTATCAAAGGGAACAGTTCCAAGATATGTTTATTGTACATTTTTTTAACGTTAACTCTAAAAAGAAAGCCAAGTAGGTCAGAAAACAATTATCTCCCCTTTACAGAGATTTCCTCTTCCCCTCCTCAGGCTCCCTTACCATAGCTTCTGACAAAGGCACATACACTGCTGGATTGGTCTCTCAAAGAACATGCTGGCTCCAGAGCCAAAAACCAGTGAAATCATTCAGTAACAGAAGAACAGAAACATTAAGAACAAAACACATGTCTGCAATTTAGTGTAGTGATAGCATGATGTGGGGGGCTTTTTGTCTGTTACAAATGTCATAACTGCATCTTAGCTGGGAAATGTTCCAGCATCATCAGCAATGACAGCTAAGGAAGAACCAGTTTTCTATAGGGTCTATTAAAAAAAAATTAAAAATCAAACTCCGCTTACAAATATTCAGGATTATGATTGAGAATGTACTGTGTGCATGCCTTTCTTTACGTACATCAAGAAGATTCTGTACAGTGTGTATAGCAGCTTGCTGCAACACTGCTGCAGCTACAACTTCTTGGTGATTTCTTTAATACATCAGCTGCACTTACAAAAATTCTTTACTTTCCTAAGAACTAAAAATAGGGGGGTTTCTGTATGTCAGATGATAATAAAAATGCAGTTTTACATGTAACTGACCCACAAAACTGCAGATAACAGGTACAGGACAGGTTCAATAGTGTCTTGAAAAAAAACCTCTCCCTTCCTCAGTCCAAAGGGACAGCAGAGTCCAACAGCATACACTCATAATAACCCTCTGGAGAACTGAGCAATGTTTGCCAATGCCCAGGTTGTGATTCCTCTCAGAAGCTCTAAGACTGCAGACATGTACATGCCAGTTGGACCTGGAGTATGAGCCTGCCTGGCAAAATATTGGCGCCTACTCTAAACATGATCACTCACTCTCTCAAACTCCTGTGACAATACTGACTAAATCTCCCTTGATTTAGATGAAAGCCTAGACACTTTGTTCAGTATACATACGTACATCACAGAAGCTTAAATATAAGCAAGATTAAGTCCACTCTGAAGTCTTCTTATTACAGGTCTGCAAGTTCTTCCATTAAGTCCACTCTGAAGTCGTCTTATTACAGGTCTGCAAGTTCTTCCTCCTGCACAGGAAAAACATGCCCAGCTATGGCATAGGCACTCTGCTGAACTTTTCCTGTATTCTTCGTACCTTCTGATTCTCTCTCCAGATTCAAAGGAGCTTCTGATTATGACCTTACCTAACGTTAGTGAACAAGACACAGTATGCTCAGTTTCTATCCATGCTACATCACTCCTCCCATCGTGTACAAAGACACAGAGTCATTTGTGGCAGCACTGATCTAGAGTATCAGCTTCACTCCAGTATTCACATGAACAGCAGAATTCACAAGTCACCTTGCTGAGTTGTTTCTTTTGCTTCTTAGGTTTTCTCCACAAGAATAAAAAGAAAGACCAATAAAGGATGTGTGAAGCAACAATATTAGGATCATCTTCACATACTTCATTTATTCAGTTGTATGAGAGGAGAGTAGTAGGATGAGTGTGAAAAAGATTTGATCTCTCAGGTAATTCTTCTACTCTGGGAAATTTTCTCTGGTTACAGAAGCTGCTCCTAAACTGTTGACTTGTTTGGTAAAGAGTTCTTTGATCACAGAAACCTGCAAAGAGCAGCATTACTGATAGTACAGCTGGGAACAGATTTGTCACTATCAGCCTTAAAGACTGATTTTTCTTTCAGCTCTTGAGATCTTATGAATAAAGCTACTTCTGTAGAGATTACCAAATCCAAGCACATCTGGTACGGACAAACATGCTGGTGTTTCTGATCTAATACCATGACAAGAACAGTGGAAGTTACATTCTTTTGATAGTTCTCTACATTGATAACAGTTTGAAGCTCTTCTTTTGTACACATCAGAAATTCTTCACAGTCCATCATCCAGTTCTGCTAGTGCTCTTCACAAACTTAGCATTACTTTTAGTCCATTGCAAAGTGACAATCTGGGACACAGAATAAGGAGGAAATTTGTGCCCTGAAACTTGGCCTTTAAATTTTAGGAGGTCAAGTCAAACACTGCCACCCAGATCCAGTTTTTCTGAACCTGCCCTGCATGTATGTGGCTGAGCTTCAATATTCATACAGCAACATGCACTCAGATACTCAAATATAGCAGTGTCTTTCTGTTCCTACTTCCATATGCATGTTTATGGAAATTTTTTTTGTTTTAAAAAATGCCGTCTCTCCTTTCTGGTGTGTGTACACCCTTCTGTCTATTAGCACAGAGTTTTCTCCCAGCTTGATTTATACACTATGCCGACGGTTGTTGATCATGGCCACAATGTGTGACAGGTCCAAACTTTTCATCATAACCTCCATGAACTCGTCATCTTTCCTTGCTCCCTCCACAAATTCATCCAGAGAAAGTTCACCTGTGTCAGACACAGACAGAAGGCATCAGAATCATGCCAATCCATATTTGAACAGGAAAAGGAGTACAGTAATCTAACTTTAGAGACCACTTACTATACATGCATGGTTCTAAAGCACCAAGAGGCCTCAGAGAGTCTTTTTAAGCTTATATGAAACTTCCCCAATAAACAGGCAAGTCCAGCTTCCTTTTTTTTTCCCCACACAAGGGAAAGGGTACATAAGAAAGAATAGAGGAAGTGTGTAGCTAAGGAGTGGGACCATAGCTTCCTATAAATAAGGCTGAAGTAGCCGCCTCCTTTTTGGCCTAACCTGTCATAGTCCTAACCTGCCCCATACTTGCTCATTTTCATGTTTAGAAGTGACAGAAGGAAGCTGCGACAGGCAGAAATAGGTTTTCTCTCCTAGGTCAAAAAAGCCCTTGTGCAGGGAAGCAGCTTGGCAGAGTTCTTCTGGAATAACAAAAGAGCACATCAGAAGGTGATGAGCACATGAAGTAGCAAGGAAAGAAATATCTCTCAGGGACATACAGCAACTACAGTGGCGTTGACCAACTTTTGACTGACTGTTCCATAGCACTTCCTGTGCTTGCTGTACTGCCTGTAGCAGACCCAGTGAAGAAACTCTGAACTTCAACATTAAATTCCAGTTCTTCCTTTTCCTGCTGCTGAAATATTTAGGAGCAGCTGGGGCCATCTGTTAATATTTCCCACTTCTAACTCTGACATAAGCTACACAGCAACATATTAAAAGACAAAAAAAAACCCCACTCCAAAACCCCACTACCAAACTCATGTGGACAGAACACAGCTGAGACTTAGTACAGGGAACAAATCCTGTCATACTGATTAATGTATGATGCAAGGAGAAAAATACCTTAGCAAAATTCATGGAGAATGCATTACTGGATGAGAATTCATATAACAAGCAAATATAAAATGAAGAGGCATAAAGTTCAGTCAAGAAAGGAAGACATGGATGACTGTAGCACAGAGACCATCTGAGCTGGATGACAAAGACAGGAATCTTACCATCTCCATTCACGTCAATTTTGTTGAATACTCGGTTGGTGAACTCTTCTGCACTAGTTTCATGGTCACCACCATTAATAGCTCGAATAGCCTAAAAGAAAAGAGCAAGAACAGGAAGCTGCCTAATGGCTCCCAAAACCATAGACTGATTCCACTGCAGCCTGTCAGCATAGATTCAGAACACAACATTCATGCCTGGTACCTTCCCCATACAAATGAACCAGCATCATAGGAAAACACAGCAGAAATCATCAGGCCTTATGGTTGGCACTGAAGGGTGCAAAGGGAGCATGGTTCTGGAGCATGGAATGAGCAGTGAAATCCAGAGGATCACCCTAAATCTGCTTAGGTAGAGGTTAAGCACTGCTGAAATGGCAGAATCAGGATCCACCTAACTGATCCACTTTCTATTACCTTGTGGTCCACCAAGCCCAATAAACACTGTCAAACACCCTCTGCATCTGACATTATGAAATTCCTTTGTTATATGCTGTGGTCATTTATTTATATTCTTGCTTTCCCTATTTCCATTTATATACTGCTTCCTGTGTGTCCTGCTTCTCCTTAAAGCTCACTGGAAATTAATTTTCAGCTTGAGAAAGTTTAAGCATTATTCACTACTGTTTACTACAATTCATCTTATTCATAACCATATAGGGCAGGGTTCTCTTTTCTTTCCATGCCTAATTGTTTCCTTTGTTTAAGGATGTCCATGAAATACATGATTCCACAGCCTTCATGTTGATTCTATGACTATTCATTTTCTAGTTTTTACCTTCTGATACTCGGTAAGTTTCTTCATTCTTTTTCAAATGCCATTTTACTAAAACTAAGTATCACCTCAGCAACTTCCTAAGGCTGCCAAAAAAGACACTGAACTACACCCACAAAACTCAAAGGGCAGTAAATTGGTTGCCACCAAGTATCGCCCACAGGAGTTGTTTCTCAAGACCTCTGTGTTAAACATTTACTATCTGTTGCTTCACTGTGATGTCTATGAGTATTTCTATTGCAAGTTATTCGTAGGAGGCTGTATATTATTAGAGTTATTGATTTGGTTTGGTCTCTTCAATGCCCAGCACTGAAATTCACCTCCAGATGAGAATGCACTACTAATATCTTATTAGTAGTTTTATTTGTGGACAGCTCAGGCTTCAAATCTTTATCAAATCTGACCTTTTTTGATTCTGACCTTTCTTATTCAGAAATGTAAATTATTTAGGGTCATTGAATCTTTCCTGCATCTTTCAAGTTTCCCAGTCTCTACAGAATAATCTGAATTTCCAGCATAATTCATTCTGAGATATTCATAAGGTCATGTTTATGCCTGTAATTCCAACACCTTCCACAACAGCTATTTGCATACAATCTTTTCCATTGACAGTCATTCTTCTTCAAACTACTTGCCAGAGTCAGAAGTGTTTTATTGCATTGACATTTAGGAGCTGGTTCTAAAAAGCAAACTGGGAGTAATGCTCCAACTACTATTCGCATGGGTAGAAGGACATATGAAGGACACATTGCAGAGACCGTAACTGACAGTCACGGAGTCTGAAATCTTGGAAAGTGCAATTTAGGTCCTAGGCAGCTAAAACAATTTTATGGAGTTAGCTGTGCTGTAACATATACTGTGGTGGTAAAGAAGAGTCTGTCAAGTCTGGTTACTGGACTATGAGGTTGTGGGGAATTCTGCTAAAAGAAAGAATGCTGTTTAAGAAGATCTCATCCATGATCTTCCATATGGGGAATAGCGAAAGTCTTACTTGTGTGGTGGAATTTGTCTTTAAGGAAAGAGGAAAGAACAGAGACCCCTAGAGACTCACTTTAATGATGTTGAGCAATTCATGTCGATCAATGCAGCCATTGCCATCTACATCATAGAGCTTGAAATACCACCGCAATTTCTGTTCCATCTTCCCACGGAGAACGAGGCTGAGGGCAGCCACATATTCCATGAAGTCAATATATCCATCCTGTGGAAAAACGAAAACCAAATTGTGACTGCAACAAACGGAGGGAGTTATGGCTCTGGAGCTGTTTTACCTTATTGCTCTTTAGATTCACAGCTAAAAGAGAAAGAAAAACAAATGGCACAGAGACTTGGACTTAGGAAAAAGCTTTAGTGTACACACACACACACACATACACACACACACACGTGCTATTTCTCTGGCCACCTTTAAGATCTCCTAAATACCTGTATTCCTAAAGTTATGATCTGTTACATGTCTAGGCTACTCTCTGCTCGCCACCTGCAGAGATGGAACCTGTCACTCCTCATGGCCAGTGTGAACAAACCCCTCTTTGTCCACCAGAGGTCTGCTGGGAAAGAAAATTGATCCAGAGCCCTGGCTGCAAGACAAGTGGAAGGTAATTCTACCTTAGGTTTTCTGTACTAGTCTGCTTTGTCTTTGTGGGAAACTACCACTATTTCAGTAAGCTATAGATCTCTCCTCCATCCTCTGAAAAAAAAAGTGATTGAAGATATTTTTTTTAATACATAGAACATGATTTGAGAGCTGGAAAAATTGTTCTGTATTTAGGTTTTTAAACATTCCATTTCTTGAATCTACAAAGAAACTCAAAAAGCTTGTTTCCTCTGCCAGAAAAATGCCAGACACTAAAGGTCCATAGTCCCTAGATTTAACACTGACTAAAATTTGAAGTGGTTAAAAAGAAACAACAAATAAAGTGCATGTCTCTGTCAAAGATTCTGAATAACTACTTCAACAAATTACAGAGAAAAAAAAAAGAAACTTTCATTTATTGAGGTATTTAAACAAAGTCAGATGCCTTTCTGGAATGGATGTAAATAAATATATGTAAAAGGTGAATGTAGGTGGACTAGCAGAGCACTACTGTTTTACAGGAAGGATCACAACATTTTAAAATATTCATTCAGGATCATTGTAGTACTCCCTTATGTGAGTTTTTCATACCTTCATTGAGCAAAGTCACAGAAAACAAAGATAACCAGCTCTAAAGGTGGGAAGGAGGGCATGATTGCAATTTATAAAATAACTCTATTGAAAATTTATCCTCTTTGTCCTCAGCAGAGTTCTCAGAATCTGAAGGTCCAGAGCACAGATGATTCCATCCATCATCAATGTCTGTGTTACTATAGGATGGCTCTTCCTCTGGGTGCTCTTGTTCCTTGCCCTTGTTTATAAAAGGAGCTTAGATTAAGTGGCTAACTATTAACAGGCTAAGATTAACTGATGTAGGTCCATCTCCACTAGCTGCCACACTCTTACTTCATTCCCCTTGAGATCACTATCACTTTATTTAGAAGACAGCTTTCCATCTTTGCAAGACCAAATTTGAATTTGAGAGTCTTCATAAAACATTGTTTATTGCATAACATGGGGCTCACAGGAGAACTTTGGAATGCGTAACATCCTTGAACAAATTTTAAAGTCCTTAAACATCCCAAGAAATGACAGAGGTAAAGGGAGAGACTTGTGCAAGAACTGTAAACGTGTTGGTTTAGTTTATAACACTGCTTCTCATGACTATCATCATCCTGGGCACAGAGAACTTTAGGATGTGAAAGCGTATTCTTTGAGATTTGCAGTCATTTCCAGTCATTACATCCACCACAAGACCTCAGCTACCCTAATAGAGCCTGGCTGCTCCTGTCTTACCTTTAAGAACTCTGTAATATTCCTCAGCTTAATTATTAAGAAGGCTTTATTCCTTATGCCTTCTCACATGTTGTCCAAACCAACGTTCTTTGCTCAGTCCCTAGGCTTTCCTTCTTCAAAACCAACCCTGTGATTTCCCACCTGTTTCACATGTCTCTGTGACTAGTTCCTCCCTGACTCACAGATATTTGCTCCAGCCATTTCAGAACCTTGGAGCAGAGAGCAAAGCTGAATTTTCCCAGGCTGCCATAAAACCAAATTTTTCTGTCATTGAGATTACAGGCCCGCAAGCATAGGCTTAAGTATATATGGATAAAAAACAGGCAAAAGTGAGGGGCATTGCATGCTTAAAGGAATTATGGGGGCTACTGTTTCTTACCTTAGAGACAGCTAGTGGTCGCCTGTCACAGTGAGGAATACTACCTACCTCCTATCTACTGCTATATGCTACCTACCTCCTAGCATGGAGGAGAGTCACACAGATTGTCTGCCCATGCAGTATTAATTTCAGCTGCCAAATACCTGGAAATTACTTCCTCTGTGAATGTTATAACGATTTCTATTGTGTTTGATTCCTGTAGTCTCTACTACCTAATACAGATATATTTTTAATAATAAGAATAAGAACATATAAGAATGAGAATAATAATGAAATCTCCTTTCATTAGTATCTTGCTAGTGAAACAAGGCCAAGTCAATTAATACACAATAAGGAATTCACAAAATTCAAAGATGAACTTGCACAAGGTAGTTAGATAATAAGGTGTTATTACCTATGGTTATGTTATCTATGTCATTATCTATGCACATTAATTTGCTCCTTGCATTTAGCTACTTTACATTATTGTCCCTCAGCAGCTTTTCACACCAATGTTTCTAAGAGAAAACCAAGAACTCTAAAAGTGCAGGAGTTGGTTCACTTTTAAGCAGTATGAGGCAGTTAATTTTCCTGCTGGATAACTCACCTTGTTCATATCAAATGTGCGGAACATCTGCTCAATGTACTCATTGGCCTCTGGATCCAGCCCTCGAAGCCCAAAGAACTGTTTAAATTCATGCTCTGTCAGCTGTCCAGAAGGACACTCCGTCATGAACTTTTTGTACCAGTGGTGGATCTCAACAGCCTGCAGATCATCCACTGTGGAGCTGCTATTGTTCCCCATGCGTATGTGTGGTCAGAATAATGATGCTACAGGAATGATCCTCTTCCTCCTGTTGCTCTCACAGCACTGTCCGTCTGCTCCTGTCCACGTTCGACAATGGTGTCAGTTAGGTGAGGGATCTAACTTTCCACAAGCCAATTATAAATGTTAATCTGCTTAGAGGCTGATTTACAAACCCGAAAGTTTCAATGATACAAACAGTCTTCTTGGAATGGAAAGGAGGTGCAAGATAATCTAGAAAATCACTGCTATTTCAGGAGCCAAATCAGAAAGGGTGAGAAGGTTAATCAGACGCTGGCATCAGGAGCTATACTGGTTTGGTACACTACCCTATTTTTAACCTTGATATAATTATACCTGAAGATAAGAGGAAAAGGCTATAGGATGTGGGATTTGAGGTAAAGTAAAGATCTGCTCCTCTAACTGGATTTGACAGTCTGTTTTCTCAAATAGAAATGTTGGATAACTTAGTGTATAGGACCAGAAAGAGTTACAAAAGTAGCCCATCATAAATGTTAGGCTATGTGGGAAAAAGCTCATCTCCACCCACACAAAGGGGCACAGAGGAACAATGGCAGGTGGGGAAACCCAAATAATCCCCTGACCTGGCTAATCCCAGAAACACCACAGAAGTGCAATCAACCTATGAAAGGCTCATCTGCACAAACAGGAAGGAGCAAAAAGAGACAACCAGAGGCTGGGGAACTCAAATAATCCAGTAAGAGAAATTAAGCCCCTGTCCCGGCTCCTCCTAAGGCTGTCATAGGGGAGCCATCAGCCCCATGGGCCTAGAGGTGACACCATCACAATGAGTCAATGGGAGATGTTGTCAGACTACCTTACAGACTGAGTGGGGTTACTGCCTAGGGGTATGGAAAACATTGTGGGGTGCACCGGAAGAGCATTTGGGGATTGCACAAGACTTACAATGGGGAGGAACTTACTTTAGGGGAGGACTTACTTTAGGGGAAGAACCAAAGGTGGGGAAAGAGATGGGTCTAGGTGGTTTGGGGTTGAACAAGCATGGGAAAATGGAGGGAAAGGGGATACAAGGGGCTGGCTGCATGTAAAATGGTTACTGGTCAGTATGAGTGTCTAGCCATGCCCTGTGCCTGATCAGCACAGTCTCTCCTGTCTTCTAACATTTCTAACTCTTTTTCTGGCTGTGCAGCTCTGTTCTGTGTGCATGTGTGTGCATGGGGATTTAAGTGCCCACAACTGGAGTGGGGACCATGGGTCACAGGAGCCTGCATGTATTTGGTGCCAGCAACTGGAATCAGTGAGGATCTAAGTGCCAGCAACTGGTGTCAGACCATGGATCACAGGGTCCCGCATGACTTGGGTGCTAGCAACTGGAGCGAGTGAGAGTATATATGTTAGTATATGATCACTAGTGAATATCAAGCCAGACTAGCCAGCAAATAGGTTAAGTGGTTTGGGAACCAGGTGCGTGTATGTCTGTTAGTGAGACAACTGGAGGAGTTGAGTATTGGAAGGACCAGGGGTCCAGCCTAACTGCTGGAGAGACTGTAAGGTGTGGGGTTGAGGGAGAACCACTTGTCTCTGTGTGTTTCTCTGTGCAGGAGACAGACAGCTGGAGAAAGCAAGAATCCTGAGAGTCTCATCACAGTTACTGGAGGGACCCAAAGTGTACGTGACTGTGTGTATGTTGGTGTGTGCAAGGGGATCAGTACCAGCAACTGTAGTGGGGCTGTGAGCCTTGGGGGTTTGGCATGTCCAGGTGCCAGCAGCTGGGGAGACCAGGCATCTAGAGCCAGCTACTGGGTAGACTCAGTGTCTAAGCCCAGCTACTGGAGCGATCTGCATTGTGCAGATGTGTGTATTTCCCACTGATGGATCTTCATCCTGATCAGCCAGAGGATGCAGGATGCAGCCATTAGTGCTGTTTGTGTTTGTATGAGTGTTCGGTGCGTCTGTCTCTGTTGCTGGCTGGGTGCATATGTATATATGTGTTGTATACATGTGTTTGTGTGTGTGCCTACTAAGAATACATTCTCAGCTTTGCAACTGGTTGGACCTGGGGGCATGGAGCTGTAGCAGCCTCACCTCTATCAGGCCACCAGGTCCAGCAGCTCCTAACAATAGCGCAGACAAATCAGAGGCAATCACCATCTTTACTTAGGTTGTCATTCCAATGACAATGATTGTCATTCCAATGTTAATGATTGTCATTCCAATGTTTTATCTTCACAAACCTATATCTGTTAAAACACAGTAATAGCTTATTTTTGTAGCATAATTTACAAAAAAAATCCAAACCCATAAACATTTTATAATAAAACAAAGAGAAGTAATTTTAGATCCTGAAACAGTGAACAATGCTAAACAGTCCATGTACTTATCTTTTGTGGCCAGCATCATATAACAATGTAAGTAGTACCACCCCAAATTCACTTTCTCAAGAGCATATTAAATCAATGCAACAAGACTATGTATCACAAATGTTTCAGCTACTTACACTGAAGCTGCAAATAAACATTATTAAGACCATTAAAAAATTGTTTGTGTTGCTGAAATGTAGTGAGATACTAGTGTAACTGAGCCTTGAAAATGATCACACTTAATCCATTTAAGAAGAACAGTATGTAAAGGAGATGGAGGATTTCTATTCTGTTAGACACCATTACTAAACTAAGAACTCAGTGTTACATGCAAAATCTTGTTTATGGACAAAGAGGAAGTATACCTTACATATAGAATCATAGATCGTAGAATGGTTGGAAGAGACCTTAAAGACCATCTAGTTCAAGGCCCCCGCCATGGGCAGGGATACCTTCCACTAGATCAGGTTGCTCAAAGCCCCATCCTACCTGGCCTTGAACACTTCCAGGGAGGGGGCATCCACAACTTCTCTGGGCAGCCTGTTCCAGTGTCTCACCACCCTCACAGTAAATAATTTCTTCCTAATATCTAATCTAAGTCTACCCTCTTTCAGTTTAAAACAGTTACCCCTTGTCCTATCACTACACTCCCTAATAAAGAGTCCCTGCCCATCTTTCCTGTAGGCCCCCTTGAAGTACTGGAAGGCTGCTATAAGGTCTCCCTGGAGCCTTCTCTTCTCTAGGCTAAACAACCCCAACTCTCTCAGCCTGTCCTCATAGGGGAGGTGCTTCAGCCCCCTGATCATCTTCATGGCCCTCCTCTGCACCTGCTCAAGCAGGTCCATGCCTGTCTTGTACTGGAGGCCCCCAGAGCTGAACACAGTACTCCAGGTGGGGTCTCACCAGAGTGGAGTAGAGGGGGAAAATCACCTCCCTCGACCTGCTGGCCACACTTCTGTTGATGCAGCCCAGGATACAGTTGGCTTTCTGGGCTGTGAGCGCACATTCCCAGCCTGTATTCAGTTTTTCATCCACCAATACCCCCAAGTCCTTCCCCGCAGAGCTGCTCTCAATCCACTCATTGCCCAGCCTGTATCCATGTTTGGGATTGCCTCAACCCAGGTGTAGGACCTTGCACTTGGCCTTGTTGAACTTCATGAGGTTTGCATGGGCCCACCTCTCTAGCCTGTCAAGGTCCCTCTGGATGGCATCCCTTCCCTCTAGAGTATCGACCACACCACTTTACATATATACATAAAGCCAAGAATTATTGTTAGTATAATAGAAATTTTAACAATCCAGTTCAAGAGTCATCATTAGTCTAGACCTAATTACAGAAAAACAAAGAAAAATATTGTAGGTCAAGTACTTATATACAGGAAAAATTTGCACTAATAGCAATAATACAATTAAAATTGCAACACACAGACTTAGTTTCTATGCCTTGTCTGGTGTTACACTCACTTGACTGCTGCTCCTCTGGATATTAAAATCTGTGATTCACTCTGACGTTTGCAGTGGCAGGGTGTCATGGCAAGTTGTCAGCATCTGGAGTCCTTCACTGGGAGGAATGTGATGTTCTTGTTAATGGTTTCCTCATCCTCTCTTCTTTTTTTTTTTTTCTTTCTTCTCTTTCCTTCTACTTAGGCTCATGTATATAAGTTTGCTAACATAAATTTACACCTTTGTCTTTCTTTTTACATTTACATTTGAATTTACTCTATATGGTGCCTTGCATATATCTTAGATATGTTTACTTTGTTACCTCTAAAACCAGTTTTGTCCAGCTCTGGGTCTGCACTTTTTTAACTAATCATTAGTTAGTTGTTTATAGCCATGGGGTCTCTAGCATAAAGCCTGTGCCTCATCTCTTATCATGCCATGTCTGTTCTGCTTTATGCCAAATCCTGCATCTCCACTTCTCAAGACCTCAGCTGTTTTACCAGGCCTGTATTTCTCTACTCTACATCATTGTGTTAGAGTTGTAAATATCTCATTCTACCAAGAGTAACTGCTTGCTAATACTACCTGTATAAAACCATGGTCATACCACACAAGGATAAATAAGTAAAATAAATTAGCCATAGACACCTGACAATTAGAGAAATTGCTCTCACAGCTAAACCAAATGAAACAAAGCTGCAGGCAGATGATGTAAAATTCAGAGCAGCCCTGGCAAGCTTTAGTCCTCAGGCCTTGCGAACTCAGTACAGAGCCTATGGCAATACCCTGTGACAGGACTACATGGTCACATCAGAAGCAGGAATATGAGTGCATTCAAATCGATATGCTAACACACGATGAAGACAGCTGGGAGATGAGGGATTTTGCGCTGCTCAGACTTCATGAAGTCTTCATGAACTTCAAAAAAGTCAAGTGCAAGGCCCTACACCTGGGTTGGGGCAATCCCCAGTATCAGTACAGACTAGGAGGTGAATGGATTAAGAGGAGGCCTGAGGAGAATGCCTCGGGGATACTGCTAAACAAAAAATTGGACAGGAGCCAGCAATGCGCACTTGCAGCCCAGAAAGCCAACTGTATCCTGGGCTGCATCAAAAGAATTGTGGCCAGCAGGTCAAGGGAGGCGATTCTCCCCCCCTGGTGAGACCCCACCTGGAGTACTGCGTTCAGCTCTGGAGCCCTCAGCACAAGAAAGACTCAGACCTGTTAGAGCAGGTCCACAGGAGGGCATGGAAATTTTCAGAGGGCTGGAACACATCTCCTGTGAAGACAGGCTGAGAGGTGGGGTCGTTCAGTCCAGAAAAGAGGAGGCTCCAGGGAGACCTTACTGTAGCCTTTCAATATATGAAGTGGGCTTAGAAGAAGAAAGACTTTTTACCAAGGCCTGTAGTGACAGGACAAGGGGCAACTGTTTTAAACTGAAAGAGGGTAAGTTTAGATTGGACATCTCTGGAAGCGTTCAAGGTCAGGCAACCTGATCTAGTGAAGGATATCCCTGCGCATGGCAGGGGGGTTGGACTAGATGACCCTTAAAGGTCTCTTCCCACCCAAACCATTCTGTGAGCTTGCAGCACTTACAGCGCTGCCCGGCAGCGCAGCAACCAGCAAGCGCCCAGACCCGACACGCCACCCTCTCACCACACCCCTAAATATCTCTCAGAAAGCTTTGGCTGATTGGTTGCTACCTTGTTATTGGGCGGGTCCCCAAGCCCTACTTGGGATTGGTGATTTTGTGCCATGTGTCAGGACAACCATGGCGCTGAGAGGGCTGCTTCGCCGCAATTAGCCGATGATCACGCCTATCTTCGTGTCTCCGTAGCTGACGGGCTGTCCTCCTGCGGGGAGGCGGGGCCGCACTGGAGGCGGAAGCCGCCGCGGCGTGTTCCGGTGCTGAGGTGGCTGGGGGCGGGATTGGTTTTACAGCGGCGGAGCCGTCACTGTGGTCGGCGGGTGTGGGTCGTCGGCAGGTCAGTGCCTCCCCTCCACTTCTCGGTGTTGTCCTTCCGCTGTGTGCGAGGTCGGCGCTGTCGCCCGGCTCTCAGAGGTGGTCCCGGGTCGGGCTCCTTCGGCCGTGCAGCTCTGGGACACCGCTGCCAGCCCCGCTGAGAGCGGCCCTGCCGGCCTGCACGGCCCAAGGAACCGGGGCGGGTTCGCAGCTTCTTGGGGTCCAGGTCGGTGAGGAACAATGGGGCGGGCTCCGGCCGGCGGCAGTCTTTCTCTTCTGGGCTCCGTGGCCCGGCCCGGCCCCACCACGCCGGTGCCTACGCTGCGACCGTGCCGCCTTTCGCCGGCGGTCTGACCGCGGTGTCCAGATGTCACCGGTAGCGGAGCCCGTCCTGGGAAGGTTTCTGCCCTGTGAGGCCCATCGGGGGCACTGCGGTCAACTTCGCTCTCGTCGGTAAATCTGCGGGACTGGCGGGGCAACCGTGCATTCCTGTAGTTGCATCGACGCTGGCTTCCCCTTCCCTTGGTGGAAGGTTGTTGCTAGTTCCTGAGGCCTGGGATTGTGGGTGACAGCGGTGGTCAAGATCTGTTGCTCTCCTTCAATCCTTGTCCCTTTCAGAGCTCCTCTGCACAATGTGAGAGGTTTAATCCAGGGCTTGTGTACAGCAGCAATGCTTTCAGTGCCTGTTTGCCTTCAAAAGAAGGAAAATGCAAAGAATTAAACTTAATTTATCTATAATAAACTTATAATAGAATAAATTAGGGAAAAATACTGTTAAGTCTTTCTTCGCTATGGCTGATACCTCGAGATAGAAATGCATGGATTTATGCACTGCTTATTACTTGTATGCAGACTGTCCTATGACTAGTAATGGAGTTAGGCTGTTTGGGTCAGTAAGGGAAGTATATTTCAGAGTAAAGAAGCCTCTTCTAGAATACCACTGGTGGTCCCAGTGTTCAAAGTAAAGTCTCACGAGCAAAAGTTCATTAGTCATAGGAATGCTGAGCAAAACATTATTGTCAACTACAGCCAGAACACAAACTTGCTGGCTTACATCATGAACACGGTGCAGGTCTTTTGTGTTCTGCTATTAATTACAAAAATGGAAATCCATACCAAAGTCAGTATGACCCTGGAAGAGCAATAGTCTTGTCTCTGAAAGCTGTACTGTTTACTTTATTTGGGTGAGGCAGTGGAACACAGAATAACCTCTGTCCTTTTGTGTTTGTCTACTTCTGTTTATGAGGAAATTGGCCAGCATTGTATAATGCTTTCCTGCTATAAGCTCAGAAGTAAATACAAAGTGCAAGCACCAGGATATTCCTGCCACAAGTCCTTGAGGCCAATGCATAAGACAGCTACCACCTTGTGTGTGGACTGTTGGCTTTGGGACAGTATTTAAAGCTATGTTATGCTTGTTCCTGGATTTGTTCTCAGGGAGGATTCAAAGAAGACTGAGCCAGGCTCTTGACAGTGGTGTCCAGTGACAGGATGAGAGGCAACGAGCACAAACTGAAACACAGGAGGTTCCCTTTGAACATCAGGAAACACTTTTTTACTGTGTGGGTTACTGAGCACTGGCACAGGTTGCCTGGGGAGTTTGGGGAGCCTCCATCCTTGGAGTTATTCAAAAGCTGTCTGGACATGGTCCTGGGCAACTGGCTGTAGGTGGCCCTCTTTGAGCAGGGAGATTGGACCAGATGACCTCTGGAGGTTTCTTCTAACCTCACCCATTCTGTGATAAGATCCTCCCTGAGCCTTCTCTTTGTTGTCCTTCACTGAATTTGCTCCAACAAGTTCCCACCTCTCTTGTTCTTGTTTTCTCTTGTTCTTGTACTGTGTCCACAGAACTGGACACAGTACTCCAGATATGGCCTCACCAGTGCTGAGTAGAGAGGAAGGATCACCTTCCTCCTGGCAGTGCTCCTAATGCAGCCCAGGATGCTATTGGTCTTTGCCATGAGGGTGCGCTGATGGCTTATGGTCAGCTTGTTGTCCACCATGATCCCCAGGTCCTTCTCTGCAGAGCTGCTCTCCAGCTGGTCTGCCCCCAGCATGTACTGGTGCATGGGGTTATACTTCCCCAGGTGCAGGAGTTTGCATTTCCCTTTGTTGAACTTCATGAGGTTCCTGTTGGCCCATTTCTCCAGCCTGTCCAGGTCCCTCTGGATAGCAGCACACCCATTTGTGGGGTATCAGCGACTCCTTCCAGTTTTGTGTCAGCTGCAAAGTTGCTGAGGGTGCATGCTGCAGTGATACCAGCCAGCTGCCTCTGCACTTCTGGGTGTATCCTGTCAGGCCCCGTGGACTTGCGTATGACCAGTTTGTGCTCTCTGGCCTGGTCATCTTCCACATAAGGTAGGTCTTCCTTGTTCCAGACTTTCCATCAGGTGTCAGTGGACTGGGATTCCCAAAGCCTGGTCTTGCCACTAAGAACTGAGGGAAAGAAGATAGCGAGTACCTCAGCCTTTTCTGTGATCAGGGCCCCTGCCACATTTAGCAGTGGGCCCATGTTTTCCCTGGGCTTCCTTTTGCTGTTTATATAATTGTAGAATCACTTTTCATTTCCCTTCACATCCCTTGCCATATTCAGCTCACCTGAGAATATAATTTAAAAGTGAGTTCAAAAGATGCGAATCTGTAAGACTTGAGTTCAGGTTATTAAAGTCCATGCCTGTGCAAATAGGTGCAGACAGGCCTCAGTTCCTCTGTTTGCATTTTGAGGAGGCCAACTGTGAGCCAAGCCCAGCAAGGCATATTAGCTTGAGTTCAGTATCAGGTTAATGTAGCCAGCCTGGACAAAGGCCAGGGAGTCTTTTCTCAACATAGCCCATATACACATGCTTGAAATTGTATATGCCTGTAGCATGCAGATATGTGCTGAGCCCCATACATATTTCTGGTTACAATGGATGTCTGTAAATGGCTAGATCCCACTTTTTTTTCCATATTTCTAATACCACTTCTAATAATTCATCTATTGGTTCTACCAGCCCTAAATCATGTTATCTTATATTACCTCATGCCACATCTCAACAACATATTGTGCATTTGTGACTTTAAGAAGCTGTGGCCTAATGCTCAATAGGAAGATCAGATCCATCCTCTTCAAATATTGGTGACAGTCAGAAAGAGGCATTTTTGCATTTGGATGACTGTTTTTTAAAATGTGCTTTTACCACTGCCAAGACAGCAGGTTCTGTTCCTCATTGGGGCATCGTGGGGGTGGTGGTTTACAAAACTATAAATACTTTATTATTCCTATAATGAACCAGGGATTCCAGGTCTTTAAATAAGTCTTTTATATTACCAGATTGGTGAACAGTTGACGTTGACAGATGAAATTTCTCTAGCAGGAACTATAAAACTATATTATTCTGGAATTCCATGCCTCAGTCTCACCCGGGGCCAGCTGAGAAGTAAGCAAAGTGCTAGTACTTTTTTCACTGGCTACTGTATTGATACAGAACGTGGACAATCCTGGCTTTCTGACAGTATGCTTCTTGAGTAGTTTCGTCCTCTAGAACTCTTTGCAAGAGACTGTCTGAGGCCTGGCTTCTTGCCTCACGTCTTTTTACTTCACTAACTGCTTCTCAAGCATTTTATTCTGTAGGCTGAAGAGACTAAGATCATGCCATACAGCGTAAGAAACCAGGGCATGTCTCTGCAAGAACAGGAGAAATCCAGTTTCCCAAACAGGGAAGACTTCTCACTTTTTATGCTTATTGCAAATGACTGATTGTAATAATCCCAAAGTGTGCTGTGTAGGATGAAGAATGGGCTTATTTATTTACTGTTGGATAAATTATTTTCCTCTTCTTTTTTTTCTTTTTTTTTCTCTCTCTGTCAAGAGTCTTGGTTCATGCAACCTGTCAGTACCCAAGAGATAAAAAAGAATGGTGTGAAGGACCTGTGTGTGACTGCTCTGCCTTGGAAACCTCTTTACTACTGAATAAGCAGACCTATGAGCTACTTGGTGCATAAAAGAGGTTGGTGTTCACATGCCCTTTTTTGCTATTGATACTCTAATGTGCATTGTGACATTTTCTACTTTTGCAAAATCAGATGGTTAGAAGGTGTTACTGCTACAGAAAAATAATGCACTACTGTTCTCTCCATTGTCAATATTTCCGCACTTTAAGTGGCAATCTAAGAGCAAAGATTTCCTTACTAAGATAAAGGAGGTCAGGAATGAGTGGATCATTGTAGCCAGCTTTAGAAGCCTACTTCTAGCTAAACAGAGACCTCTTGTCATGTTAAAAGATTCCATTTGATGGAGATAATTAATGTAACGTAAACTTGATCTTATGGCTAATGTGAGTTTGCCTAGTTTCAGTTTGCACTATTGGAGCTTCTTTTACATTTGTACAAATTATTTTGCCATTTACAGGCATGGACTTACAGTTGGGACAGATCTGTAGCTTTTTTGTTAAGAGATATGTCAAATGTCACGTGACCTTTCTTCATAGAATACTAGAATGATTTAGATCTTAAGGGACCTTTGGAGTTCATTTGGTCAAACCCTCTGCTCTTAGCGTGGCTAACTTCAAAGTTAGATCAGGTTGCTATAAGCCTATTCCAGTATTTTTAATCATCTTCCCTGTGCATTTTTTTTTTCTGATGGAAATTTCTTGTGCTGCAACTTCTGTCCACTGCCTCATGTCCATCTGCTGTGCACCTCATAAGAGGTGTCTGGTTCTGTCTTTAGCTAATAGGCGATTATAGGGAAGACAGCAATTATATCCCCCTCCTCACCCGCTGTTCTCAAGGCTGAGCAAGCCCAGCATTCTTAGCCTCTCCGTATGTCCTGTGATCCAATTCCCAATCATCCTGGGGGCTTTCTGCTGTACTTGCTGCAGTTTGTCCCTGTCGTTTTTGTGTATCAGGGAGCTTGAAAGTGGACACTGTACTTCAAATGTAGTCTTACAAGTGCTGAATAGAAAGGAATAATTGCTTCCCTCAACCTGCTGGCTGCGGTCTTACTAATACAACTCAGTATATAGTTGACCTTCTCTGCTGTGAGACCACACTGCTGACTCATGTTGAGTTTGTCCACCAGCATCCCTAGCTTGTCTTCTGCAATAGTTTTACAGCCAGTTGGTCCCCAGCCTGTACTACTGCATATGTTTGTTCCATCCCAGGTGTAGGGCTCTGTATTTGCCTTTTCTGAACTTCATGATGTTTCTATCCATCTGTTTCTCTAGCCTGTTGAGATCCCTCTGGTTGGCAGCTCTATACTTTGGCTTATCAACTGCTCGTTAGAATTTGGTGAACTTATTGAGGTAGATTGTATCCCGTTGTCTGGGTTAATAATGGAGAACTTAATCGGCCACTCTCCCCAAAATGGCAAATTATGTATTGCTGGCTGGTACTGCTGCATTTTTCTGGTTCTTCACCTCCGCTTGCTGGATCAGTTTGGCTCCTGAATTTCAAAGAAACGAAAAAAGGTATGCTAAGCAGCAGCCAGGGAATATATGCCCTTTCCAGACTATTCCCCTGTGTAAAGGTCCTGTTGTGTCACATACGTGACATGCAGAGGTCTCATCATCTCCCTAATGTGACACGCTTGCATCTACTTAGCAAACATCAGGGCTGAGTTCACCATTCCCACTACTTATTAACAGAAAGCTTATTTTATGTATTTACAGGGCATGTTTGGCCTGTAAAGAAGTGACTTCATTTAAGAATCACTTACTTTTCTTTTGAGTAAACTGAACAGATCATGGTTCTGTAATGTCATTGTTAAGAAAGATCAAGAATGAACTATGAGGGTGACTGAAAAATACATTTTTATACCAGATTTCTAATCATACATGTACAGCGGTGAACGTATCTTCATGTGTCTTACCAGCACATCCTCTGCTTTTATGTTCAGAGAGTCTGGCTGCTTTTGTTAACATGATCATTTCTTTATTCCTGAGGTTTTACTTTGGCTTTTCTCTCTTGGCAGAGGAGACTTATTCCCTGTAAGCCTGGTCACCTCTATAACGTTAGAGATCAGCATGAAGGGATGCTTATTGTTCTTAGCAGTTTTGACTCTGTAACTGTATTCTGACTCTTTGTTTTGTTTTAGGCTGAAGATGCTGAGCCGTTTGTCAGGTTTAGCAAGTACTGTTTTACAAGAGCTGTCAGGTGATGATGGAGATGCAGTTACTGAATCCTCTATTGCTGTAAGTACAGTGTTATCTAAAGACTTTCAGATCTTATTGAGAGTTAGTTTGGGGAGTGTGAATCACTTGACTGCAGTGAAAACTTGTTTCCTGCTTCTTCATTGCTGAGCACTAGACTGAGCTGTCATTCCACTCTTCTTCTCCTATATTCTTGACCTCTTAAGTCAGCACTTTTGTGGGGCAGACCATAATCTCCTTAGTTTCCACATGTCAAGGTGATCCTAGAAAACAAACTAGAATTAGGGTGGAGAAAGACTTTTAAGAGTACTAATGATTCTGTGTAGCAGAAAGGGGAGCTCTGCATGATTGGGTGACAGTGGAAGACTTGATCTGTATGTTGCCCTTTGGTACTTGAGACAGTGGATAGTGTGTGAGTGGTAGAGTCTCTCCAGTGCCACTCATTTCAGATTTGCTGGTGGTGTGTTCAGCAAAGGTGCTCTTTTCTGTGTATTGGCTCATGGGCATCCCGAGCTTTCCTCCTGGTTTCACCTAATTGTGTATAGTTCTATAGGCTTCGTGAAATGCTTGCAAGGAACACAGTGCAGCATTTAGGAGCGGAGCTGAAGATCTCATTTGGATGATATGCTGCAGTCTGTTTAGACTTTTTTCCTCCAGAGCACTTGTTTCACTGTTTCAGGTACAAGCTTTAGAGCCAGAAGCCGAAAGCATGGAGGAGGCACCTGAGGAGCTATTGGAGCGCCTAGCCCAAACAGAAAAACTAGTTGTTCAGCTGAAGGATTTGATCCGAGAAAAGGATGCCCTGCTCCAGCAAAAAGAAACTGTACTCAAGGTATCATTTCTTTCACTGGGGACCTGGGAGCATGAGTAAAATGCCGCTTCAGCTTTCTGTGCAAGCCAGTCTCTGGTTTATTTTGAACATTTGAGACACCTGCACTACTAAATGCATCAATTCCAGAGAATTATTGTAATCCAAAGAATGGACCATAACCCAAGAGATGTAGGATAGCTTCTGTTCATTTTACTTAGGGGTAATTCCTTCTAGACTATATAAGTTATGTCCAAGTTATGTAGCGTTTTGTCTTGGTGCTTCTCAAGGCCCGTGCAGATTCCTGGTGGCTCTAATAAAAACTAATATCTTTTTTGTGAGGTTTTTCTTTCCCAGCTTCAGTGTGTTTGAGACAAAGAGTAGGCTGTGCTGCAGTCACCCAGCAGTCCAGTGGTTTTATGGCACGTAACCAAAGATACACATTGCGTACCCTGAGGCATGACATAAGAGAAAGTGCAGTTACTTGAGATAGTGTTGAGGGACTGCATATAATAGAGGAAGTCAAACTGAGTTTGTACTAACTGCTAGGAGAAGTCCCTTGAGTGATCTATCCCTTGAAGAGAAAGTACTAGAGCAGAAGCTAACTATTTTGCTGTGTTCAGAGTATATTTGTTTCCTGGATGTGTTTTAATCAGCACTGTTACTGGGGAGGCAGGTTTGGACAAAGAATGGCAGACTGACAAATTATGTAACTTTTCCAAGTGGTGCTTTCAGGGTGATAGCACTGGAATTTTAAGTGTAGTCGGTTTGTATTCTTCTTTTACAGGAAGAGCGAGAGGCTGCAGACGCTAAGCTGATGAAGCTTAAACTTCAGGCCAAAGCCAAACTGGCCTCTCTGAACAAACGCATTGAGGAGCTGACAGAGAAAGGACCACCATTGCCTGCACAGACCTTATCAGAAGAGCAAGTGTATCCCAAGGTTGGGAGAACAAGGCTACTTAAAAGATGTTAGCCCCTACTGATAACCTGGTGCCACCCTACATTTTAGGTCCCAGTGAGCTAGCAGGGTCTCTCTCTCTTGTTAGCAGGACATTTATAGTTCCAGCAAGGATGTCTATGCTGTAGGAGGCTGGTCTGTCTAGCTTCCTTGTACTGCAGATGCTCTTGGAGTGCACAACTTGATCTCCTCAAGGGTATGGGCTAGTTTCACTTAGCTACAATAGATTACTGAAGGTGTGCAAAGTTCTTTCCTGCAGAAATCACATGTCCATCTGAGCTGTAAGTTTCAAAATGTTATCTATCATGCAAGTACAGTAAAGGAGAGGGAAGGTTGGCTGAAATACAAGAACAAGGAGGTAAGGAGGTCATTAAAATTGAAAGGCAGTAACTTAGATGTAAAAACAAAATTTTTTTTTTTTTTTCCAGCCATGTAGCTTCCTGTGCCACCACAAAGTTTTATGGTTAACAAGCCATAATTGTGTAAAGCTAGGTAAAAAATGAGGGGAATGTGTCCTGTACCAAGACATTAAAGAAGCTATTAGCTACTAGCTAGAAACTCCCATTGGAGCTGGTAATTTTTTAAAAATTAAAATTGTTCTGCTGACCACATAGTTTTCTTCAAAAGGTTAGTAATATTAGGCAAGGGAAATGTGATAGAAGTCCAAACAGGTTGCAGGACATCAGATGATGTTCATTAAACCAGAGAAGATATGGCTTATTTTGAAACATTGAAAAAAAAAGATTAAAATATTATAGGAAACATTAAAGGGTTGATGGCATCATAAAATCATAGAAATGTGCTACTGTAATTCACTTTAGAATACAATCTTGAGAATCTTTCTCAATGCAAAGCAGCATTTGGTTTTCAGACAGGAAGAATTGGATGATCTTGAGGATTGACATAATATAAAAATAAAGCAAAATTTAACAAGTGCAAGATCAAGTACTTGTGGTATCCTGCCACTGCATACTGCAAGGCCATGAAAAAATCCCCCAGCTGCAGAGGACAGCGAAGACCCTGGAGGCTGCTTAGCTATGTCACTTCACATTGCTGTCCTGCTGCTGAGGCTTTTTTTAGCTTATTCATGTGTAGCATGTGTAGACCTGTGTGCTGTTACATTACTTTGTGGGGACTTGCTGTTGGACTAATGAGTGTTCTTGCTTCAAATTTATCAGTTGAAGAAGGCAAAATGAGAGAAAGCTTATAATCAGTTAATCAGTGTGATGTAGATTTTAAAAAGAGGCGTACTCTTTTTTTATGTAAGGCAAACAGTTATCCTTCCAACTATTGTACTGAGTGGCAAGGCCTCGTGGAGAGTTGTCATGTTCTGTTCACTTGGAATTAGGAAAGATAAATTCTGAGAGCAGCAAAAGACTTTCCATTCTGCCATCATGCTAGTAGCTGCTTTTACAAGACACTCAAAATAGCTTGGCTACTTAGTCAACCAAAGGCAGAGAGGAAACATCATTTCTTTCTACAGTTGTATGAGGAAGGTAAGCACCAAGAAAATGGGAGAACTGTTAAAGCGAAAGGACAGTACTGACAGGTGAATGGATGGGTGTAAATTAGCCATTAAGAAAAATGGCCTTCTAATTAGAGTAATGAGGTCTTGATACAGTCTCCAGTGGAAATGGGTGTGGACCAGAGCCTTATTGGTTTTGGGTTAGAACGTCATTTAAGAGAAATGATGTTAGGGCAGTTACCTGCAATATTATGTATTGTACCCAGAAAGCACTTTCTAGATACTTTCTTGTAAGGTTAGACCTACTGAGAAGCTACAGATTTCTTTATTTATTTATAATTATTTCCCCAAGTAGATGCTGTCTTGAGTAATGGTAATATTTCATAGACAGATACCCTGTCATTTGAAGATGAAAAATTTAGATTAGGGTTGCATGTTGTGCTGAGGTATTGAACATTAGTTGTTCCTTTTGGAAATCATGAGGGATAAATATAGCAAAGGGCTTTTTTTTCGTCTCCATGGTGGGGGCCCCATGAGAAGACTGTATTTTAGATATCGAATTGGTACTATTACTTTCTGGGCTTTTGGAGTGCCTCATTTTCAGGAGAATTTAAATATCAGCTTATATCTTTCTATTAAGTAGTTGATATTTATATACAGAACAAGTGAGGCTTCTCTTAAGCTTTTAAAGTGGGTAAACACAAATTATGTTCAGATATAAGAATTTATACATTTTGGAAAAACATGATATTTGAAGGCTTGAGCTCTGGGAATTTTGTGGCTGTGCTACTGTCCTTAATTGTGGTATTCCATGTAGTGGCCAGTGTGCAAGGACTTTATCAGCAGCTTTTCCAAATCCGACTGTAAATATCAATCCTGAAAGCTAATCCCAAGTAAGCAAACTAATCCACCCATCTTTTCCCCCCTAGTAACTGCTTTGCCCCAGCCTTATAAATTATGTATATCCCTGGCTTCTTAAAGCTTCCTGCACTTCTGTTGTTTCTTTTTTCACCTGTTCTACTTCTAGGCTTAAGTGCAATTAAAGCTTTCCTTGTCTGTCTATTCTACCTGCTTCCAAAGACCTTCTCTGTAGGTGACACATCTTTTGAGAAACAGTAGCTTCTCACTTATTCTTATTATGCTGACTTATAAGTCCTTCTAAAAGCCTTCATAAATTTTTAGAATGGGTTTAAAGGATATAAATACTCTGCAGACTCCATATGCTATTGGTGATCTTTGATCTAATACCTGTAACAAGGAAAAGGAAAGAGATACATTTTGTACATATTCAGTAAAAAATCCCCAGCACTAAGTGCTTGAAGTAGTTTGGAGTGCTGAGATGATAACAATAGAAGGATGTTTTTCCTGCTTCTCAGTGACTGTGTTGATATGCTGGACCTAATACGTGACTTTATGTTAAGTAGATGCACAACTGTGGTATTAGAGAATTGCCTGCCATACAGATGGTCTTTGAGAGACAAAAAAAGAGTGCAGGTGTAGTGTCTGAGTAAACATAGCCTAAGCACGTTTTATGTGAAATGTTGTCTGAGTTTAAATTTCTTGGTCATAAACAGAGGATTTTAGTGCCTCAGAGTGGAATAGAACCTGATGATTGTTTGCATGTTCCCTTTGCTTATTTCTAACAGGTTCATTGCTATAAATCCCTTTAGTCTAAAGAGATTTCCATGGGAATTTTCTGTAGTCTAGAATGTTTAATGTCTGCCCATTTGTCCTGTGGAGAATATTCTTCTATTGCTAATTTAAAAAAGGTTTGTTTCTGGTATTAGAGAAATCTGTGAAATTAAAAAGCCTCACAAATCAAGGTGGTCATATCGTAGATTATGTATTATATTTTATTTAATAATATGATTTACCTTAGTTTATATGGTAGGCATTCATGGATAATTAGCTGTTCCAAAATGATTTGACACTTCCCAGTTAAAGACATCTTGTGCATATCTACACAGAAATAGGCAAAATAGTTACTTAACGTAGGACAACTTCATTTCAAGAAACAAAGAAAATGTAAAATTAAGAAATGCAGTAGAAATAAGCATCTGGTTAGGAGTCAAGAGTGCAGTAGCATTCTAATTTTATTTTTTTTTAATTGACTAGTAATACTGATCAGTTTACTTTCTTCTGTTTCTTTTCTTCCCACTTCTTTCCTCTTGCAATGTCAGAATAACCAAAATACAAGTGAAGGGCATAGAGAGGAAGCCGAAGCACTAAAAGAGCAGCTCAGGGAGCAAGAGGAGACTGTTCAGGATCTGAAGGATCAGCTGGCTCTAGCCAAAGTGAATCTGAAAGATGCTGAAATCAAGTATGCAACACAGGTACAGAAAAATTTTTCTGTTCATCAGCCTGTGTGTGTCTGTTTCCCACCCCACTACTTACACTAGACCACTCTTGGTAAAGAAATGTTTTCTAATGTCAAGTCTGAACCTCCCCTGATGCAGCTTTGAACCATTCCTATGCGTCTTGTCACTGGATAATTTGAGAGACAGTTGTTCCTGAGGCCCTCTGACCTGTGGTCCCACTGCAGTTGCTGGCACTTAAGTTCACTTGCTCTAATCTCTCCAGTTGCTGGCACCGTGGACACACAGGCCCTTTGACCCACAGTCTGATTCCAGTTACTAGCACTTAGATCCCCCCCCATACACACAGAAATGCACACAAAATGGAGACCCTCTGCCACAATGAAAGAGTTAGAAATGGTGTTTAGTAAGAAGACAGGACAGACTGCTGATCAGGTGCAGGGCATGGCCAGACAAGCATATTGAACAGCCACTGTTTACACAACTGGCCTTTTTTAATTCCCTTGCCCTCTATTTTTTCATTTTTTTTCCTCCCCAAATCACCTAGGTCCATCCATTTCCCTGCCTTTGGTTCCTCCTCTAAACATTCCGTAAGTCTTTGGCAATCCTAAAAGGCTCTTCACCTGTGTCCCATAATATATCCTATACCTAGGCAGTAACACCCTTGGTGCAAAAGGTGCTCCACAGTTAAGTTGTCTTAATGGGTTTCACACTTGGACAATGGGACTGATGGTCCTCTGAGGAGGGGGGGAACAGCCCCTGGAAGGGCCTGGACAGGGTGTCCCTTCCTCCAAGTCAGAATTTGGGTTCTTTCCTGCCTGCTATTGCTGTTCTGTGATGGGCTTTGGAATAGCTGGGGCAGAGTATTCTTCCAGCTCCCAGACCTGCCATTGCCTCTCTGTATTCTACTGTGAATGTGCAGAGGAGCTTTTTATCACGTAATAACAGCTGTTATGTTACATTGTATTTATTTATGGAAAGATTTTTGTTAATACTCTGAATTGCAGGTTTAGCTTTTGATCTGTGAATTGGGCTGCATCCTATACAAATAAAAACCCAGAAGTTTTATAAACTTGTAATTATATAGTAATCATATCTTTTATCATTCTGCATATTTCTAGATGAAATTCTATGGGTTTTGCTTTCTGGGATCTGAAATATTATCAGTTAATAGGTACATATTAGTAGGATAAAGATACCATTTGACCAAGGTGACATAGGATTATCAAGCTGAAGACCTCATCACACACATAGTATGTTGGTGTATGTTGAAAGCAAGCCTGCATGTCTGTCAAGCTCATAACCTTCTTGGGTTTTTTTGTTTTGTGGCTTATATTTTCAGCTGAGCTCCCTGCAGGAAGTGATTCAGGAGAAGGAAGCTCTCCTAGAAGAGCAGGTTCACCAGCACCAAGCAGAATTGCTCAAGATAGCGGCCCAGTCAGATCTGGAAGTAGAGATGCAGCAGGTATATTTGATATAATAATCTTATTATGGGAGGAGAAAGGAAGAGAAATTTTACCAGTCTGAAGACACCCTGAGAGAGCAGTTCTTATCAAAGTAACTCAGAAGGGGTGAGAAGAGATATGATTTGACTGTTTGGGGTTTTTTGGGATGCTACTTTAGACTTTTAGAGTCCTAGCTTCAATCTGCAGATTTGCTATCAGTTGAAAAGAAAGAACAGTTAAAAAGAAGTATTAAATTATTGTGCTCCAGTTCCCTATTTGTGGAACAATGGTGAGCTCTTCCTACTGCTCTACAGCTCCAGAATGAGTGTCAACAAAAATGAAGCTATTCAGGCTATTAAAGTAACTGTGTTATGAAAACTAGGTGTATGGATGAAACCAGGAAATCTAGCCTTCTTATGTTAGCCTCCCAGATACTGGTATAGCACTGTCTCTCTCACAGAACCTACGTACACTTCAGAGAAAGCTAGAGGAGCAGGAAGCAGCTCTACTAGGACGAACTCAGGTGGTAGAATTGCTGCAGCAGGAATTACATACTGCTGAACAACAAAACCAGGTACCTTTTCATGCTTGGCTTATTGCCTTACTCTCATGTGTAAGTGGTGGATGGGGCCTTTGCCAGGAGCTCAGAAGGTGCCAGCTTATTTCTGGCACCAGGTTTCCAGCATGAAATCATCTGGGGGGCTCCCTCAGGTCAGGTTTTAGAGCTGCAGGTCTGTCTGCATAGCTTTTAGTCAGCCCAGCCAAACAACAGGGATAGGGACACTGCAGCAGCCATCTCTAGTGTCCCAGATTATGGGCGGGTGGACAGGGACAAAATCTATCCATACTCCACGCAGCTGACTGATACATTCAAAGCCATCAAATACACAATGCTTCTTCACCTAAGACAAAAGTGTCTAACACAGTGCTGCTGTAGCTACACTGTTTCTGGACTGCAGTATCCAGGCCAGATCAGAGCATGTACAGATATTCTTTGGTATGTCTTGCTGAGAACTTGCTAATATGATGACACAGCTTCTGGAGTGGTATTGGCTCTCACTTAATCATTTTAGAGTGTGAAGAGAATGAGATCAAGTCTGTGCATATATGACTATATATACATGTGCCCCTTGAGACAGGGTTTAGTACACCATCTCTTAAAAGGCTTGTTTGCAGATATAGGTTGAGTGTACTCTTTTTTTTTTTTTTTTTTCCAATATCTGAACTTCTGAAAATAATTCTTCATCCCTTTAGAAGAGACTTATACTGTATCAGTCTCAGGTTAGTAGGCTGGACAATCTCCAGCCAATCTAGTGCTGAACCTCACTTTGGTAATTTTTACACACTTATACACCACTCTGTTTTCTTTTCCCATGTGTCCCAGCCAGGCACAGAGGTGGGACTTCTTACCACCAGGAAGAGGTAAAGAACTTCAGTGAGCTGACTTGTACTTAGTACTGATTACATTGCTCACCAGGGTCATTCATGGAGTGGCGGCATGGATATCTTCATGGCATGGTTGTTGGGGTCCCCTGACTCCTCCTCTGTGTCTTTGACTCCCCTCATGCACATTATATGGTCAGAGAGAGACCTTGGTACACATATAAACTTGAGGCCATGTGGCTGAAGCTTCTCTTCCTACCCATAAAGTAAAGGGAGCTCCTTATCAGCCTCCTCCTGAAACTAGCTATGCTGACTGTCCCCAGCTCCAGGAGGAGGAAGTTTGACAAAAGGAATTCTGGCAAGTGTAGGGTCTGTTTCTGTTCCTTGGTTGTCTTAAATCTCTGGTCAGTGTCGACCAGC
Source organism: Mycteria americana (assembly GCF_035582795.1). Taxonomy (NCBI): domain Eukaryota; kingdom Metazoa; phylum Chordata; class Aves; order Ciconiiformes; family Ciconiidae; genus Mycteria; species Mycteria americana. The sequence goes on from NC_134365.1 coordinate 49,729, forward strand.
TTTCTGGGATCTTTCTTGAAGCAGTGGGCACTGTGTGGAGCACTCTGTTACCTCCAGTTTCCTATTTCAGCATTTTTGACCCCCTTTCACATACACAGTTTTGTTCATTTTTTCTAATTGTACTCTGTAATTGTTGAGTTCCCCCTTTTTTGTTGTAGTCCTTCCTCCCCTTTCTGGGAAGCCTTCTTTCCTCTAAAAGAGAACTCATGGCAACTGTTCCATTGTTTCTTTCCTCTACATTCCCCTGCTCTAAATTAAGACTTATCTTTTCTTTACCAAAACTGATTTCTTGTTTCTCCCAGAATTGTTTCCTGCAATTTGCAAACAGTAGGGCAGTTTCTTTCTGACAAATTGAGATTTCTGCCATGTTTATTTCCTCCTTTCTGCTACTTAGATATTTGAAAAGTATTTTAATGACAATTTTAAAGTATAATTCAGGTACTTTGCTTTGGCAATGTATTGAACTAGTTGAGTGTTAAATTCATTTCCATATCCTTTTACAGACACTCCTAGATCAGTGCCAAAAGATGGAAATGGACCTAAGCTCCCTGAGGGATGTGCTAGAGGCAGAGAGACAAGAGTCTCAGTACCTCAGAGAGAAGGTGGAGCTGGAACTAGCTGAGAAGAAGCTGTCCTCCCAGCACTTGCAGGAGGAGGTGCGGTGTCTCTCGGAACAGTTGGAAGAGGCAAGAAGAGCACAAGCTGAATTAGAGGTGAAGTATAAGGACCTGGAGCAGGAACAAAGGCTGAAGGTGGAAGAGAAAAACCTGCAGATCAGTTGTCTTAAGGTGGCTGAGCAAGAGCTGCAATCTAGCCATGCTGCCCTTGTAGCTGAAAATGATCAGCTGAAACAGGATGTTGAACGGCTGTTGGTGTTGTCTGCCGAAAACAGTGCTACAATACAGAAACTACAGGGTGAGCAAGCACAGCAGTTTGAAGCAGGTTCTCAAGAGCCTAAGGATCATTGGGTTGCCTTCTATTTGGCCTTGTTTTTATAATAGCTCATAAGAAAATCTTGGTATAACAATTCCTAATTGCATAGGAACATAGGAAGTGGTTGTACTGTATCAAACTAAAGGTCTCTTTAGTTTAGTAGTGCAATCCCACCTTTCTGTCTTTGGCAGCGACCAAAGCCAGTTGCAAGATGAGGAGCATAAGAGTAGGGCAGCATATATGGTGCTTTCCTTGTGTACTGTCCCAGCCTATAATCTTTTGAGGCTTATGCGTTGCTTGAGCCAGATGTATTTTTTTTTTAATTACTTTTTATAACTTGTTGGATTTTTTCCATCAACTTATGTAAGTTATTTTTAGATGTGCCACATTCTTCAGAGTGTGAATTTCTACTGAAATTATAAGTAAAACAATCAAGGAAAGCAAACTCTAGCATTTTCTCTGTAGGCTTGTATTAGAACTAATAACATTGATCTTGCCTCAAGCTATTATTTCAAATTTATTTTCTTCCAGCTCCTTTATGGCCCAAAACTGAAGCAGTGACTGAGAGATAAGGGATCTCATATACTATTGTGCATACATGTAAGCTAGATACATTTCAGCAAAAAAGGCAAGAACACACCTTAACTCCATTTTTTCTCTTCCATTAGATGAACTTGTACATAAATCTGAAGAATTTGTCCATTGTCAGAATGAACTGAAATTCCAGTCAGTAGTGCAGGTCTCTGAATTGAAGAAACAGGTATGATCTTTTCATAAGAGTCTCCTGAAATTTTCCCATATGTTAAGGAACTGAAACCAAATGAATTGTTTGGAATTTCTTTTTTATGATGTATTGCTTGAGAAAGGCTCTTACTGGTTCTCTCAGCTGATGGGCAGACGTGTTATGACTATGGAAGCCTGGGAAGAAATAAGTCAATTTGAGTAATTTAAGAGTTCCCAATGGTTAACTGAAAGATCAAAGACTAATGTATATGTATGAACTGTATTTGAATTTATCTTTCTCCCCTCCATCCTGTGTTTAACCAGGATGAAACAACTTCACAGGAAAAAATAATAGATCAGGAAGATTGGAATGGGACTTCACTGCTACCCACAGAAAACTTGGAAAGACAGAAGACCAAAGGTGGTATGATTATATTACCTATTTGAATATTCTTAAAATATTTAAGAATTATTCTTTCCTAGTTTTAGATAATAACCATGTCCATGGTTACTGGTTCATTATGCTTTCCTTGCCAAGGTCTTCAAAAATACTATATAATTCTTTCCAGTGGTTAAAGTAGAATTTAATTCTAAAGGGAAAAGGAACTGTTTGAATCTCAGACAGTGAACAGACTGACAGAAACAAATAAGTTAACTATCTCGAATTATTAAGAAGACTGGGCTGTGCACCATAGGCCTGCCTGCATGGTGTTGTCTTGTGATATGAAACAATGGTTGGTGTTTTGGCCATGAGACAGAGTGGGTGGAACTTGCTACCTGTATGGTTCGCGTGCTTCATGTTCCTGCATGTATGATCTATGATTATAGGTGCAAAGAACATGGGAGTAGACATGAAAAAGCTAGGATGAAGGTGAAGGCAAGGATGGTAATACTATGTGATTGCAGGCTTTTCCAGAAAAGGGTGCCAAGGTTAGCTTCATTGTGATAGGGCATATTAAGGTCAATAAATAGTTTTGATTTATTTGGGTTTTTGTTCCATTAATGTCAGTTATGCCTAAGGATAGTAGAATAAATTTTGTATTGCAAGACACTGTGCACTTGCACATTCTTAGGTTGTACAAAATAAGATATAACTGAAATAGTAGCTCCTCCCAGATACAAAATGCTGACAATCTGCAGGTGATGCTTCTGGGGGGGTTATTTTTCATAGCTTTTGCTGAAACAGTAACAGGCCTATACATATGCCTCATTTAAAAAAAAAAAAAAAAAAGACAATTAATTTGGTTTTGAGTGTTTAAGCATGTAGACTGGTAGCAGTAATATCGCCACTCTATCAGATTTATAGCATAAAAAGACAGGTTCCCACAGTTTTTGACTTTAGGGTATGGTGCACTATGGCAATAGGCTATCTTGATTTTTGCAGAAATAGACTCCTTTTGCTTCCTGTCATTGAGATCTACGCTCTTCGTAAGAATCCTGGTGGGGGAATAATTACCAATAAACCAGATTCCTGCAGTCCTCCAACATCTCTCTTCTCTCTTCTTATTCCATGAACTCACATGCAGGTCTTTAACAGACTTCAAGATATCGTTTAGAATCACAGAATGGTTTGGGTTGGAAGGGACTTTTAAAGATCATCTAGTCCAACCCCCCTTGCCCTGGGCAGCGACATCCTTCACTAGATCAGGTTGCTCAAAGCCCCATCCAGCCTGACCTTGAACATGTCCAATGATGGAGCAACCAACTACTTCTCTGGGCAACTCAAAGAGAAGTCCTCTTGAGAGGCTGCAATAAGGCCTCCCTGGAGCCTTCTCTTCTCCAGGCTGAACAATCCCACCTCTCTCAGCCTTTCTTCATAGGAGAGATGTTCCAGTCCTCTGACCATTTTCGTGGCCCTCCTCTGGACTCCTTCAAACAGATCCATGTCTGTCTTGTACTGGGGGACCCCAGTACAAGAGAATTGTCTCCCTCGACCTGCTGGCCACGTCTTTTGATGCAGCCCAGGATATGATTGGCTTTCTGGGCTGCAAGCACACACTGCCAGCTCCTGTCCAATTTTTTGTTTACCAGTATCCCCAAGTCTTTCTCTGCAGGCCTGCTGTCAATCCATTCACCTCCTAGTCTGTATTGATACTGGGTATTGCCCCAACCCAGGTGTGGGACCTTGCACTTGGCCTCGTTGAACTTCATGAGGTCCGCACAGGCCCACTTCTCAAGCTTGTCAAGGTTCTCCTGGATGGCATCCCATCCCTCTAGCGAATCAACTGCACCACTCAGCTTGGTGTCATCTGCAAGCTTCCTGAGGGTGCAGTCAATCCCACTGTCTATGTCGTGAATGAAGATAGTAAATAGTATTGGTCCAGTATGGACCCTTGAGGGACACCACTCATTACTGGTTTCCACTTGGACATTGAGCCATTGACTATAACTCTTTGTGAACAGGCATCCAACCAGTTCTTTATCCATCTAACAGTCCATCCGTCAAACCCATATCTCTGCAATTCAGTGGCAAGAATGTTGGGGGGGACCATATCAAAGGCCTTACAGAAGTCCAGCTTTTAATCTGATATCATGCCCTGAGTTAAGATTGAGTATGTCCAAAATGTACCTGGAAGGCTTTTATCAGTTTTCTGTCCTGGTTTCGGCTGGGATAGAGTTAATTTTCTTCCTAGTAGCTGGTATAGTGCTGTGTTTTGGATTTTAGTATGAGAATAATATTGATAGCACGGTGATGTTTTGGCTGTTGCTAAGTAATCCTTACACTAGTCAAGGACTTTTCAGCTTCCTGTGCTCTGCCAGGTGCACAAGAAGCTGGGAGGGGGCACAGCCAAGATAGTTGATCCAAACTGACCAAAGAGCTATTCCATACCATATGACGTCATGCTCAGTATATAAACTGGGGGGAGTTGGCTGGGGGATAGCGATCGCTGTTTGGGGACTGGCTGGGCATCTGTCGGCAGGTGGTGAGCGGTTGTATCACTTTCTTTTTTTCCCCCTTGGGTTTTGTTCCTCTCTCTCTTGTTGTTTTCCTTCTCATTACTATTATTATTATTATTATTATTATTACTACTACTACTATTATTATCGTTATGTATTCCAATTATTAAACTGTTCTTTTCTCAACCCATGAGTTTTCTTACTTTTGCTCTTCCAATTCTCTCCCCCATCCCACTGGGGGGGAGGGTGAGTGAGCGGCTGTGTGGTACTTAATTACCGGCTGGGGCTAAACCACAACACTTTCTTAAAAAGCAGGTCCTTCCTCCATTGAAAGGAATTCCACCTGAAAAATGCAGTGACTTTTAGAGCTTCACTGTCATATTACTTGAAAGGTCTTTCCCAATGCATGTTTACCTGCATGTTTACTTCAAAATAGGCTTTTTTTGTTGTAATTCTGTTTCCAGTGGGTGTGTTAAACACTTGGTTACTGACATTTTTTAACATTTTAAGCACTGGGAGATGTAATTTCTTAAAAAACACCAAAAGATTAAATGGAAACATGTAAAAACCATGGAAAAAATCATCATCTTTCAAACCTCCTCTCTAGGTTCTAAATACTTTGTTACTCCTCTTCGTCTCCTGATGACTTTCTAATTTGTCAGTCTTATTTAAAGTGTGCCTAAAACTGGCCACAGTACTCCAGTCCTAACTTGAGTAGAATGAAATAAGAATTTACATACAGTTACCTTATATTTTGCAATTCCTGATGATTTTCAAGCAGACCTCAACAAATGCTTCCAAACTACTTAACTATCATTTTAGAAAATGTAAACGCTTTTCAAATCTTTGTAAAGTCTTAATTTTCATGGGCTTAGCAGTACATTATACCAGCATATCTGTTCCTCTCTTTACTAGCCACATGGATTCTTTAAACTTTTCTTGAAGCAGCTCTTTGAGTATTGAATGTCTTTCCTCCTGCTACAAAGAGACCATTGAATTTACCTTTTTCTACTTTCCCCTCTACACTAAGAAAATAGACAAGAGTTAGGTTAACAGTTGGACTCGATGATCTTAAGGGTCTTTTCCAACATAAATGATTCTATAATTCTGTCATCTTCAGGAAAAGCCTATGAAATTCAGCCAATTTCAAAGAAAGCAAACATCTGGATTAAGAGCTAGAGATTGCTTTTCAGAGTGACTGTATAGACAATTTAACATTAGATAAAAGGCTTTCCCTAGTTCACTTAGGGGAAGAAAAGGTTGTTGAAAGACTACAGTATGGTATGAATCGATAAAGGAAAGCCATTATCACAGAAAATGGACAGATGTTAGAATTCACAAAAACAATTCATCTGAGCCTTCTCAAAATACATAATACTTTTAGCAAATACCATTTTGTATAGTCAATTGTATATAGAAAAGAGTTTAAAGGGGCACAAAAGAAAACCTTATACCATATGTTAATGCTATGTCCTCTCTGCATGCTCTGAATTGGAAAGTACAAAAATTCTTATCCCTAACAGAACTGTTTAACTTGGTCCTGAATTTTATTTTGCATATATATTAACACATATTTCATATCATCAATAGTTACATGTTCACAAAAATGGGGCCTGTTTTTTAATGCTTCTAAGTTGGTATTTCTGGGGAAGAAAGACATATTGTAACTTACAGTCTTATACTAAAAGGTATATATATAGTCTTATATATATATAGTCTTATACTAAAAGGTTGAGGCATCACCTCTAATAGAATTAGCTAGAACTGAGATGAATCATAGAATCTCAGAATAATTTACGTTGGAAGGGATTGAAGGTGCGTTTTAGTCCATCATCCTCCTAGAAGCAGGATCAACTGTGAGATCAGACCAGGTTGTGCAAGCCTTTATCCAGTCAGGTCTTGAAAACCCCCAATGATGATGACTGCACAACCTCCTTGGGCAGCCTGTTATGACACTTGACTGTCCTCATGGCAAAAAAGGTCTTCATTACACCCAGTTGGAACCTGTTTTGTTTCAGTATATGTGTGTTGTCTTTTGTCCTCCTACCTTGCACCACTGTAGAAAGCCTGGCTCTGTCTTCTCAATAACCTCTTCATAGGTGTTGGAAGGCTGCTTTTAGGTCTTCCCAAAGCCTTCTATTCTCCAGGGCACAAAAGCCTTGTTCCCTCAGTTGCTTCTCACAGGGAAAGTGTTCCAGCCCCGTGACCATCTTCGTGGTCTTCTGCTGAACTTGCTTCAGTTTATCTATGTCTTTCCTATATTGGGGGTCCAAAGTTGAATGCAGTACTCAAAATGCAGTCTAATGAGTGCCCAGTAGAAGAGGATAATATCTTGGATTGATCTGCTGGCTAGACTGCTGTTCATACAGTCCAGGATGCTGTTTGACCTTGTTTTCTGCCAGGCACGCTTGCTGACTGATGTTTAGCCTAATGTCTAGCAGATTGTCTTCAACCTTTCTTGCAGAGCTGGTCCCCAGACTGCATTCCCAGGGGCGGGACTTTACATTTGTCCTTGTTGAATTTCATGAGGTTCCTATTGCCCCATTCTGCTAGCCTGTCTAGGTTGCTGTAAATGTCAGGCCTGCCAGTGAGGGTATCAGCTGTTTCCCCCAGTGTGTTGTGTTCCCCAAACTTGAGTGTGGACTTTGCCACCTCCTGGTCACAGATAAAGATGTTAAACAGGAGAGGTCACAGATAGACCTCTGTGATGTTCCACTTGTTACTAGCCTCCAGATAGATTATGACCTATTCATCACTGTTCTCTGAGCCTGATCATCCAACCATTTTTTTATGCATTGAGTTGTCCTTCAATCCAGACCATTGCTTCTTATTTTCGGTACAAAAATATTGTGTGAGACACTCGCAAAAGCCTTGATAAAGTCAAGGTAAATGCTATCCGCTGCTCTCTCCTCATCCACAAATGCATAAAAGGCAATCGGATAGTCCAAATATGATTTAACCTTGGTAAATCCATGCTGACTGTTTCTCAGTCACTGCCTCCTCTTCCCATGTGCTCCAAGAGGACTCACTTTGATTTCTGGAGGGACCGAAGTGAGGCATACTGGCTTGTAGTCTACCGTATAATCTTTGTGACCTTTTTTTGAAGATGGATACACCATTTGTCTTTCTCCAGTGATAGTGGACTTCCCTCAGTTTCCATAACCTTTCAGTGATGATATTGTCCTTGCAAGGACACTGGCCAGCTCTCTCAGGACCCTTGAATGCAAGACAACCTATCTGTTCTCATAAATTTCTATTGCTCGATTTCTCACAAGTAGTCCCCGACTCAATCCTCAGGACAGAGGCTTAGAAAATTTTGTTGGTGAATACAGAGACAAAGAAGGTACAGAGTATCTTAGCATTACCTGTGTGCACTGTCACTAAATCATAAATCTCATTCAGCAACAGTCCCACATATTCCTTGTTCAGCCTTTTACTACTAATGTAGAGGTAGAAGCTATTCTTGTTGCCCTTGACATCCCTTGCAAGTCTCAACTCCAGTCATTTTGGCTTTTCTAACACTATCCTTAAATGTTCCTGAATTCCTGCTTTGCAGCTTGTCCCTGTTTTTATCTCCGATATAATACTTCTTTGCCTCAGAGTTCTGTCATGAGTTCCCTGTTTACTCAAGCCAGTCTCCTGATATGTTCGCTTGTTTTCCTGAGCATTGAGATGGACTGTCCTTGAGCTTGGAGGGTGCTGTCTTTACAAACCTGCCAGCCTTCTGGAGCTCCTTTGCCCTTCAGAGCTGTCTGCCATGGGCTCCCACCTACCAGTTCCCCAAATAAGGTGAATTCTGGTCTCCTGAAGGCTAGGATCTGTACCTCTGTTACTCTCCTTCCTCACTCCCCTCAGGATCTTGAACTCCTCTATTTCATGGTCATGACAGCCAAGGCTGCCACTGATTATCATATATCCAGCCAGTTATTCCCTGCTTATGAACAGCAGATCTAGCTGTGTGTCACTCTTGGTTGGCCCATCCAATACCTGTATCAAGAATTTATCTCTGACACGCTCCAGAAATCTCGTAGATTGCTTGCATTCTGACGTGTTACCCTTCCAGCAGATGTCAGGGAGATTAAGGTCCCCCAGAACATTCAGGATCTGTGACACAGAGACTTCCTCAAATTGTTTAAAAGACAGATGTTTACTGGCAAGTAGCCAGTGTGGAAATGAACATGTTCTCTCTCTTCCCAGGTAGTGAGAAGACTGAGATGGTGTCTGTTGGTATCAAATGTAAATGGAAGCTTTCTTCCTGTAGTAATTAATCAGGAAAGCTAAATAACTGTAATTATTACTTTCAAACAGTAATTTTTTTTCTAGATGTGTTACAGGACACTTTTTTGCCTATCTTCTGCTTTGGAGTATCAAAATGTCTTGAGTATCGTAGAATGGTTGAGGTTGGAAGGGACCCAGAGCCAGTTGCGCAGGACCATGTCCAGATGGCTTTTCAATATCTCCAAGGAGGGAGACTCCACAACCTCTCTGGGCAGCCTGTGCCACTGCTTAGTCACCCTCACAGTGGAAAAAGTGTTTCCTGATGTTCAGAGTGAACCAGCCTCCTGTGTTTCAGTTTGTGCTCGTTGCCTCTGGTCCTGTCACTGGGCACCACTGGAAAGAGCCTGGCTCCATCTTCTTTACACTCTTCCTTCAGGTATTTATAGTCATTGATGAGATCCCCCCTGAGCCTTCTCTTTGCTAGGCTAAAGAGTCCCAGCCCTCTCAGCCTTTCCTCACAGGAAAGATGCTCGTGTCCCTTCATCATCTTTGTGGCTCTTCGTTGGACTCTCTCCAGTATGTCCCATGTCTCTCCTGTACTCAGGAGCCCAGAACTGGACACAGTACTCCAGGTGTGGCCTCACCAGTGCTGAGTAGAGGCAAAGAAATACTTTGCCTAATGCAGCCCAGGATACTATTTGCCTTCTTTGTGGCAAGGGCACATTGCTGGCTCCCAGTCAGCTTGGTGTCAGCCAGGACCCACAGGGCCTTTTCTGCAAAGCTGTTTTCCATCTGGGTGGTCCCCAGCATAAACTGGTGCTATGAGGTTGTTCCTCTCCACGTGGAGTGGACTTTGCACTTCTCCTTGTTGAACTTCATGAGGTTTCTGTCAGCCCATTTCTCCAGCCTGTCCAGGTCCCTCTGGATGACAGCACAACCCTCTGGTGTATCAGCAACTTCTCCCAGTTTTGTGTCATCTACAAGCTTGCTGAGGGCGCAATCTGCCCCATCATCCAGATCATTAATGAAGATGTTGAACAGGATTGGACCCAGTATTGACCCCTGGGGTACACTGCTAAGTTACTGGCCTCCAACTAGACTTCATGCTGCTGATCACCACCCTCTTGGCTGGCCATCCAGCCAGTTTTCAATCCACCTCACTGTCTGCTCATCCAGCCCATACATCGACAGTTTCTCTATGAGGCTCTTACAGGAGACAGTGCTGAAAGCCTTACTGAAGACCTTGATGATAGCCACTGCCCTCCCCTCATCTACCAATCCAGACGTTTCATCATATACAGTGACGTACCTATGATAAATGGGGTTTATGTGCCAGTTTACAGAAATATAATTGTAAATATATCCTGAGTCAAACAGTAGCTGAGTTCTTGTACTGATCTTGACTTGGACTGTGGCCCTTGAGTGTTTTATTTTTCTCTAATTTTAAGAATTTCTCGTTTAATTTTTACAATCACAATGAAATTTGAAACATTTTGCTACAATAGTTCTTCTTTCCTCTAATTTATAAAAATGTTTCTTAACACTTGAAACTCTGTCAGCTCTTCCTTAATTTTAGTCTGTATAACAACAATTAGTTGTCTTCTAAAAGGTGCCTAAAAACAGCATGTTGTTGTGGTGATGTTGCCGCCAAAATGATGTTGGTGTGGTGCCTCCAAAAAAACCCAAAACACATTATTCAATGACAATGTTATATATCTCCACTTACATAAGCGTTACTAACAGACATGTGCCCTGGTCTCTAAAGCTCCTGGAAGAATATCCTGTTATTCTCTAAATCAGCATTTTAATTTTCAAAGAAATTGTTTGTGTTTGAATGTTTCAGAAATATCACACTTGCAACTTGTTCTCCAGGAGCCTCAGCAGGAAGCTGTGGTGGTCACAGAAAATGCAAAGCAGGTAATGATTAAGCAGCTGAAATAAGCTAAAACTAAAATAGGTCAAGGACTGGCCTTAAAACAGCTAAGCTGTTATGGCTTTTTTTAGCAATCCTCTTTGGAAGGTTATTATTAACTGGATTAATGATGAAAGACAGAAATAGCTTCCAAATACTGCTTGTACTGTGTTCTTATCAGACTATATTTCCCTTTGCTGGCTGTGTGGAATTCTTGTGTCCTTCATCCACCCAATCCATATTCGTAACTATCTATCGTGATAGATAGTTAGTTCTTCAGCAAAACCATAGGCTAAACTGAGGCAAGTCTCAGGAAATACAATTCCAAAGGCTTAGCTGTCATTATAAGATACCTTTCAAACCAAACCTATCCATTCCCACTGCTCTGATGGAGATCTGGCAGACTGACTGGAGGAAGCTGAGTTCTCTTTGTTAAGTGGGAGACAAGTAGACTCTATCCTTGTACTCTTCTGCTGTGAACAGCTACAGGTACAATTGCAGTCAGTCTATTGGTGAGAAGAGTGCAGGATCAGATACCTGCTGCTTTGCTTTATACTCAGTCAGCAAGGTGATGGAGATGACTGCCTCTGTATATCTGTACTAAGAATTTGTTGTAGAATTGTTTGTTAGCTTAGAGCAAGGTCTGGGCTCTTTCCAGACTACTCCACTCTGTTCCAACCTGCCAGCAGAGGGAAGAAGATGATGCTGTGTTTCATGTAATACATTTCTCTCCAACAGAGAGAGTTTATAGTATATATATTACTGTGAAGTATTAGGGCAAAAGTTGACATTTGGGACTCATGCTGGAACTGGAGAAGGTATTTTGAGTCAGCTCATCCTGCTTGACTTCAGACCCTTACATTCCAACTGCCTGTGGTTGAGGTGTAAGCTAGTGGATCAACAGGTGTACGCACACACACACACACACACACACACACACACACGGTGTTTTCAAGGGCAGATATAAGCCTTTGAGCTATTTTCTAGAGTCCCTTTATAGACAGTGGAAATAACAGGTTCTTTAGCATATGATTCACCTGGACCAAGGTGGATGTTGAAAATGGATCAGTGAATCCAACCCTGGAATTGTAAATTTCAATGTCTTAATTATAAAAAGAGTCTAGCTAAATAGCTTACATGTAAGTATTTACAGTGGGACAGCTATATCCTGCCACTTGTGCATCTGACCCATGACTTTAGGCCAAGATACGTGTGAATCCAAACCCAGTTCAGGGGTTTGGGTCATGTGCACAAGTTATTTGGATGCATGCCATACATTCCATTTCAGTACTTGGAGCTTGTAAAGGCAAAGTGCTCTAGAACTTGGGGCTGGAGATTGTTTCCTTTTGATTGTGTGACCTGTTAGCACCCCGTACTTACATTCTAGGTAGTTACAGCAAATGTTAATTCTGAATACTTCATTTTGGTTTTAGTCTTTCCATTGTTGGGTTAGGTTGGGGTTTTTTTACTTGATTTTTGGGGGGGTGGGAGGGAGTAGCTTTTTTTAGAGACACTTTACTTAGTTCTGACTCGTAGTGTCTTTGTACTTTAGTCCAAACCTTTTCCCACAGAAGTAGTACTAACGGTGCCAATTGTTGTGAAAGACAATGTGTGTTGGGAACTATCCAGAAATACTGCCATTCATTTTAGGTGCGTGTTAACTTATAAGTGGACTTTTCAGAATGAAGAAATTAGTAGGTGAAGTCTTAGTTCTTGTATGGATGTCAACAGCAAACTAACCAATTTCCTGGGCTTTATTCAGCATCTTTATGTGGTCAAAAAGAGTTTGTGTCTATGAAATAGCAAAATCTCCCCTCTCTTTCCAGTGTGTTCCATCTTCTTCAACAGTCAGGTTCTGTCCTGTCTGACAGAGAAGCAGGAAACATATAGCAGTTAATAGATTGTTGTGGGGTGGTTTGTTTGCCTGTGTGGTGGAGCCTACTGTAACTTTTGTGGGAAGACTGCAGGTTCTTTATCCGCTGGAGTAGTGAGGCATACAGTGACAAACACATGACTTCTCATCTTCGGTGCTTGGGTGGTTCAGTGAAAGGTTATGAATCTATAGTTAGTCCCTTTGAAGCAGTGAAGATGGAAGAGGAAGCATCTCAAAGTGGGAAGGAAGTTACTAGACTTGTTGCATTCACTGATATCCTAATCTGCCGAGATATGTCTTAGTCTCTTGCTTACATCAAAACCAATCTACCTTTTTTTTTTAAATTTATTTTCATTAGGCATCAGAGTTGTATCTAAAGTTGGGACTTCTGGTTTTTACTTACAGCTTGGCAGAGCAGTAAGTAAAGCTGACTAAGCTAAGATAGCTGACTTCTAATGCAAAGATCATGGCTCAAAACTAAGTATTTTTTTCTTCAACCAATAGAATAAGAATGTTGGACCTGAGGTGAAGTTGCAAGACTTGCAGACTCTGGAAGCTCCAGCCTCTTATGTAGACTGCTCTTCTACTCCTACAGGTGAGGACACAGAATAAGGCATGTGACAAGAAAATTGTGGAAATTTGAGAAGTTTCAAGGACAAATCTAAGGTGATTTGGGAAGAGGAGCTTTGAGGTCAGAATCTAAAGATGTACAGGAGATAGAAAAGATGCACATGAGGTAGAAGAGAACATTCTAATGTGGGATGGATAGGATATATCAAAAGAGAAGAAAGAAGTGGTTCCTAAGATGAGAAAGGGAGAATGATTTGAAGGAGAGTGTGTTTGTAGATGCAGAGGCTGATGTGTAAGACACAGAAGAGAATTAAGATGAGATGAAGAAGTGGGTTCCTCCCTGTTGTCCCAAAAATAGGGGTTTATTTACCCGGTGTGCAAAATGCCAATATACACACAGAGCAGAGGTATTTTATTGCATATTTGCACAGATATGGGTGTCTGTCTCAAGACAGCACCGCAAGCTTTCAAATTAAGTTATTTATACACAAAGCATTAACATATTCAACTTCCTAATACATATGCAGTATTCTTCTATTAAATGATTGGTTCACATCTCTTCACCAAGCATGTAAATTAGTACGCATGCTTAGTTGTTCTTCAACTTCATCATTTGAGTCGGTGGTATAATTGGGGTAGGCGGTCCACAAGTCGGTGGTCGCGATCTCCCCCTACCAGAATTGCCTTTCCCCTAGTTTCCTACTTTTTTGGCAGATCTAAGTGGTTCTTCGTGGTTTACTAACTAGGCTAGTAATACATCAGTTAAACTTCTGCTTTCAACAGCCACATCCTGCTTATTAGACAAAGGCACATTGTCTATGTTCCTATGTAGATAGGGTAGGGCTCTACAATGGATTTCTATAGCAGCATCAACGTTATGTGAATTGTATACTTACATTTGATTATTACAACATCTCTGCAAGCTAGTAAGTTTCTTTTTGTGTCTGGAATTACCACCATCACCCCTGCCCCCAAATTATTAAAAAAAAAAAAAAAAAAACCCCACAACCCAAAACAAAACAACCTGTTACCTAGTTCACTTGTCTCTTTGCCTCTTCATTCTTCTGTAGAGGTTAGATATAGTCTAGACTTAGGTGATGCCGGCATGCAGCAAATGCAGGAGGTTTTGCATGTGCAGAGCTATTGGGGATGTCTGGGTGCAATGCATAGGCTCAAACTTTTTTTGTTGTTGTTGTTTTTGGTCTTTCTCACCTTGGAAACTAGAGAAGCTCCAGTCTCATATATTGTCTCTCCACTTACCTACTGACTTTACATGCAACTCGTTATGCTGATGGTGACAAGTGTACCTTCTATCACTAGGTGTGTCAGGAGACCTGGTGAATTCTGAAGTGCAGAAGCCTTTTGATGACACTTTGGTGCTCCCTGAGGTACAAATTTAGTCCAGAACTTTTTTTCCCCTCAGTATTGTATGCATCTGTGGATATGAAAAATTTCATTTAGTTTAAAAGCCCCAAAGAGCTGGGTTTTTAACATCACGTAACTTAAAGGGGTTGTTGCAACACTGCAACAGGCTTTAAGAAATAGCTCTCCTTTAATAGTTCCCCGTAAATTCTTTCTGCTCTCCAAACTGATGAACGGACAGCCTTTACAACACAAGACGTTGACCTATTGGTGGGCTGCTGATCCATGCTTTCTGGGAAGGATTTGTGACCACTTTTCTTTTGTAATCTGTTTTTGGGGGTGAGAGGAAACCTTAAGATAGTTATTTGGAAAAAGCCAAGCACTTTGGTCCAGATCCTTTGTCTAGTGCTCTCACTTTGGAGATGGACACAGACTCGAATACGGGCTTCTACACTGTTTCTTTGCCATGTTAAACAGACAGATAGAATAGGGGACAAAACCTCCTCATTCAGAGACTACAGATAGGATGCCAGGAAAATGTGGCTGGATAAGTACAGTGGAGGGCTTGTGAGAATCACAGGAGAACTGAAACACTTCAGAATCATACTATCTTGTAATCAAGAGAATGGGAAATAAGGGAATAGGAAGTTACATTTATAGTCTAATCCTAAAGCCAGAATCTTTCATGCTGCAACTTCAGAAACTGAAATGAACAGAAATGACCTGAGGAGTCCTCCTGTTATTAGTGAGGCTACTGTTTATTGCAATAGCCAGCTCAAGAAAGGGTATCCTTGAACTACAAAATGTGGAAAGCAGATACTTCCAAAAGTGACCCTTTCACAGGATTCAAAGGAAAATTGAAACCTATTATTTCCTTTTAGGCAAGAACAGATGGCTTTCCCAATGGAAGTGAGCAGTTTACTGAGGAAGGTTGTCCGCCTGGAATTCTAGAATCTCTTTCTGCAGAGAAACAGAAAGAGCTGTCAGTTTTGCTGCTGGAACTGAAAGAAGCCCAAGAAGAAATAACTTTTTTGAAAAGGCAGCTCAAGGGCCCAAATGGCCAAACTTCTACAGGTAACCAAACAGGAGAAGCAGCTAACCAGCTGGAAGATAATTCCCAGATGCGGTTTCTTGAGGGGGAAGAGCAGAAGGCTTCAGATACACAAAATGAGTTGGGCAGTAGCTCATTACTGAGAGAAATAGAAATGCAGCAAATTGGTGTGCTTCAGGAGAACAGAATCAGTCTTCAAGAAGTGCCCCAGTGGAGCACTGTCCCCTGCAGAGGGGAGATGGAGGCAATGCAAGAAGTCTCTACAGCAGATCCAGAGCCTGGCACCTCTCAAGAACTGATAAAGTTACAAAACCAAATTACAGAACTGCAGATAATTCTGCAGAAATCAGAAGAATCCTATAAGAAAGATCTAGGAGAAAAAAGTGCAGAAATAAATAGGCTAAACCAGTTGGCTGAGGAATACAGAAAAAAAATAGAGGATTCTGACAGTGCATTTTGTGTTTTGACTGAAGAACGAGATCAGCTCCTGTGTCAGATGAAGGAACTTTCTACCATAACAGAACTGAAAGAGCAAGTGAAGCACCTTGAGGAAAATCTAGCTCTTTCAGAAAAGCAGAGACTGTCAGACAGTCAAAGCAGTCTTCTGAGAGAACAAATCCAGAGCCTTAAAAATGAATTTAAATCCAAGGAGATAAAAATTGAAGCTTTGCAAAAAGACTTGGATGAAGCGCAACTTCAGCTTTCTGACCAGGACATGCAACTAAAAGATCTGAGAAGCCAGATTGAGAAGAAGGAATGTGAAGTACTTGATCTAGAACAACTTTTGAGGAAGAATACAGCTGAGAGAGAAGAGCTTTCCCAAAAATTAGCATCAAAAGGTCGTGAAACAGCACGCCTAGAACAGCTTGTTGCTGAACACACCAGGTCTATAGAGAGCCTGCAACAAACCTTGCTGGAGAAGGACCAACAGATGACAGAGATCAGTGTCAGCATGTCTGAGAAAATGGTCCTGCTGAATGAAGAGAAATTTTCTCTAGGAAATGAGCTGAAGAGTCTTAAAGAGCAGACAAGTCTATTATTAAAAGCCCAGGAAGAAAAAGGCCAAAACATAGAAGCAAAAGATACATATCTGAAATGTGGGGCATCTGAGCAGCAGTATGAGACAGATGCAGCATGTAAAGGAAGTGATGTATTAGTAAATAAACTTGAACTTCTGAAAAAAGAAAACGAGCAAGTAAAGCGGAAGCTGCAAGCAGCACTTGTTAACAGGAAGGAGCTTCTGAAGAAGGTTAGCAAATTGGAGAATGAATTAGTACAACTGAGAAGAGAACATGAATCAGAATCCTCAGTGGCTCAAGAAGCTGAACAGGAAGAAAATATGACAAGCATGATAAGCGGAGAAGTGAATATTGAAAGCCAGCCCAGTGAGGAGTATCTAATTCAACTGCTTTCTGAAAAGGAATCTGAGTTGCAGAGCATCCGGAAGGACCTGCTGGATAAAGAAACTACTGAAGCACAGTTGCAGGCAGTGATTGAGGAAATGAGGCGAAGCTTGCAAGGCAAGACAAGCATTGTTTCAATTAAAGATGAAATCATGGAGAGTCAGACAATTGCTGACAAAGTAACTGAAACCAATAAAAGCCCAAAAGATTATGGAGAAAATGAAAAAAATAGTTCAGTAGCTACAAATCTTGAAGAAAACCAAAAGTCTGCTCTGAAAGAGAGGATTTCAACTCTTGAACAAGAAAAACAACAACTTCAAAAAAAACTTCAGGAAGCCCTGGTATCTCGCAAAGACACTATAAAAAAGGCTCAAGAAAAAGACAGGCATCACAGAGAACAGCTGAAACAGCAGAAAGATGATTACAACATTCTACAAGAACAATTTGATAAGCAAAGCAAAGAGAAGGAGAGCATCCAAGCTCAGCTCAGACAACTCCAAGAACAGAAAGGATCAACAGAGAATGTTCTTGGGGATCAAGGTGGGTTGGATTCTTCATGCATGGAAGCAGAAAATACAACAAATAACAAGCTTGTCCAAGTTGCAGATGTTTCTGGGGAAGAGTTTAAGAAAAATCTTGAAAAATTGCAGATGGAGAAAGAGGAATTGGAATATAATGTTAGCCATATGCAAAGTGACCTTGCTTGCAAATCAGAATTAGTCTTTCATTTGCAAGAGCACATAGCACAGTTGTTTCTGGAGATAGAAGGGCTGAAGAGAACCTCTGACCAAGCTGAAGCTAAGGCAGCAAGTCTTTGGACAGAATTGGAGGAGAGTCGAGCAAAAATTTCTAGAGAGGGCAGTCTGGAAGACCTGAAAACACTCATGCACCAAAAGGATGAAGAAATGGAATTTCTTAACTTGCAGTTAAGGGAGAAAAGTGAAGCTCTCAATAACGTGCAGGCACAGTTGCTGGAAAAAGAGGATTCAGTCAAGAGGCTATGTAGTCAGTTGGAAACTCAAGCTCAGGTACATGAGGAACAAAGCAAGCGACTGCAAGCAGAGTTGCTTGAAATTCAGGAGAAACAAGGTAATGGTGCAGAAGCAGCTAAACAGAAGAATCAAATGCAGAGAAAGTTGCAAGCTGCACTTATCTCTAGAAAAGAGGCACTAAAGGAGAGCAAATCTCTAAAAGAGGAGCTGGCTAATGCTAAAACTACTATTGAAAATCTTTGTGTCAAGTTGACAAATATGGAAAGCCAAATATGTGGCCATGTTAAAGAAACAGATACTTTAACAGAAAAGTTAGCGGGCCTCACTGAAGAGCGAGAAAAACTTATTGCAGAAGTTGATAAAGTACTTACAGAAAATCAGAATCTTGATGGATGCTGTAAAAACCTGACATTTACTTTAGATAGAGTTGTTCTAGAGAAGGAGAAGCTGGAGAAGGAGATGGAATCCTTGAAATGCTTTCAAGCCACTGAGGGTTCTGAGTGGCATGAGAAATACAGGGAGCTTCAGAAAGAATATGAAACTCTCCTGCAGTCATATGAGAATGTGAGTAATGAGGCTGAGCGGATTCGGCGTGTTTTGGAAACTGTTAGGCAGGAAAAGCAGGAAATTTTCATTAAGCTGAAAAGTGTTGAAGCAAAAAAAGAGGAAACAGATAAGCAGCTACAGGAGGCTGGACAGGAAATTGATGGAATGAAGGAGAAAATGAGGAAATTTGCAAAATCAAAGCAACAAAAGATCCTGGAACTAGAGGAGGAGAATGAGAAGCTTAGAGCAGAGATGCGTTTTACAGATGGAGAACTACACAGGACTGGAGATATCTTTACAAATGCTAGCCTGAAAAAAGATCTGGAGAGCTCTAGGAGGGATTACCAGTCTCTTTCTGCTCAGCTTGAGACAGTAATGGCTGAAAAGGAGTCTCTTAATCAAGAGATCACAGACTTAAAGTGTCATTTGCAGTTAACAGAATCTAAGCTGAAGGAAAGCAGAGAACTGGTAGACAAGTATGTTGCTCAGAAGACAACAGAGGAAGAAACAAATCAGGCAGTTGCCACACCACCACCAGTGGAGAGGACTGAAAATCAAGTGGACATAAGTTTTAGACCAGATTCTCCTACTGCAGAGCTGGAACAAAAAGCATTTGAAGGTAGTAGCCCTTGTGAAGATCTTGGTACCTACATCCAGCAGATAGCTGAGCTCACAGAGCGAATCGCAGAACTAGAAGATAATAGGAGGGCTTCAGAGCAACAGCTGGGTGACATCCGCATGTGTGTTGAGACTTTAGCAGGTGAGAAGAGGGCTTTAGAGACCCAAATGGAAGAGAAAGTCCATGAATTGAATGCTCTTCAGGACACAGTAGCAAAGATGGAACAAATGGTCCAAAAAACCAAAGATGACCTCATCAGGATGACAGAACTGAAGGACAGGCTAGAGGCTGAGAAGGATGATTTGGAAGAAAGGCTCATGAATCAGCTGGCAGAACTTAATGGGAGTATTGGAAACTATCAGCAAGATGCAACAGACTTCCAGATCAAAAATGAGCAACTGAAACATGAGCTTCAGAGTTTGCAGAGAATGATGCATGAACTGGAGGAGGAGAAATGTCAGATGGCAAAGGAGAAAAGTAAAGCAAGTTCAGAAAAGCAAAAGGAATTTGTAGAAAAGCTAAAATGCAGTTGGAGGGGAGACAGCAGCACACATGTAAAGGAGCTTCAGGAACTGCTGAAACAGAAACAGCAGGAGATTAAGCAGCTGCAGAAGGACTGTATTAAAAGCCAAGAAAAGAACAGTAGTTTAGAAAGAACTGTTAAAGCTCTGGAATTTCTGCAGAGTGAGTCTCAGAAAGAGGTAGAAGCAGCCAAAGAGACTTTAGCTAAAGCAGTTGAAGACACCAAGAAAGCCCAAGCAGAGCTTGCTCTCTGCAGAGTAGTATTGGATGACACCCAGAGTGAGGCAGCAAGGGTTCTAGCAGAGAGTGTCAAAGTGAAAGAAGAGTTGCAGGCAAACAAAGAGAATATTAAAATTCAAATGAAGAAAAAAGATGAGGACTTTGAGAGAAGACTGGAACAGGAAAAAGACAAGCACTCAAAGGAAATTAAAAACATGGAAGAAAAGCTGGCAACTTTGCAGAGGGAGAAAGACTATATGGAAGCAACTGTTGGTGATCTTCAAGACTCCTTGAAGACAAAGGATCAAGAAGCCAAGCAATTGGAAGGCAGCCTAAACAAAACACTAGCCCAGCTTGCAGCCTTCACCAGGAGCATGTCTTCCCTTCAGGATGACAGGGATAGAGTAATAGACGAATCAAAAACATGGGAGAAGAAATTCACTGAATCTATTCAAAAGAAGGAGGAAGAAATACGTTCAAAAGAGGAAACTTGTGTTGCGCTAAAGGACCAGATGAAGCAGATGACCATACATGTGGAAGAACTTCAGACACATATATCCAGGTAAGGAAGATGATAATGACTCAGCTGGTATTCTTGTATTTCCTTTTGACAAGGCAGCAGCCACAGGTGAGGTAGGATTCCCCTTTCCTTTTGCAGTATACCAGAAAGAAAGAATTTTGTGTATGTAAATATGCTAAATGTGACATGATTGGCAAAACTAATGAATGCCTAAGATGGAGAGTAGGATTAGTCTTCCTAATAAAGCCATAAATATAAGGCTTATCTCCTGGATCACTTATGTTTGGATAGAAAGGAGGTTTGGAGTTATGTTGTAGGGAGGTACTATGTATTTGTTGTCTGCACAAGGATACAGGGAGATTAACACTGTAAAATATTCCTTCTTCTCATCATTAGGGTACCCATGTTACATCTATTCTCTGTGACAAGCAGTAGCTATCGGAGTACTATCTAGAGTCTTTATTAATGTGAAATTTGAAATAGATTCTTTGCATAGAGTTGTTGCATTCAGAGATTAAACTTGACAGGTGAAGAGAGCATTGGGATACATCATTCCAGTTTAATCCCAAAATAGAATTTGAGGGAAAGAGGGAGTTATGGAAACATACCAAAATGTAAATCTGGGAATTTCCAAAATTCAAAACCAAACTGTTCTGACATGAGTAAAATTGTCCTATAAAGTTTGTGATCAAAATGCTATATCTTTGCATGCTGGAACATTAAATTAACATCAAGCATATGAGAACAGCAATTTCATTGATTTCTTTTTTTTTTTTTTTTTTTTTTGGTTAGCTACAACGGATGAGAGAAAGAAGTATTTTAATGAAAAGGAGGTGATAACATTCAACACTCCATTTTTTCAATATTGACATAAAGATTTATCTCACTGGGCAACTTTTAAAAAATATTCCCCCAGCACCACCCCCTTCAGACCGTCGTGCAGTCAGAACTTTAAAAGATGCCTTGAATTTTAAATTGAGGGAAAACTAATCATCTGGATATTTCCAGCTTGCTTTCTTAAAGTAAAACTAATTTTATGGCTTTTCTAAATCAGTATAATCAATGAAAACTATTACTGTGGTTTTGGATACTGAGCTACTTCATTGATTTGTGACTGACTTTCTTTTCTCTGTTTTCAGGCTGGAACGCAACAAGAAAGACTGGGAGTCTGAATCCAGGAAGGAGATTCAGCATCATCAAAAGACATGTGAAATGTTGCAGGAGGAAAAAAAGGAGCTTTTGAGTCAGCTTGAAGGGTATCAGAAACTGTACAGCAAGTCTCAGAATGAACAGCAGAAACTGGAGTCAGAAAACAGCAGCCTGAGAGACCAGCTTGCTGACTTACAGAATTCCTTCACCAAATGTGAATTGGTCAGGGAAGAGCTGGAGAGTGTGGTCAAGCAACAAGAGACCAGTATCCAGAATTTTAAATTCAGCTGTGAACAGCTTGAGGCTGATCTGCAAGCTTCCAAGGACCTAACAAATAAGCTGCATGAAGCAACTAGTGCCAAGGATCAAAAGATCATTAGTTTGCTGTCTGCCAAGGAAGAAGCAGTTATGGCTGCTCTATCTGAATTACAGCAGCAACATTCTGAAGAGATGAAAGAGTTGGAGCATAAGCTAAGTAAGGAAGAAGAAGATAAAAAAGCCTTGGAAAATGAGAAGAACAAATTTCTTGACAAACTTGACCGTCTCACTGAAAAGGTGAAGATGAGCAGAGAAGAAAGTAAGCAGCAGAAGGCACAACTGGACTCCTTCACCAAGTCCATGTCATCTTTGCAAGACGACAGAGACCGCATACTGAGAGACTACAAGCAACTTGAGGAACGTCATCTTGTTATAATCTTGGAAAAAGACCAGCTAATTCAAGAGGCTGCTGCTGAAAACAATAAGCTCAAGGAAGAAATCAGAAGTTTTCATAGCCAGATGGATGACCTCAACTCTGAGAATGCCAAGCTGAATGCAGAGTTGGTGCGGTATAGAGAAGACCTGAACCAAGTGATTTCAATAAAGGACTCCCAACAGAAACAACTTCTCAAAACACAGCTTCAGCGGATCCAAACTCTGGAAAAGGAGAAGGCAATCATAGAAACACAGCTGAAGGAGTCCGAGCGCACGCAGGATGATCTCAGGAAGTGCATGGAAGCCTTGAGAGAGGATAAAGTCAGTATGTCTCAAGAGGTTGAAACCCTTATGTCCTCTCTGTCTCGGGTGCAGAGTGAGATGACAGCATTATGTGAGGGGGGTCCTATCATGGAGTGTCAAGCACAACTGAAGGCCCGAGAGGAAGAGGCACAAGAACTGAGTCATAAGCTTTCCCTCTCACAGAAAAGGATAACAGAACTTGAGGAGGAAGTAGTATGTATTCAAAGAGATGCAGCCAAGAGAGTGGGAGAGGCTGAGGACAGGCTTCGAAAGGAATTGAAGCACCTACATCATGATGCAGGGATAATGAGGAATGAAACAGAAACAGCAGAAGAGAGAGTAGCAGAGTTGGCACGGGACTTGATGGAAATGGAACAGAAATTTCTTGCAGTCACAGATGAAAACAAAGATCTCAGAGCTCAAATTCAGTCTTTTGGGAAGTCCATGAGCTCTCTTCAGGATAGCAGAGACCAAGCCAATGAAGAGCTTCATGTTTTGAAACAGAAATACTCTGCAGACTTAGAGGAACAAAAGAGTCTAGTGCAGAATCTTCAGAAACAGATGGTTCAGCTACAAGAGGAGCAATGTTCCACTGCCAGGGACCGAGATACAGTGAGATCTGAGCTGACAGAGCTGCAGAAAGCCACTGATGAAAGAGGTCTCTTGGCCCAGATTGAGAAACTTAATCAAAAGCTCAGAGCCAAAGATGATGAGCTTCTCCATTTGTCTTCAGAACTGGAAGGCTCTTCCAACCAAGTCAAATCTTTCTCCAAGGCTATGGCAAGCCTGCAGAATGAGCGAGACCGTCTGCTGAATGAATTGGGCAAAACACGTAAGATTGAAGAAGTGAAGCAACAAGCAGAAGAGAGCACTTCCACCACTCCTTCAGAAGTGCAGAGTCTTAAGAAGGCACTGTCCTCCTTGCAGAATGACAGAGACAGAGTAGTAAGTCCTTGTTCTCTCTTCCTGCTCTTACTTAAAGCCTCATAGAAGATTTGGATCTTCAGATCTTAAAATTCAGCACACATAGATCTGGTATTTGCAATGTGAAACATAGATCATATAATCTTCACAGAATCACAGAATAGTTGATGTTGGAAGGGACTTCTGGAAATCTTCTAGTCCAACCCCCCTGCTCAAACAAGGTCAGCTGGAATAGGTTGCCCAAGACAGTATCCAGTCAGATACTGAATATCTCCATTGGTGGATATTCCACAACTTCTCTGGGCAACCTGTTTTTTCATGTATCTGGAAATGGTTTCCAGAATTAGTTGCTCCATCACCTTCCCAGGGATGGAGATGAGGCTGACCAGCCTGCAGTTCCCCAGTTCCTCCTTCTTGCCCTTCTTGTAGGTAGGGATGACATTTGCTTTGTTCCAGTCTTCAGGAACCTCTCCCAGTCACCATGACCTTTCAAAGGTAATTGAGTTACCTCCCAATGGCCTTAGAGTTTGTGGGCATGCTCCATCAGATCCCATGGATTTAGTATGTGTCATCTATGTTATCTTCTCTGACATATGGAAGCTGTGATTTCATTGTTAACTTTGCAGGGTGGTTTCTCTTGTTAGCTTGATTTAAAATATGGAATCATAGAAATAAGATATGGGTTCCCTGTTAACCTGCTTAGTCCATATCTGTGGAATCTCGTGCATTTGATTTGTCTTAAATTTGTAGAAGAGACTAGAGCAAAGTCTTGGGTCTGTTCCTCATCTTGGCAGCTGATTGTCAAGACAGGTACAAGGCATTGCAGCTTCATTTTGACATCCTTGCTTGCATACTTAATGTGTCTGTGTTTGTATAGTCTCTGGCACAATGCGGTTCAGCAAGTTTCAGAGTTCTAGTTGCTGGTCAGATGACAGACTTTTACAATCATTTTCCACCATCACTTAGTCTGTCTTAGTTTTCCCTTCTGTTAATTCACAACAGACTTTGTGATACTGTCTTAAGCACATATTCCTTCTTGTCTGTTTTATATCTCAGTTATTTGTAGATTTATGTCTGCTCTTCTGCTGTTTTGTTGAACTTGCATATCTGTGTAGCGCTGCTAATACTAAGATAGATCCTCAGTAGAAGGATCTCCTGACTCATGAAGTACTTCCCTGTCTCCAGAGTCAGTCACGTCATCTTCTCTTTGAAAACTGATTGCAGTGATGGATGTGTAATGACAACTTGTTTCTAATTCCAGTCTGAGTAGACTGTCAAAAGGATTTTAGTTCCTCACTTCCCTGGTTTACAGTAAATACCAACTTCAGGAGTTATTCTTAACCAGCTCCTTCTGTCTCACTTTGTCTTCCTCTGAATAAGGGAATTAATACTGTAGTCCTGGGGTCTTTTTGTTAATGTATGTCACATCTTCATGGAAGGTCTAAAAAGTCACTACTCTCATTAGCAATAGAATTCTCTGAGGTTTTTTTTCTGAGCAGTTTTTAGTAGACTGCTGTAATCACTGAATCAATTTCTAGTTTCTGTCGTCTGAATGTAACTTTTTTCCCTCCAGATGCCACAATGAGAAATGCTCTTAAACACTTATAAGTAATAAACCTAGCTGCTTGCTCAGTTGTCAGACACTCTGATATTTCCCTTTAATTAAAGGTAAGAGAGCTGAAGAATCTGCAGCAGCAATACATACTAGTCGGAGTAGAATCAGCTGAAAATTCTCGCTTAAAAGCACAACTGCAGGAATATCAGCAAGATGCAGATAAACAGCACCGTCTCCAAGAACAGCTGAAGCAAGAAAGTGTTGTCTACCAGCAGGAGCTCCAGCAGCTTAGGTGAGAATTGTCTGTCTTCTCACTGCCTCAGAGATGCAAATGTGCTGTTTCTTTCACTGAAAGAGCAATTGTGGGCAGAAGGCAAAGAAAGCATTGAGAACCTCACCCTTACCTGTGTCAGCTGTCACTAAATCACTTTGTCTTGTTCAGGAGTGGGCACACGTTTCCCTTGTTCAGCTTTTGTCTCAGATTTAGGGTGAAGGATTACAGCCCAACATATTGGAAGGAAACGCCTGTGTGAAATAGATCAATGACCTTTTAATTTTTATTTCCTTCATCCAGTGGTGGCCAATATCATCTGTTTGAGAGGAAACTTAGGCTGTTTCTTGTATTGGAGCTTATGTATATAACTCTCCATTCCAAGCTGATGTTGAACATCCTTTATTATCCCACTGATACCATTGTTTAGCTAATACTCCTTTTGTCTGACTGTCTAATCTTCTGTTTCACTTGTTTTATGTCTTCTATTTTTTAAAAAGTCTGTAATGCAGGTCTAGTAAATTGTCATCTCCAACTGGACTAAAACTAGTCAGACAAATATGCTCTGTTCTAAAAATGGGGAAAAAATCCTTTCAGGTACTTCAGAGATCCAAGAATCATTGAACCTGGAGTGAAAGGGGTGGGGTTTTTTTGTGGAAAGATGTATGGCTTATCTTTGTCCAAAGTGATATAAAAACTTGTAGTGCTCCTTCCCCCTCCCCCTGCTCCCAATCTGACCCTCAAACTAATACTTCAGATCTTGTAAAGTTTGAAGCAGCTTACAAATTTTATTTATCTCCTCATAAAAGAAAAGGAGATTTATTTCCTGTCTAGCTTCTACAATATAAACTAAGCTAAGGCCTCAAGTTTGCATGTTGGGATCAATGCTATGGTTCTAGTGCATATTTGACTGAAGCAGTGATAATGTTATGATGACAAGTGGCATTGTCAATGACTTGCTTGACAAAACTCTGTGTACAGCAAGATCAAAACAATGCCCAGGAATACCAAAAGTGTGAGCATTGAACAATCTCACAGTGTGAGATTGTTGAGTCAAATTGAGCGGTGTTGAGCCAAATACAGAATACTTCCTTAACTCTGCTTTTAAGATTCCTGTACTTAAGTGGGTTGTTTTGTTTTGGTTTAGTTATAAAACTTCTTTTCTGGCATGGGCTAATGATAGGAAATAGAATAATCCTCAGCTCATTCTGAGCTGGATACCTGGATATCATAAGTGATACTGGTAACTTCCTGGTAATTTCCTTTGTGTCGTACTGGGCAGACAAGAGAAAACTACCTGGGAAAAGCAGAACACCAGCATAAAGGAGCAGTACCTGATGGTCATAGCAGAAAAAGACAAGCAACTGAGCCATTTACAAAGGATCATGCAAGAAATGAGACTGCCCTTCAGCAAGTCTCAAATTGTAGAGGAGCAGTACCAAACGAAGGTGGGTGGAAATACACAGATTATTCATTGCATGGAAATGTGAGGCTTGAAATTCAGACAAAGTAGCATGTGTTGCTTGTATTTAGCTTGTACAGACTGCAGTATCGAATTTTGTTGTGTGACCTCCAAGGACTATACCAACAATACAACTTGGATCATTGAAAACCTTTAGAAAACTCTGGCGTACCCTTATGTGCTCTTCCCTTAGTTCATGGTTCCTAATGTTTCCACAAAGAGAGTAGAAGAGACAGGGCTTCCTAGGCACCTTAGGTCCTTCTAAGCAGTATGGAACTTCTCAGGTCTTTCTTTCTGGCTATTTTAGAATTGCTTTTTGCACTGTGTTTGAATCTAAGATCTTCTGGTTTAGTTTAGTTCTCCTTTTAATGTCACCTTCTAATTTTTAAGTTTCCTATTGAATTTTTATTTATTATCCCTGGTTTTACCATGACAGGGATCTACAATCCTGACTCAAGCCCAGAGAGGCTGAGGACTGAACATTACACTTTCTGCCTTCTTTCCCCTGTATCACAGTCCTAAAAGTGGAGTTGAATATGTTGAGTATTTTGCTTGGTCTAGGGAAGGAAGCTTGCCTGCTGCATACACAATACCATTACATTATGAGCAAGGAAAGAACTCTCCTGCCCACACCTGTAATGTTCCAGTGAGCAGCTTTTATGTCAGTGGAGGAGGGAGGAAATCTCCCCTTATCCCTTTGACACACACATGCATATATGCAAAGAAAAAGCTAGAACAATGTGCATGTGATGCTTTCCAGGAGAATGCTTCAGTGCTAACCTTTTAGTCTGTGTTGAATGACAGCAGTGTGGACATTTGCTTTGGGTTTTTGTTTGGGTTTTTTTTTGTTCTCATTCATACGCTTTTTTTCCTTCCTGTATTGTAGACAGCTTTAAGACAGCTTTTGAGACGGACCCGTAGTATGTGCAAGTTCAGTAATCTTTCCTAATTATTTGGATTTTCAGATGGCTTTTAGGATGTTTCTGTTTATTCCCCATTTGCTGTTTTGCTTGAGCAGATCAAGTTCCAGACCTAGGAATAATGTTGGGCTTTGACCCTGGTATACTAAACAGAGGGGAATAATATGAGAGTGGGTTGTCACATGTGCAGTATATTTTCTATTGTTCTTTCCCTGGCAGATTTCTTCAGAAGTTCTGAGAGGGGACTTTTCAAGCCTAGAAACAGAGACAAAACATCTCCAGGCCCAGCTAAGTGACAGCCTGAAAGAACTGCACCAAAAAGAGCTCAGAATTCAGCAGTTAAACAGCAAGGTACTGATTATATCTTATACTTGCTTGCAGAGTCTGGGATGAGGAATGTGGGGAAGAGAGTAGGCTTGAATAGGGCTTAGGGAGCAGGAATGAATCTTTCTGTTCCTGTGGGCATTTAGTGAAGTAACACAAAATCAGAAATATTTGTTAGAAGAGACTTCTGGAGATGATCTAGTACATCCTTCTGCTGCTCAAAGCAGCACTGTCACCAACATTAGATCAGGTCAGCCATGACTTTGCCTAGCTGAGTGGCGAAAGAATAGAGATTCCAGAACCTCTCTAGGCCTTTGTCCAATGCTGCTCTACACTTTTAATGCAAATGTTTTTCTTAATGTCTGGTCTGACTCTTCCAAGCCACAGTCTGTGGCTATGGCCCCTTATTATATTTTCTGCCACTATCAAAAAGAGTTTGGCTCTGTCTACTTTATAACTCACTTTAATTCAATTGTAAGCTATTGTAAAATGACCCTTTAGCCTCCTCTTTAGCAGGCTAAAGCGGCCCACGTCTCACAGGCATCATGGGCTCCAATCCCTCAATGATCTCAGCAGCCTTTTCCTGGACTCATTCCCATTTCTCTATCCATTTTAGAATCATTTGGGTTGGAAAAGGCCCTTAAGATTAAGAGTCCAACTGTTAACCTGACACTGCCAAGTCCACCACTAAGCCATGTACTTAAGTGCCACATCTATGTGTCTTTTAAATACCTCCAGGGATGGTGACTCAACCACTTCCCTGGGCAGCCTGTTCCAATGCTTGACAACCCTTTTGGTGAAGAAATTTTTCCTAATATCCAGTCTAAACCTCCCCTGGCACAACTTGAGGCCATTTCCTCTTGTCCTATCGCTTGTTACTTGGGAGAAGAGACCGACCCCCACCTCGCTACAACCTCCTTTCAGGCAGTTGCAGAGAGCAATAAGGTCTCCCCTGAGCATCCTTTTGTCCAGGCTCAACAACCCCAGTTCCCTCAGCCACTTCTCATCAGACTTGTGCTCTAAACCCTTCACCAGCTTCATTGCTCTTCTTTGGACATGCTCCAGCGCCTTGATGTCTTTCTTGGAGTGAGGGGGCCAAAACTGAACACAGCATTCGACGTGTGGCCTCACCAGTGCTGAGTACATGGGAACAATCACCTCCCTGGTCCTGCTGGCCACACTATTTCTGATACAAGCCAAGATGCTATTGGCCTTCTTGGCCACCTGGGCACACTGCCGCCTCATATTCAGCCAGCTGTCGACCAGCACCCCCAGGTCCTTTTCTGCTGGGCAGCTTTCCAGCCACTCTTCCCCAAGTCTGCAGCGTTGCATGGGGTTGTTGTGACCCAAGTGCAGGACCCGGCACAGAGCCTTGTTGAATCTCGTACAATTGGCCTCAGCCCATCAATCCAGCCTGTCCAGATCCCTCTGTAGAGACTTCCTCCCCTCAAGCAGATCAGCAGTCCCACCGAACTTGGTGTCCTCTGCAGACTTACTGAGGGTGCATTTGATCCCCTCGTCCAGATCATTAATAAAGATATTTAACAGAACTGGCCCCAATACTGAGCCCTGGGGAACACCACTTGTGACAGGCCACCACTGGATTTAACTCCATTCACCACAACTCTTTGGGCCCAGCCATCCAGCCAGTTTTTTACCCAGCAAAGCATATGTCTGTCCAAGCCATGAGCAGCCAGTTTCTCCAGGAGAATACTGTGGGAAACGGTGTCAAAGGCTTTACTGAAGTCTAGGTAGACAACACCCACAGCCTTTCCCTCATCCACTAAGTGGGTCACCTTATCATAGCAAGAGATCAGGTTAGTCAAGCAGGACCTGCCTTTCCTAAACCCATGCTGACTGGGCCTGATCACCTGGTTGTCCTGGACGTGCTGCGTGATGGCACTCAGGATGATCTGCTTCATAACCTTCCCTGGTACTGAGGTCAGGCTGACAGGCCTGTAGTTCCCTAGATCCTCCTTCTGGCCCTTCTTGTAGATGCACATCACATTTGCTAACCTCAGTCAACTGGGACCTCCCCAGCTGAAAATGAGTGACCTAAAACTAGTCCCAGTATTCCAGGTACAGTCTTATTGGTATCAAGCAGAATAGTTAATAACTTCCCTCAATCTTTGCCTGTCCAAAGAAGAGCAACGAAGCTGGTGAAGGGTCTAGAGCACAAGTCTGATGAGGAGCGGCTGAGGGAACTGGTGTTGTTTAGCCTGGACAAAAGGAGGCTCAGGGGAGACCTTATTGCTCTCTACAACTACCTGAAAGGAGGTTGTAGCGAGGTGGGGGTCAGTCTCTCCTCCCAGGTGACTTGTCATAGGACAAGAGGAAATGGCCTCAAGTTGTGCCAGGGGAGGTTTAGACTGGATATTAGGAAATTTTACTTCACTGAAAGGGTTGTCAAGCATTGGAACAGGCTGCCCAGGGAAGTGGTTGAGTCACCATCCCTCGAGGTATTTAAAAGATGTTTGGATGAGGTACTTAGGGACATGGTGTAGTGGTGGACTTGATAGTGGCTGAACTTGATGATCTTAAAGGTCTTTTCCAACCTACACGATTCTGTGATTCTGTGATCTGCTGGCCTTGCTTCTCCTAATGTAGCCCAGTAGACAGTTTGCCTTGTTTACAATGAGGATGTAGTCTTGGCTTGTATTCAGCTGGGCAGCTGCTGTAACTCTTTGGTCCTTTACAGCAGAGCTATTGCCTTGGCAATCTCTTTCCGTACTATACTGATGCATGGGTTTTGCCTCAGGTGCAGAGGCTTACACTTCTCCTTACTGAACTTGAGATTTGTTGGCCCAATCCTCAAGTTTCTCAAGGTCCCTCCACGCTGAAATTTTGGTCTTTGTCATGTCAGCCACTCCCCAAAATTCAATATTGGCTGCAAATTTGCTGATGCTATACTCTGTCGTAACTTATATTGCTGTCAATGTTGAGCGATATGTGCCCCAGGTAGGCCCCAGGAGTATTCTGTTCATTGCTGGCTGTCAAGCCATTGATCATTGCCTTTGAGTCCAGTGGTCCAGCCAATTTTTGGCTATGTAGCAGTTCATTTGTCTAATTCCTAGCTCCTTAGTTTCCAAGTACATATACTGTGGGTGATAATGCTAAAAGCTCTGTGTACTGAAGCTGGCTGGGATGGAGTTAATTTTCTCCATAGCAGCCCCTAGGGTGCTGTGTTACAGATTTGTGACTAAAGCAGTGTTGATAACACACCAATGTATTAGCTATTGCTGAACAGTGCTTGCACAGCATTAAGGCCTTCTCTGTTTCTCACTCTGCTCTCCCTACAGTAAATAGGCTGGAGGTGGGCAAGAGCTTGGGAGAGGTCACAGCTGGGACAGCTGACCTGAATGGACCAGAGGGGTATTCCAGGCCATATATAGATCACATTCAGGAGGATTAGTGACAATAGTGCCTGAATCAGCAACTTTTCTGCCACTGAATTTTAGTGTCCTTTCTCTAAAGTGATCAAAGGGAGAAAGGAGGAGGGAAGAGGACAGAGGAGGAGAGGGAGAGGGAGAGGGAGAGGGGAGGAAAGAAAGAGAGGAGAGAAGGGGAGAGGGGAGAGAGAGGACAGATTGGGGGGGCGGGGAGACAATGGGGGAAGGATGGAGGGGAGAGAGGGAGGATGGGGAGAAGGGGAGAGAGAGGGAGACCAGTCAAAGGGACCAGAGAGCGAGATTACATGAATAAAGTTGTTTCCAGGTTCCATTTCTATTGTCGGGAGTTCTTTCTAGCCTCCTGCTTTCTATTCTCCTGAAGGAAGTCCCTCCTTTGGAAGGCATGCTTGTGATCTTCTGTACTGCCCGCAATCTTGAAAAACTTTCTGTATTTCAGTGCAGAATCACAAGCAGTCCGATTCCCACATTGAAATGGAAGACTCGGAATTTAGCAATCTTCAGAAAGAGAGTTGAATTCAAGGGGAAAACAAGAATATAAAATAATAATTTATTGATGATATTTCTGAAAGGTTTAGGTCAATCTCAGCACTTCAGAAATCTTGTTTTGGAAGCCTGTTATTCTGTACATTGATTGTTTTGGGACTCCTGCTCTGGAAACCTTAGCCACAAGCTACTATTGGAGATTATAGCTGGTCTTTGGACATTAGTAATGTGCAGTGTGGCAGTTCCCATGTTCTTAATAGAATTCTTGCCCTCAGCTACACAGAGAACAATTTTGCTTTCACAAAAATATGAGTTCTTTACTTAGCAGTTGTGTTCTCTTCTCAGCTATCTCAGGTCTTTGAGGAGAAAAATGCCCTCTCCCTCCAGCTGCGCGGTAGCAGTCGGAACATCTGTGAGAGCCATCAGCACTACAATGAGGTTCTGAACCGCTGCTTGGTGCTTGAGAGGCAGCTCCAGGAGCTGCGGTCTGCAGACAAAGGCATGGTAAGGGTGGTTGTCTTGGTGCAAGGGAGGGAAAAGCTTATTGCAGATGGGTCCACTAACTGTGCAGCATTGTAGCTACTTTCTATCCTCTTCATTCAGTGCTATCTGCCATACATTCATGCTTTCTTTCAGGAGTTGTTTGCAACAGATGCTGCTCCAGGAGCACCCCAAGAAAAGAATGAGTCTCAGAGAGGCAGTTACACACCAGAACTGCAGGAGTTGGAGCTGAGGTAAAGAAAACCTGAGAAAACAGGGTGGGGATGTTAGTCCTGATGGAGGTCTTTAGGCTAGTGATGAGCCTATTTCTGTTACTCTCTGTCAGAGTGTTAGAAAAACTCACTTCCACATTAGGACCTTGTGGAAGTGGAGGAACTGTTATATGCACTTGACAGCTGTCATTAGTTCTCTCTTTGGACAGAACTTCAAAAAATGAAGAGACAACATACAGCAGCAATTCCAGTTGACCGTCACCAGCCAAACTAGCATCTTTGATTTGATGGGCTGGGTCCTCAGTAACTGCTTAAGTTACTGGTCTGGTCTGGTCTCAAGGCTGTTAGCCTGAGTGTCTGGAATTGAGACCTAGCACATGATTCCTTGTAACCTTTTGGAACTAAGATCTAGCACATGATTCCTCATACCCTTTCAAAATAGCTTTCAGAAGGTGGGGCCATGGATGACAGCCAAGGAACTCCTTCCTGATGTGACACAGAAGCTTCAAGAGATTTATCCTCTCTCTTGCTTTCCAAATAATTTAAATGTATTAATAAAAGATAACAAAGTCTTCTGTGTGAAGTGGAAGGGAATTGGAGTCTGTTCACATACTGCATCAGTGAATACAACAGAAACAGAATCGTCCATGAATTAGCCCTTTTTTGGCATATGCTTGGTTATTTTCTGACAGGTTGTCCGAAACAGAACACTTACATAGCAGCACAAAGCAGGATCTGAGGTATTTAGAGGAGCAGCTGGAGGAAGAACGGGACCGTCGCCTTGCTGTAGAGGAGGCGCTCTCTGCAGCACAGGATCAGATGAGGAGGTGAGGGAGCTTAAGCAAACAGGCACTATCACCATAAAAGTATGGTGACCCTAGCTCTGTGTTCATCTGCACTTCATTACATCCTTCTGTGAATGTCACTGGGGGCACAGAAACGACTATACCATGTCTATCACAGAATGGTTGAGGGTGGAAGGGACCTCTGGAGGTCATCTGGTCCAATGCCCCTGTTCAAGCAGGGCTACATAGAGCCAGTTGCCCAGGACCATGTCCAGATGGCTTTTCAGTATCTCCAAGGATGAAGACTTCCCAGCCTCCCTGGGAAACCTGTGCCAGTGCTCAGTCACCGTTACAGTAAAAAAGTGTTTCCTGATGTTCGGGCTATCGTTCAATTGTAGACAAAGATAGAATGAGACAACTGACTAGACGTTAAGACAATTTCTGACTAGAAATGAGCTGTTAGCTTTCTCAGTGAGTTAAATTAACTACTGGAAAATATAATTTGGAGACTAGGAATTGGGTGAAGGCAGAAGAGGAGTTTTCATACTTCCAGGGGATTTGTCTCTTCAGTAAGCAGCTGTCTGTCATGAGCAAAACAGTCTTGACTTGAAGAATGTCAGTCAATTTTAATGTATCGCCAATTAACATAAGCTTTTAATTAATTTGGGTATTGAGAAACAATTAAATGCTTAGGGAAAACACTTCCCCCTTGCCTTTTCCAGGCTCAACTTCAGTCTAGACACCTCTCCTCTCCCCTTCCTAGTATCCAGTCCTGTTTTTTGCACCGTACATTACGCTCAGTTCCTTTGGTGAGGCAAAGGGCAGTGTAGGAGACGGGGGTCAGTATGTAGTGATTTCTCTCTGCTGCTCCTTGTTTCTTACTCATTTCCTCTTTCCCCTAGCAGCTACCACCCTTTGTTAAATATGTTTGAGCAGAGGGACCATATGCTCCTCTGGTTGTAGTTTTGGCACACAGTGAGGCCTCATCCATTGTCAAGCCAGCTGGAACCAGCTGTGACTGGTACAGGGCACTTCATGGCCTCCTGCCACACAGCTCTCCCTTACAACTCCCTGTTACCAAAACCTTGCCATTTATACCCACTACACTGTGTATCTTGGGTTACTTGACAGATGCCCTTATAGTTAGCAGAGAAGAGGAGGCTGACCTAGACTAGATCTTAGGATTAGAATGCAGTGAGTCACATGTTAGAAATGCCTGTTTGTCCTCACTGACTATAAAAGTGGGTTTTGTCATGTAACTTGATTGTAGGCACTTTTGCTGTGCATTTCCTGGTAGTTAAAATAAACCTCACTATTGAAGTCTTTTACATGAAAACAATGGCTTCTGACACACATGCTGATTCAGCAAAAAAGTAATGGTCTGTATGGAAGAATTCTGGATGAAGTTCCCTGGTAATTGCTACACAACTCGGACAACTGTAGACCCTTCTAGCATTAAAGTCTGTGAAAGTCTCTTACAACTGATTTCTCTTCACTAATGCTAGCACTAATGCAAAGATTTGGCAGCACTGCTTCCATGTTTCATCCTTTAATCTTATCAATTTTGAATATCTGTCACTAGAAAATAGTTAGCAAGAACCAGCACTATTGGGACCAGAGCTGGCTTCCAAAATAATTCCATAGAATTTAAAATATACAGTTAAATCATCTGCCCTGGCTTCTTTCAAGTCACACACTATGAAATTTCACTTGAAAGCCCCCATGTAGAACAGAGAGACCTCACTTTAACTTAGAGTCTGAAATTCCTGAAACACAAAAGGAAAAAAACAGCACCAAAAAAATCATGAGTTTTGGAGTGACAGGATATAAATTAGGTAAGAAAGGACTCCACTGGCAGCAGCTGAATTGCTCTCTCTACTGGAGAGGAATGGTAATCTGCACATCATGCAGTATGGAAGTTTTCCTTTTCTCTCTGACTATGGTTATGACTATGGGCACAGGAAGTGGCTGGCACTGAGCAAGTATAACTTGTATAGAGAGCACAATATGCCTACTCTGTTATGGTTTCACCAGCCTCCTGGTGGAGGAAGGAGGACTACTGCTAGTTGGATCACCCAGTCCTTCTGCTCAGCGTGAGCTCAGGAGGCACTACGGTTGTACAAATGAAACTAGTTCTTGTCAAGTGAGGCCATGGCTTGCTGGCAATGGTTGATTACTTTTTGAAGAAATACCTCCTTTCCTAAGCTTGTCTACAGTGTTGGTTTGGGGCATCATAAGAAACTGAATTTAATTTCATGTTTTTTTGCGGCAGGTTGCAGTCAAATGAGTGGACGTCTTCCTTAAGTGCTAGCATTGATATGACTCCAAGTCATGAGCATTCCTTGCTGATTGACTCCATGGATAATAATTTCAGCAAAGTAAGAATTTACATTCACAGCTGTCAGTGATGTGAGCCCTGGCTGATGCAAGAAAATGTGAACTGAAAACTGTGAACCTATAGCAGCTAAATCCTTCTGTAGGCACATTTAAATCTGTTCGGGTTTGTGTAGGTTTCTGCTCTTGTCTTGCTCTATTTTCCATGCCAAAAGCCACATACTGTTCTGATCGTGGCTCTGCTTCAGTCTGCATAAGCAGACTAAATTTCAGAGGTCACTAAAATGTAGGCCAGCATTGTCTGTGCCTAAAATGTGGTCCCAGGTTCCTTGTGGAATATTCAAGGCCTCGGTGGTGAGCAAATAGGCAAAGTCTGTGCAAACAATGTGCAATCTCGTGCATAAGAAGTATACGTGTTACTGGCCCGTCTGCTATATCTGGAGAGTCTGCCCTTTCGTTTATCAGCCATCTCAGTTTTTCCTCACTCATCATCTTTTAAACCTGCATCAGTCAGGCTGGGAGCCGAAGTGGAGAGCTGCTTTTTCACTGTAAAGAATGACAGCCTGGCAGTCACCTGTCCTGTTTTGCTAAGGATGAAGCCCTGCTGAAGAGTTTGTCCTCTGGTCTCTTCAAGACTTGGGGGTGGTGCTCTCAAGAGCAGCATCAGCAGAATTACGGCAAAAGCCATAACTGGATGCTACTCTGTGCTCATGCTTGGGGTTTGTTACTAGAATAGACGTTTTTTTCTTTCTACTGGAACTTTGCCAGTAGATGTTACATTGTCTGAGGACTCCTGGAAGAGCCGTTGTTCAGCAGCTTCAGAAGTCCTTTCAGCTGCAAGGGTGAAAGAATGCAACAAATAAATAATAATTTTCTTCTTCTACGCCAGAGAGTGAATCAGGATTCCTAGTAGCTCAAAGCTCTAGCAGCAAATTACCATTGATCCATTTGTTTATATTTCACTCAGAGGGGCTAGAAATTCATAGGGACCAAATGTTAGAGGGAGATGTTCTCCATTCTGTTGCCCTTTCTCAAGCAGAATTGGAGAGAGATGGTTCATGAGAAATGTGCAGAAAGCAGGGAAAGGGGAATATTTCACTGAGGATTGGCTCTAGAGGTCAAATCTGACAGTGGAATGGGTTTGGGAAGGTTCATGCTTCATGGTCTGGAGAGCTCTGGGTGGAGGCAGCTGGGGACACATCCATTCCTGGTACTGACTGGTCTCTCTTTTACTCTTCCAGACTCGGAATATCCTTGGACTACGACGCCTGTTACGTGCTCTCTTCCGTTCCCGGACCCACTTGCCTCTGCTAGTGGCCATGTATCTGCTTGCTCTCCATGTCCTGCTCTTCCTGTGCTTTACAGGCCACCTATGAACAGGAATAACAGCCTTTTCTTGAGCCACAGCCTTCTGTGTAATCCCTGGACCTGCATTCCCTACTGACAGGGTAGCACTTCACCCAGCTGCCTTCTTTTTCCAAATCAGCCCTTAGGGAACATCTGCACCTAGCAACTTGCACCTAGGTTGCTTGCTGTCTAAATATGCAGCAGCCAGTGCTGATGCTTGGGATCTGTTTCCAGGACATCTGCCATTCCTTTGGTGTTTTTAAATGAGTGGTACATTTTCTGAGCCAGGGTCCTCATGCTACCAGCTTCAAGGACAGCATCTATTCCTGTACCTGGAGGTAGCACCACTCATTTTATATAGTATTGTGCTGTGGTACAATAAGAAAAATATTCTTGAGTTGCTGCAGTACTTCAACACTTCTAGGAACTGCAGGATCTTCGCCCTCTTAGATTGAATCAGTGAGTTGGGTTGGGAAACCCTGTAACTAGATATAAGAAAGAGAAACTTCTTCCCTTTCTTCCATCCCTTAGATTTGCTCTGTGACTCAGTGCTGTTTGAAATGTATGCATATGCTAAGGAAGTTGTGGACACTTTAAGGAACATGAATTGAATTTCAAAATGGTGTTTTGTGCTCAGTTGCATCTCCTGTTGAGGAAAGGCTAAATTGTGTATCTGGACCTGCTGAGCATTCCATTTAAAAACAGTCATATGTCTGCCCTGACAACTCTGTAAAATAATTCAGTAATGTAGTTATTGAAAAGGAATAGGAAACAAGAAACTTTTTAGCTCTAAGTTAATAACCTTGCTGTTTATAGCATTTGTGCACCTTTCATGATGGCAGGTGCTTGCATACCTCTGGAAATGAGAGCAGCCACGCTCCTGCATTCTTGTCCACTGAACCCTTGTCACAAGATTAAACTTGTACAGGCTGTGTTGAAGGGTTCTATAATGTGGTATGTGGGCCCAAATCAAAGGCAGAAGCTCTGGAAATAAACTGTCCCCCCTACACTGAGGAAGGGGTTAGAGTTCTGAAACCTTCTGGCATCTCTGGTTTAGGAAAAGCCTGTTGTAGAAACCTAGTGCTGGTCATTGGACTTATTTGAATCTAAAGCAAACTGATGCAAATGGACTTGATCTTGCAGGATATATGGAAAGCTGTTTTCTGAAGAACTCCTGAATATGTCCTGGAATTGAGACTGCCCTCTTGCAAAGGGAGAATGCTGAATGCAAAAAAGATAGTCCCAGTCGAGTTCCCTGTTAGAGACCAAGTGGTTGTTCTGTTCAGAGTTCTTGCCAGAAGGATTGTATCTGCCTCTTGCTAGAGTATTAATGGTCACATTTTTCCTATGGGAAAGAGGTAGTTCTTTTGATATTGCTGGTAAACTAAGAATCTCTAGCCAGTGAACAAAGCCTGTTTGAGGATGGATTGATTTCATCATGGTAGCTAAAATAACTGGATCTCTGGCAGGTCCAGAACATTGGCACTATATATCCATTTGTGCACTACCCTGGATTATCCGTGTGGACTTCCTCAACTACATAAAATTCAGTGACCAAATACTTTGCCTATTGCTTCCTGGGGCATGTGCTCCTCTATATGTAATAAAGATTATTTTTCAGATGGAATTTGTGTAATGTTGTCACATAAATGTCAGAGGTCTCTTGAGGGTAGAGTGCTGCTGAATCATACCTTGTACAGGACCACCATGGGACTGTAGGTCACTTTTATGTATACTTCCCTGTATGTTGATTGCAGAAGCTCTGTTTCTTCATATTATTTGAATGCCTATGGAGATGACCTTTTTCCCCTATCTCACCTCTCTCTCAGCCTTCTTCAGTTTTTGCTGCATTGACAAAAGAAGGAAATAGCACTTTAATAGTGAAAGCAATTCCAATAAAACAAGATCTGCTTGGGTTTACTTTTCTTGGCACTTAGGCGCATTTGATTGAACACTGCACTCTGTTAGAGTTGTGCAACCCCAGGAAAGACACAGGAGTTAGCAACAGCAAGCCGGAAGCATGCTACTAACTTACATGGGACTAGTTAAAACATACTGTCCTCTTCCAACTTTCTGTAGCCAAAGAGAGGTAAATTTACCTTTGTTCATATTCACTACTACAATCCACCACCACCATTAGAACAAAAGCTAGTAATGGGGTGTTGTAAGACCATAGATAATGTTTCCACTGTATTTAATAGAAGAATTATAAGCACAGTATGTTTCCTTAAAGCCCATGGTACAAGTTTTCCTGAACTGAAATAAGACAAGCTTCTGCTGGTTCAGAGACATTTAAATATTTTATACCTTCAGACCTAACAGCTTTGTGGTTTGACCTAATGAAAGATGTGGTATTTTAGCTGATGTTTCCTGTTTCAAACATTTCAACTTTTTGCTTCTTCTCTGTTTGATGGACCTGTCCTGCCTAGTTTTTTGATCTATCTGCAATAGAGTCCGAGAAGATCGACCAATGGAGCTGTGCTCTGCCATCTCTGGTACACACAAGCCAATTCAGCATGGCCACTACTGAGGCAAGTCAGAGATCTGTTTTCATGCCAGGAGGAAGGGCAGTGTTACAAGGGATAGGGAGGAGTGAAAGCAGCTTACTGCACAGAGCTGTAAGAGGAACCCACTCCTTACCCTCTCAGCTACCTTTACAGAATAGGTATGAGGCTCTGGGTATGGTAGACAAAGCACATGATGAGATATAAGAGGAGGAACCTATGCAAGTACTCCCATCAAGGTCAGAACAACTGACCCCTTGCAACAAGAGCTGCATTAAGACCAGTGCTGAAAACCTCCCAAGCAGAATGGAGGCACCCATTTGCAGACCAGACCCTCTTTTCAGGGAAGTTTGCTGCCTCCCTGGGGCCTGAATCAGGGATGTCACCAGACGGCTGATGAGCTTATTCCAATTTACAAGAAGGGTGTGAGGGAAGACCCAGGAAACTACAGACCTGTTAGTCTAACCTCAGTTCCTGGAAAAATTATGGAGAAGATCATACTGGGTGCTATTGAAAGACATTTAAAGAACAATGCAATCATCAGGAACAGTCAACATGGGTTCAGAAAGGGAAAGTCCTGTTTAACTAATTTGATATGCTTCTATGATAAGGTCACCCACCTAGTGGATCAAGGGAAGGCAGTGGATGTAGTTTTTCTGGATTTTAGTAAGGCTTTTGATACTGTCCCTCACAGCATCCTTCTGGACAAGTTGTCCAACTGTGACATGATCAGGTACACAGTGTGTTGAGTGAAGAACTGGCTGAACGGCAGGGCTCAAAGCGTTGTAGTGAATAGGGCTACACCTGGGCAGCAACCAGTCATCAGTGGTGTTCCTTAGGGCTCAGTTCTAGGGCCAGTTCTATTCAATATTTTTATCAATGATCTGGATACAGGAATTTGCTGGTGATAATAAACTAAGAGGTGCTGTTGACTCTCTCAAGGGACAAGAGGCCTTGCAGAGGGATCTAGATAGATTGGAGCACTGGGCAACCATTAATGACATGAAATTTAACAAGACCAAATGCCAGATTCTGCATCTGGGATGGAGTAATGCCAGACACAAGTATAAATTGGGAGAGGAGTGGCTGGAGAGCAGCCTTGCAGAAAGGGATCTGGGGGTGCTGGTTGGCAGCAG
The DNA here is from genome assembly GCF_035582795.1 of Mycteria americana. Classification (NCBI taxonomy): domain Eukaryota; kingdom Metazoa; phylum Chordata; class Aves; order Ciconiiformes; family Ciconiidae; genus Mycteria; species Mycteria americana. The sequence continues at coordinate 90,403 of NC_134365.1, forward strand.
GCTCAATAGGAGTCACCAGTGTGCCCTGGCAGCCAAGAGGGCAAACTGCATCCCAGGGTGCCTCACAGTATAACCAGCCGGTGAAGAGAGGGGATTATCCTGCTATATTTAGCACTGGTGCAGCCTCACCTTGAATACTGTGTGCAGTTCTGGGCCCCACCATTTAAAAAAGATGCTAAGGTCCTTGAGTGCATCCAGAGGAGGGTAACAAAGTTGGTGACAGGGCTGGAAGGCATGTCCTATGAGGAGCGGCTGAGGACTCTGGGTTTGTCTCGTTGGGAGAAAAGGAGGCTGAGGAGCAACCTCATCGCGCTCTACAGCTTCCCGAGGAGGGGATGTGGGGAGGGAGGTGCTGATCTCTTCTCCCTAGGATCCAGGGACAGGATGCCTGGGAATGGTTCAAAGCTGCATCAGGGGAGGTTCAGACTTGACATTAGGAAGCATTTCTTTACCAAGAGGGTGGTCAAACATTGGAAGAGGCTTCCTGAAGAGGTGGTCAATGCCCCAAGCCTGTCAGTGTTTAAGAGGCATTTGGACAATGCCCTTAATAACATGCTTTAACTTTTGGTCAGCCCTGAAATGGTCAGGCTGTTGGACTAGATGATCGTTGTAGGTCCCTTCCAACTGAACTCTTCTACTCTATTCTATTTTAAGCCCTGTATATCTTGCCATTGTGTCAAATAAAAAATGACTAGGAGCTTTTCTTGCTTCACTTGACTCAGTCAGAAAGGAAGTTATTTTGGTTTGAGATGTTTATCTAGTGTCAAACTAGTGTGATTCATGCTACTCATTCCAAAATTGTGCACTTCCCACCAGTAAGCAATGTACCAAAGAGTCTGATCTGTAAGTGCTTAGGATTCTTTAACTGCATGCTTTCCATCTTCCTAGTTCAAGCTATTTACTTTGGGGTTTGGGGGTTTTTTTTTGGTCCTGGAAGAACTTTCATCTATGTGTATATATATATCTGTGTGTATGTCTATGTGTGTTTATATATATTTTTAATTGTGCTCTAAAGTACTGAGTCAAATTTCATAACAACTTCTGTAAGCAGTAGCTTGCTTTCTTTGGATCTCATTGTAATTGTCAAGCCCAGGGGCTTCAGCCTTTTGACTTTTTTGTACTTTTATGGCAAAATGATTTCTTGGAAGAGATGAAAATGACACAATCGCAATCTGGTTTTGCACAGTAAGAAATGTAATTATGCCCCATCAAGTGCTACTCATGGAGTCAGCAATCTGTATCCTGGGTATAAGCCTTGTCAGCATCCCAGAGCACAGGCAGCGTGCAAGTGAACTACAGCGCACTAGGGCAGGTTTTGATACTCATGACTTGAGCAGAGTTGGGGGCTGGGACACAGGAAGTGAAGATAGCTGAAGTTAAAACAGGAACTCGGAGCACACAGCAGCCCAAAAGCTGTCACTAGCAACAGGTGCCTGAGCAAAAAGCAGCAAGTTTGCCAGCAGGAGTAGGTGAGCCTTTTAAGGTAAGAAAGCTGAATGGGTCTTGAGAGTGGAAAGTGAGAAACAACAAGAAAAAAATGTAGGGTTTTGGTGGGCAAAGAGAACTGCTTCCTGACCCAGCATGTGTGAGTTGATAGTGCTCAGTATTTGCTTCTGTCTGTTCTTTGGTCATCGTTGTTGCTCTTGTGTTTGAGGCTCTGAAGAGCCACCAGTTTCCAAATCAACCAGCATGCCTGTGCTAAGTGTGGTGGCCCTATATTTATGCTGTAGTGGATGCTTTCAAGGGGAAAAAAATGGGACAAACTAAAGGGTTGAGATGCTATTCTGGCTGATATTCCTCATTACAGAGGGTGTCTGGAGCCTTGTGGTGTGTTACAGTCTGTGGTTTGTCATGGTTCCCAAGATGCATGGTGGATGGCTTTGGAGAGTAGGTGTTTACCTGTGAGCCACAAACTAAAAATCTTTGGAGTGAGAGATGCTAATAAATTAGGGAGGGGAAAAGGAGACGAAAGGTATTGTTAGATTGTGCTATGTTGTCCACATGAGCCTTCCTGCTTCCCTTGCTTCTATTTGCAATTAGCTATATTCAGTTTGTCATAAGATTACTGTCAGTGCCTACAAACACAGCGGAGTTTGTCACAGACCTGCTGTGTTCTGAAGTATGACAATTTTTTTTTTCCCTGAGGCAGCCTGGGGAAGGCCTAAAGCCAGATCTTCACAGTAAATCTGCCTTGGTCCTACATCCTCTCCCTTAGCTGACTATCTGGTTTTTGTTTAACAAAATAAAGGCTCATCCCTGCTGTGCTCTTTTAGTTTCTGTTGTCTTTGCTCCCTGGTCTTACAGTGCTGATTCTCTTAGACAATTGGTAAGGGCAGCTTGAAACTGAACTGAACAGTGCACTGTACTGAACAGAAGGTTATTCACTTAACAGCTTTTTGTGGTATACACTTAATTACTTGCATAAACATTTTGCTTGCACAGAAAGCAACTGTCCTGGGCACTTGGGGCCAGTTTGTAGGCTACTGTGTGCTTGTGGGATTGAGGGGTTAGTGCTGTTGAGAAGCACATAATAAAAGCGTGCTGTTAAATGAGGATCCATCACAAAGCAGTTCTCTTCCCTCCTGTTGGCTTGTTCACAGGTTTATGTGATATTTGCAGTGATGTGAAACAGGGCTCAGCACCTCAGTCTTTGCCGCACATTCTGTTCAGTCTTTCTTGCTGCCCCAATGAAAAGCTGCTTTGGGTGACAGTAAGAACAATTTGGGGCTCCTCGACACCACAGGCAGTAATAGGTGGTGGGATGTGAGAGCTCTGCTGAGAATGATTGCTCTGTGGCGTAGGGGCAGGCAAGCCATGTAATCTTTCTTCTGTCTCTCATTTTGTAGAAACTGTGTTGTTTGGGAGGGGCTTTTTCATCATCTTTTTTCATGGTCACCTTGAAAATGAAATGTAGGCGTTTTAGATTTCACATTACTTTTATTTAACTTCCTCTTCCTGGGCCTATCACTTCCTCCAGGCCTCTTTGGACAGCCTGTACAAGCCGTACCACTGCAGCTTCAGCCTTTGCAGCTCTGCACTCTTAATTATTTTAGCCCCATTTCCTGTTTTTACCATATGACAGACATAAACACCACACAGCATACTGTACCAGCAGTCAGACCAGCATACAGCTTTTCTCTGAACCTTCTCTAGCACACTAGGCAGTAATTAAAATGTTGGAAAACAGACAAGAGACTTCAGGAGTCCAATCTCAGGTAAATAAGCATTGTATCATGGTGGCAGAGGAAGCCACGGCCTCTGGTGGTGTGCCGTAACTGTGCTTAACAGAAGGGAGGTTAAAGCAGGGAACAGTCTCCCACAGCACAGAAAATCAATGTATGTTGGAAAAGCAGAATCTGGTAGTTGGATGCTAGCACTAATTTACATTAAAATAAGGTGTGCATTTTAAGTGTAGAGTCAGTGTGCATGAAGACTGTGGTTTACACTTAAAATCCCTGTGTGTTTTGCTGAAAGAGGTGCTGGGGCTCAAGAGTAGCTATTTTGGCGTGCCCTGTGCTGTATGAGGGACAGAAAGATCAGCAGGGCAGATGGCCTGCAAGGGTCCCTTCCAGCCCGAGTTATGCCATGACTGCTGTGGTCCGACATGCCCATGGCCGTGAGCCAGCAGTGCCCACATGCTGTGAGCTCTGGGTGATACCGTGTCCTCCTTTGTGCAGATGTGGAAAGCAGTCGTGGGACATGACGTGTCGATGAAGGTGGAGGCTCAGGGAGACGACTGGGACACTGACCCTGATTTTGTGGTGAGTGTCTGGTGTGGTAATCCATATTATTGGTGGTGGTGGTGGTGCGAAGGGTTCACTGGCCCTAGGCATACACTGGTCAACTTGGCCAGAGCTCAGGGTGAGGCACAGCATGCAGCACCGCTGGCTGTACAGGATCAGCCAAGTCCCACCAACCCCTCGCAGGTACTGCCAGGTCATCTGTCTAAGCCATTTCTGACCTGTATCTATGTTTAGTCTCCAGAAGTTCCTATATCAGCATACGCCACATCTGACTACAAGTAGTATCACTTCAGGAATATAGAATATTTAGTTTCTTTTAAACCTGCTCCCTGGTAACTTCACTGAGTCCTCCCCACAACGTATGTTACAAGAAAGAGCAAAGACTGACATTTTCTCTTTCCCACACCGTTTGTAATTGTACAGGATCCCAGCATTGCCCTCATTTGTCTTTTTTCCAGATGGAAGAATCCTATTCCATCCACCTTGTGCAGATGGAGCTCCATGCCTCTAAATAGCCTTGTTTTCTATCTAGTCCAGTTCTCTAGGTGAGATGGTGAGAGAATAGAAGGGCTCAGCCTGTGGGAACCCCATGCATTCATACAGTGTCATGATTTTAATTTTCTATTTGATTCCCTATTTCTTTCCTAGTAAGTCACTCACACTTTGGCTTTTTGGACAATTCTGTATTTGCTACTCTTCTACATCATTGCACATAATTCCGTATTTCATACTCCCTCCTGAATGGTAAATATTGTGGAACCATCGTTGTGCAGATACAATTAGGATTTTTTTTTGTCATATGCTTTACTTTTGTACTTATTAACACTAACCTTCATTTACAATTTTATCACCCGCTGATTTGGCATCACAAGATTTTCTGCACTGCTTTGTCTCCTGTATTTGGTTAACCTTAAACAGTCCATTTACTATCTCAAGACATTGACATCTCATTCTCCATACCCTTTTTCTAAACCTCTTAGAAGCACATAGCACAGCAAAAGTCCTGCTCATCCTGGTGCCAACGAGCACCAGCCATGCTTTACAGCCACAGGTCTCTCTGAGCTCTGTTGAGATTTTGGTTTCCTTTCCAAGGTAGTTTCTTGATGGACAGTCTCTTCTGTTACACAAGAGTCCTATGTTTTCGAGGTTCAGTCTTGCCTAGTTATTTCCAGTAAGAAATTCCAGTTTGGGATACAGAAGCAAGTTCCAAATTATTAATGTTTTAAAAAAATTCTATGCTGTCAAAATTGTTTTGGTTTTACTTAATTTCTTCTATTTGTGGCAGCATTTAAAGTAAGCCTGAACACAGTAAGACTTTGTATTAAATTTTGTATTCTATTTTGTATATACATATTTTTAGCTTTACATTATATTAGGAAAGAGTTTATTGATGCTTCAATTTATCAAATACACGTTCAGACCTTCCAAAAAGAAGACAAAACAAGTGCTGTCATAACAAAGCTGAGGCAGAACAGCGGACCTTGAGTGAAACGTTCACTTCAGCGTTCTTCCAATATTTTCCTAAACAATTAATTTCCACAGCATTTTTGTTTGCTAGCTCCTACCTGAGGAAGAGGGATGGAGCTTCCCGCAGCCCCGCGGCCTGGCCCCGCAGCCGTCCCGGGCCGCGGATCCGCCGTTCCCGGGCGCCCGGCCCCGCAGGACGCCGGTCGCCGGCGGGGATGGGGCGCCCGGGACCCCCGGCTGTCCCCGCTGTGCCTTGCCCGCCGCCCCCTTCCCGTCCGTGCCCGGGAGCCGTCCTCGTCTCGTCGCCCGCCCCGGCCCAGGTCGTCCGGGCTCGCTCGGGGCCAGGCCCAGCCCGGCGGAGCTGCACCTCCGGGAGGGCGGCGGGCGGCGCTCGGGGGCCGGGGGACAGAGCCCCGTTTCTCCGAGGCGGGCCGCTGACGGCTGCGGTTCGCTCTGCAGAACGACATCTCCGAGAAGGAGCAGCGCTGGGGAGCCAAAACCATCGAGGGCTCCGGACGCGCCGAGCACATCGAGTGAGTGCGGCCCGGCGGGGCGCGGGGGGCAGCGAGCGGACGGCCCGAGCCGCGCTGTGGGCGGGGCCCAGCCCCCTGCCGCTGCGGCTCCGAGGGGCGTCTGCGGACCGCGACCTGCGGGCGGGCCGTTGCCGCGGCGACGTCCCGTAAGAGGAAGCGGCAGCGCCGGCCGAAACCCGCCAAATAAGGGCTTGTGCGCAGCAGGGCCGCGGCAGGGGCGGAGCGGCCCGAGGGGGACTGGCCCGCCGTCCCGCGTCCGCTCTCGCTGCCCGCCGGGGCCGTGGGGTGCGGGGCGGGCCGAGAGAGCTTTCCCGGCGGTGCCGGCTGCCTGGCGGCTGCCCTCGAGCTCCTCCCTTGGGGCCCCTCTTCTGGGCCCCTGTTTTGCGGCTCCTCGCTGGGGGTACACCTCCGGCCCCAGAAAGCAGCGGGATGGCAAGGGAGTGGAGACCTCACCCGGACGAGGAGTGCCTCGGGGCTGCGCTGCCACCCCCTCGGGGCTGCAGCCTGCCCTCCTGGGCTCTGCTGGCTGCATCCAGGCTCTTGGTTTGAGATGTTGGTGTTGCACCAGAGGCAAAATTCACAGGCCGCCTGTGATGTTGTGAGGGGTTAACTTTCAAGTACCTCCAGACAGGGCTGTCCCTGTGGCAAAGACTTCCTGCTCCTTCCCTGTCCAAAGGTGACCCTATGCAGCAGCTCCCTTGGGACATCCCAGTACTGCCCTGCACAGTATGGTTAGTGCAGCACACACAAAAAGGAAAGTGTGGGCTCCCGTTGAAGACAGGGTGTAGCTCTGAATGTGGGCTGCAGGGCTGGATGGGCTGGATGCACCCGCTGAGCCTACTGCTCTGGGTCCTTTGCCAGCCCCCAGGGCAGCATCATCTCCTGCCACAGTGTAGTGGCTGCACGTGTGTGGCTGCCACACAGAGGGGCCTAGTGTGGGCACACGGTGGCAGCTGGCAGTGGGTTTATGTCCTGCTCTGTGCTGTGCTCTGGCTGGTACAGTGGCACAGGGATACTCCAGCTGGCTGCATGGGTCTGCACAATCCCACAGTGACTTGCCCTGACTCTCTGTCTCACCAGCATCCATCAGCTGAGGAACAAGGTGTCAGAGGAACATGAGGTCATCAAGAAGAAGGAGCTGGAGACTGGCCCCAAGGCCTCCTATGGCTATGGGGGCAAATTTGGAACAGAGCGGGACCGAATGGATAAGGTAACAGTTGTAGAGGGCTTCCTTGGGCCACAGTGGAAAAGTCTTTTTCTCATAAAGGAAAGAGCATCCCTGTTTTCTGGCCTGACCCTGAAGAGAGAATGGAGAGCTGGCATGGCTGTGCAGATTCACACGTGTCTAGCTAGCCCCTGATCTGTCTCCAGGATCTATTTTAACCCATTTGTATAATTTGTCTCTACAACTTCCTTGCACCACTCCCCTTAGCTGTGAAGAAGGACTTTCTGTGTCTTGTTTCAAACCTGCTGCAGTTAAATTAGGTGCCTCCCTATTTGTGTTTGGAGAACTAATGAACAATAATTCCCTCCTCACATTCTCCATTACAGACCTCTGTCATATCTCCCCAGCATGAAGCCCTAGTTCATATTCTCTGTTCTCACATCAAATCTGTTTTATGATTTCTGATAACCATCATCACGTTTCTTCCTGTACCTTTCAGCATTTAATACTTCTTTTTTTTCAGAAGTGAGATGATAAGATTGCAGTAGTATTCAATATATGGGGTCACTGTGGGTGTGCATGATACCAGGATGGCAGGGTGAGAAACAAATGCTTCCAGGAGGCCAAAATGGAGCAGCCATGCTCAGACCCTTCTGCTGGAGCACAGTGAGGATGTTTTTGTTGAGCAGCTCCTCGGCCTTCGTCCAGTCTTACCAAGATGTTGCAAGCATTCAGCCTCTGGCCCTTCTCCTGAGGAGTGTGTGCAATTCCTGGCCACACCACCTCCTGCAGGGAGCAATAGGACCCTGGCCTGGCCTGTGGTAGGCATAAAGGGTGATCCCAGCCAGGTCTGCTGACCCTCACTCTCAGACACAGAAAATAAGGAGCAGGTGCCAGACCTGCTGCCTGTGGGTTTTTCAGTTTTGCATGCCTATCCGCACTTTCCTCCTCAGTTTCCCCATGTGATTATCTACCACTCCACTGGCATTTGGGAGCAGCAGGTATTCAGGATCCCACGGTTTGCATGATGAGCTGGCAGTGGGGCAGGTTGTGTGGGATGGCTGCCCTTGAAGCTGCATCACAGGTCTCAGAGCAGAGCTGGTACTGGCAAAGGCTGTGTGGAAGGCATTGCCACCACCATCATGGTCAGTTTGGACCTGTCACCTCGTGGCTGCAAACATCTTGGCAACAGGGCAGAGCAACTGTGTGGTGCCTATGTCTCTGTCTACCCTGCCAGTCTGACTGTGGGTGCTCATGTCATGCTGTCTCTCTTCTCAGTGCGCAGTGGGCCACGAGTACATTGCTGATGTTGGGAAGCACTCCTCACAGACGGATGCGGCCCAGGGCTTTGGGGGGAAGTATGGAGTCCAGCGGGACAGAGCTGACAAGGTGTGTTGGACAGGGCAGCTGAAATGTGTGCTTGTGGCCTGTGCTCAGTGCTGTCCCTAAAACACTGTGCTACATTTAGGACTGTGGCTGCAGTTTTCAAAGTGCTGGTGGGTGGGTGCAGGTCTAGGCATGCCACGCACCATGGTCTCCACTGAAGCATGCAGCTCACCTCCTGTGTGTAGGACAACGACTGATGACAAATTGCAGGGCACTTGTGAAGATTAACTCTCTGGTGTGCATTAACGTGCTTGCACTGTCCTATCCAGGCAGCACTGTGTTTGTCTTGGGGGCTGTGGTGTTTTGCATCTCCAAACCCCCAAACTGTGCCATGCACAGTGACTGGCCGTGGCAGGACTGGATGGGGACAGCAGGATGCCGTCCCTCCCATGCACATCCTGGTGTCAGACACTGCCCAGATGCCTTGCCTGCTGACAGGGTGTGGGGTCAGGATTGTGGCCCTCTTACCTGGAGTGCGTGGGCTCTTGTGAGGGCCTGTTCCTGGGCACGCTGCCACATGGACAGCAGGGGTGGTGTGAGAGGCTGAGAAGGCCTGTACCAGCCAAGGAGTGGCCAGGTGCCTGCATGTTGCAGCACAAGACAGGGAGCAGGGTCCCAGCCCAGCCCCTGGAGGAGGGTGGGTGAGACCCGGCTTGGCCCTCAGGACAACTGACATTCCTCCCCTTCTTGTTCAGTCAGCACTGGGCTTTGAATACAAGGGTGAGGTGGAGAAACACTCGTCCCAGAAAGGCAAGTCCATGGGCACATGTGGCCCCTTGACACTTTGCCCAGCTTCTCTTCTGCTCCAATATCCTGTGCTGTCTGCTGTGGCACAGTCTCCTTTGTTATCCCCCTCCTGTCACTTGTTTCTGATTCCTGCTCCCAATCAGTCATCCTTGCCGTCCCATTCCCTGCTGTCCTGTCACCACCCTTCTGTTGTACATTCCGCTTGTCTCTACATTTTGCTTTGATGGAAACCACGTCATGGCTGAGCAGAGAAGACACCCCCACATGCACCCCCGATGGATGGCTGATTCTCCCGTTCCTCTAAAAGTCCTTCTGCGCAACTGCTCCAGAGGGAACCCAAGCACTGTAGGACATGAGAAGTGATTTCTGAAAAAGCAGCATATAAGAAAAGGCACAACAATGGATATGGAAACAAAAGCCTAGACAGCACCCAAACTTTTGTAGAATTCTGGAGATGATTCAACCAAACTTTGACATGTGCACACAAGCAGCTATATTCATTAAGAACATTGCAAGAACTGAAACTAAAGATATTTTAAATATTCTGCAACCAAGAGAAGATGAGAGGCAAGGTCTGTTACTGTTTCAGATAAATGTGAGGAATACTGCATTACCAAGAAAAGAAGAACTGAATCATGTTTGTTTCAGGGGAAACTATAAAAGAAGGAAGAGATTTTGAGGCATTCTTGGTTGATCTTAAATTAATGAATCACATGCAGTTGTGCTACATTAACATATTCCTGTATAAGAGATTGTATACTAGATTGTAGACATAGAAATTCATCAGGCTGTATAAAACCACAGAAATCGCTCAGGACAGAATGAAAATGTTAGAAATAGGGTAAGGTGTTTGGATTGCTTTTCGTAAAAATGTGTCCATACTGGAAGCTCCAGCATCAAGGTAACAGTCATAAAATCTATATTTGCTGAAAACAGCATCCTAAAAGGTCCATTTCATAATGGCCTAATGGGTAAATAATGGTTTAATTGAGATAAGTTTAAGAAATTTCTAGGACTTACAGATTCATCCTTAAGTGACTGAGCTTCTATGAAACAGAGAGCCATTCTTGAATACAAAATGTTTTCATGCATATTTCTCTAGACCGCAGTCTTCATGAATTGATAAGGCTGAATTTGCTGGAGAAGCCCCAACTTATCCCTGTGAAATGCAGACCTGTAGGAAGAGGGTCAGGGAACAGAGAGAGGTAACTGTGATTTACTGCTTCTGAAGGGCAGGATTTGGAAACAGAGCTGGCAGACCAGGTCTCTGAAAGGAAAGTGTCTCTATACAGCTAGCAGCTAGGATAGAGGCTGAAATTTCTTAGGACATCAGCCAACAAGGTAGTCCTTAGAGAATAACTGAACACAGTTAAAGTAGTTAATACATTACTAGTTTAGAAGATGGAAAAAGGGGAGGTGTAAGGAAGATGTGCTGTGCCTCTATCACATAATGGTCGAGCGTGCCACAGTCTGAGGACAGAGACGGAGCATGTCTCCAGAAATGTGTGTTTCAGCCTTTGCTGCAGCATCCAGAGTCAGTGGTTTCCTTGTAGCAGTCGAGATTCCATTACAGCAAATGTAAGCTGTACAACAAAAAATTGCCATTTCTTCTGTACTTTCAAGGGCTCAATATACTTATTCAGAGACCTTTTCAGAGACTGGCAGACCACAGGTTTAAATCCTTGCTCTGGAGATGCATGAGTGGGTGTATACCCAGTGCCCAAGTCTTGCCTTGGCTTTGAGTCCTTGGGTAGCTGAGCTCCCAATGCCACCCCAGCTGTCCTTGGCATGGCGCTTTTCTTCCTTGCCCTCTCGGCCTGCTGTGTCTCCTGCCACCCACGGCCCTCAGGCTCTCTTGCTGCCATGACCCACGCTTCCCTTGTGCACCCATTCCCACGGGCTGTCATCCTCAATGGCCCTTATGGTGCTCCCTGCCATCCACTCTGTCCCCTCCAAACCCTTTGCTTTTTCTAGTGTTTTCCATCATCCCTGCTGCTCTTCCTGCTCCCTGGTGCTCCTCCCCAGTGCTGCTCCCCATCTTTACCCCCTCCCCTCACCAGCCTCATGCTTGGGGCAGCATTTCACTCCATGTACCCCCTAAGATTACTCCAAGGGCTTTGGTGGCCGTTATGGTGTGGAAAGGGACAAGGTGGACAAAGCGGCAGTGGGATTCGACTACAAGAGCCAGGCAGAGAAGCACGACTCTCAGAAAGGTGAGCTGGGGGAGCCGAATGCAGGAGGCAGTGTCAGGACTGGAGCTTGGGGCTATGCCCACGGGGGCTGTTGGGGCACTGTGCTTGGTTTTTGCAACCTGCTGCATGAATGATGGCAAAGCTATGGGGAGCTGTTGGGTGCCCACTGCTTGCAGCAAGGGAATGGGGCAGGTGAGGAAAGACACTGCACAGTGCATGACTGCTGGAAAAAGTTCAGGCTAAATGAAGAGGAGCAGCAGATTTCTGTGGGCACAGGGATCTCCTGGGCAGTATGTCACCAAAGGAAGGGTACAGGAGAAGCCCAGGCAGGTGCTAATAGCAGGTGACATGTCCCAGGGAGGAGGGAGGGTTGTTGCTGCAGCCACCAGTGGGGAAATCTGGCCTTGCTCCATGTCTTTCTCTAAGTCCTGGGCAGGGAAAACTATTGCCCCTGTGAGAATAGCCTGAGCTCACAGTGCTGCCACTTTTCCCTCTCTTGTCTCTTCCATGCCATGATCTGGATCCCTGTGGCTGAAGACTATTCTGTGGGCTTTGGTGGGAAGTTCGGGGTCCAAAGGGATCGTCAGGACAAGAGTGCCCTTGGCTGGGACCATCAGGAGGAAGTGCAACCCCATGCATCCCAAACAGGTAGGGCAATGCTGCCAGAGGTGGCAGCACAATTTCCTTGGAGCACACACAGACACAGAGCTAGTGGTTCATACTTGACAGAGATCCAGCTGCTGAAAACTGTGTACAGCATGTTGTGGAGCAGCTGGGACATTGTGAACCCCCAAAGCACAAGGGTAAACTCTGCCAGAGTAGGTGCATGCTTAGATCAGTGGGGGACATTGAATGCAAGTCCCTGAATCAGGCTTCCCAGACTATACTGTGCTTTCTCTGTGAGGTACATTCCTAATCATGAGCTCATTCAAAAGGTGAGCATGTGGGAATGAGGCAAAGCAGGTTCCAGGAATGGCTTGACTACTGTATGTTTAACTTCAGTGAACAAGGCCACATTGCACTCAAATGGCATGACTGGCTTCTCACCCCAGTACCTTGGAAGCAGATTTGCCAGCATACAGCACTGAACACCTGTGTACTTTGCTGAAAGGAATGAAGGATTAGTCTTAAAAGCTACTGTCCAGAGCATTTTGCATGTATTATCTCTATTTAGTTCCATATGTGATAAGATGCGGACAAAGCTAACTCATTTCACTGGTCACAGCATACTGAAGTTGGAGGTGCACACAGAATATAAACTATTATAAAAATAGCCTCTTTTTTTCCATGCAGACTATGCCAAGGGGTTTGGAGGCCGTTATGGGGTCCAGAAGGACAGAGTAGATAAGGTAAGACTGCATGCTGCAGCCTGCAATTGCGTCCTGCTAATCACTGCTCTTTGCACTGCTGCAAGAGAAGACACTTCCCACATGGAGATGAGGTCCCACTGCTCAGTACACAGCTATTGCAAGGGTGAGGGAACTGGCCCAGTGTAAATACCAGAGGGTGCAGAAGAATGCAGCCTGGGGAGACCACAATGCAAGGAAGAAAAAGTTTTTTCCATTCTCAGCTGCTTTTGAATGATTCCATTCTCGGACTGAACAGTCATACACCTGTTTTCTCTTGGGGCAGGATTTAATAGCAGAGCCAGTGAAGAGCTTTCTAAGGGCATCAGACTGTGCCCTCCTGGATATCTAGTACCATTTGAGATACTGGGAGTGTTCTGTCTGGCTGCTTGCCGTCACTCCTACAGGCCCTGTGTGTACCAATACAGTCAGGATGAGTAGTGATAGCTCCTTGGAGATGAAATTTTGTGAGAGTGCAGCCATGTGAGAAGTCTGAGAGGCCACAAGCTATTGCATTGTGCAGGAACTGTCTTTTACACAGGAGAGGTGCTGGATCAGGCTGAAGGCCCATCTGGTGTCATGTCCCCAGCACTGACTGGTAGGTGATGATTGTACAGAGAGCAGTATCCATACAGAGTGGTTCTTGCCTTGGACTACCTCCAGCAAGAAGGTGGTATCGCTGTGGCTGCCATTCCTCTAGCTGTTCTTACTCAAGGTGTAAGGTTTGTTAGCAGCTGTCACACCCACACATAAACAAGGCTTCCCAGAAGCTGGTTTGAATCTTTGGTCCCTCCAGTAGCCAACTTGCAGACCTTCCCAGTCTCTCCAGTATCTGATGCAGATCTATGGCCCCTCTGGTATCTGGTTCCTTATCCTCTTATACTACTCACCAGCTGGTATGGATTTGTGTATGAGTGACTGGACCCATATCACTCCCCCTTAACTACTGGTGAAATGTGGCCATTCCTCATGGTGCTGTCTGTAACTCATCAGCTTCTCTGTTATTTGTTACCTTCTGCAGGTTTTTCTGTCCTGTCCAGGAGTTTCTTAAGGTCTGTTCAGTTAGCTAAATCTCAGGCCAGGGCCTAGTCATCTGCCTGCAAACTTTAACAAAACCCAGCAGGGATGGGATTGGCAGGGATCAGCCTTGCATGAGAAGAGGTTTACTGGTTCTAGTTTTCTGTCTGGGCTGAAACCAGGCAAAGGCTCACCTACAGTCAAAATGCAGACTGTCTCAGGCACTTGAATTAACATTGTGCTTTGGCAGGCTACCCTGCAAGCTTGTTCAGGAAAGGGGGTCTTGCCAGTGGATGATCATCTGCATGGATGGGGATAACCTAAAAGATGAGAATCCTGGATGGTGGGGGGGCTTTGGGGCATTTGGAGGAGGAAGCGAGGGTACCTTCCCTGAACCATACTTTTTCTGTTGTTGGGCACAGTGCTAGTGTTGTGCCTGGTACAGTACCAACATCACCATACTCAGGAGCTGGAGGAAGCAGATGAGGAGCTTTCTGCAGGGCCCTGAGCCAAGGAAGGACATAAACACATACCTGTAACAACCGAGCATGTTCCTTTTCATGCTGCATGTGTAGGCTGGACCAGTAGCAGAGTGGGAATGGCATCCTGCCCATGGAAGAGATTAGCATGGTCTCTGAATTTAACAACAGCAAATGGAGGTGCATTGTCAAAAGGCAAGGCATCACGTCTGTGGCAGAAAAAAGCATGCAAAATCAGATGAGCACTTGTGCAAAAGTCAGGGCTGTGGGTCATTTGAGGAGCAGGATGCAGGGAGGGGATAAGCAGTTCTTGATCAGCTCAAAGCAGAACATGAATTTGTGCATTTTGAGAATATTGAAGCATAATCAAAGACGGTAAAAGTAAGGATGTTTGGGCAAGTACCTGATTGCCTGGTTTTCAGGCACTGGAGTAGTGCTGAATTCATTGCTCCAGAGTAGACCGTAATATACCACCAGGCAATCTTAACTCCCCTTTGATAAAGTTTTGAACACTTAAGTGTAGGATTCAGCTCTCACACTAAGACTCCTAAATTTAAATGCTGTCATATCAACAACATGCCCAAGTCTCTGCTATGGTCTTTGTAGACCTGCTTCTGAGCCTGCAGTGCTGTTTGCCTGCTCAGGCATGTTTTCTTTAAGGAGAGCAGAGCTGCTCTCTGGGCTCCACTGACTGTAGTAGGAACTCAGCCACCCAGCCCATTGGTGACACCTGCAGGTAGAATCCTAAATGTAGCTGTGTTAGTCTGAAAGCTGGATCCTTCCCGCAGTTTCCTTTTTCTATGACATAGTTTTCTCATTAAAGTGGATAAACCCCCTCTATCTCACTTTCTTTTTGCTGCAAACACCCCATCGATGCTATTTCCAGTTTAGCCATCTCTTGACACCTCATAAAGCCAGCGTTATCTCAGCTGTTCACACACATTTTCACTTTGATGTTTTCCAGCCTGTGCTGCTGTATACACATACTGCAGGCAACGACCTGCTGAAGGGACGCACGTTTTTCACAGTTAGGCAGCTGCAGCTGTGCATCCAATAGGGAAGTGCTTCCATGCCTCATACCACTGGGAGTGCAGGGGTCGGATGCGTTGGGTCCCTGGACCTCAGGAAGTGGTAGACTGCCAGGCATCCACTCAGCTCTTTGCTGTGTTACCAGTGAGCGCTTCTGCCTTGAATGCCCAGCCTTGCTGTCCCATGCAGCAGTTGTCTTGCCACTGTGCAGCCTCCTACACTTGGCTTCATGTAGCCTTTTCAGCCCTTGGAGTGCTACCCCTCTAACAGGAACGGCCCACCTTTGGCTGGAGGGCAGCAGGCACTCCCACAGTTCAGGAAGGCATCAGGAGAGCAGGGCTGCAGCCAGCAGCCTCCACAGGGCTGTGGCAATTGTACAGATGAGGACAGACACAGCTGGGAACAAAGCTTGCAGTCACCAGTAGCCAAACCCAGCAGGGGATCTCAGCACTGGCCTTGCCTAACAAGCTGGACACTTCATTCACTTCCTCTTGCAGAGTGCTGCTGGCTTTAATGAGATGGCAGCTCCCACCTCCTCATATGAGAAAACAAGACCACTGGAGGCAGGTGAGACAACTGAATACCAGCCCTGGGCTTGGTGGGAAGCTGTGGGCCTCATGGTCCCTCTGTGGCAGCACGTTGGCAGGCACGTGCTGTCGTGGGATGTGGATTTAACCTGTGTTGAGGGGCAGGAGAAGGTGGCTGCACTGCAAGTTTTTCTGGGAGAGGCAGAGGTCTGGGTTTCTCCTGGATGCTTGGGGTGGTGGAAGGGAGCCACTGGGCAGGCTTGACTAGCGGTCTTCTCCACAGGAGCTTCCAGTGGCACCAGCAGCCTGCGGTCACGATTTGAAAACATGGCTAAGTCAGCAGAGGAGGAGAGCAGAAGGCAGGCAGAGGAGGACCGGGTGAGGCGGCAGGCTCGGGAGCGCCAGGCAGCTCAGCAGAAGGTGAGCCATGGCTATCTTGCCATGTCCTCCAAGGCTTGTGAAGCAGACTTTTTCTCAGGGCCATGCAGCTCCATGTCCTTCTACCTCATCTCTTTACAGTAACCTGTTGCCTAAACTGTTTCCATGCAACTGCCAGGGACTGTCATTGAACTTCAGAGCTGTCACTGGATTTTCCCTTTTGGCACCCAGATCAGGACGTGCCTGCACCCAGCCATGACCCCATGTGTTTTGGCCTAGACTCCTTCTTGCCTCTAGTGCCTGGCAAACACAGTGCAGTCACACCTCCCCAGTATCGCCATCCCAGCAGTCTGCATTCAGTGTTTTCCAAACTGGAGATTGCATCCAAACCCTCACATTTATAAGACCTTCTACATTGTGCTGTTTCTGCATTCAATGTGCAGATAAGGTTTCACCAGTAAAGCACTCCCTGATACATTCCCTCTTTGAGGCTACTTTCTGCAGACCCCATAGTCCTTACAGGCCGGCTCGTGTCCAGTCCCTAGGGCAGGTTTATGGGAGCTGGAACAGATTTCAGCTGGAGGAAAACAGAGTTGCTCTGTGAGCTGGAACAAATTTCAGCTGAAGGAATATTTTCTGAGTTGCTCTGTTGGGAATGGCAACGGACATTGCTGTGGACCTCATGCAAAGGGACTGAGGGGATCTGATAACTTTTCTCCAGCAGGAAATCCCACAGAGAGAGAAGGACCGCACAGAGGCAGCCCCTGCCACTGTGCCAGCAAGGGTGCCCAGGAGTGCTGACCGAGACAGGCCTGCGTCACAAGGAGAACAGGTGCCAAGGCGGGCTGGGGAGAGCCAGGAAGGGGAGCAGGCAGAGGGGATTGCACCTGAGAGGGGGCTGTGCTTTATGGGCAGCCCTGCAGGAAGAAGTGCAGCCACAGCATGGGAGAGGCTTTGGAAAGGAGTGAGGGGGAAGCACTGGGATGGTGATGGGACATGGCTGCACAGCACCTTACACCATGAGATGGGCTCTTGGAGGGGGTCAGTGCAGTGGCAGTACAGTGAGCTGTAGCTAAGTATGTGAGAGAGGTTCAAATACGTGAGCCATGAGGGTCTTCACAGCAATCCCAGGTGCCAGTTCAGCACAGACCTAATGGCTGAGCTGTTTCCCCGTTGTGCAGAGGATGATGCTCCATTTGTGTCACGGTAGCAGTAAAGGCACCTGTAGTGGAGTGGGCTCCCTTGTCTTGGGTACTGTGCAGTCATGGGAGAGCTGCCTGCAGTGGATGCTTTGCAGGTGACTTTCCTGTCACTTCCTCACTTCATGGCAGGAGGCAAAAAGGGAGGATGAGGAAACACCACCCACTTTGCCACCAAGGCCAGCAGATCTGGGCGAAGAGCTATGCAAGATCCCCAGCCAGGATCAGCCCATCTACAGTGAAAGTTTGGATGTCGGTGGAGACTATGAAGAGCTGCCAGAGACCTCTGACTACTGTGACAGTACCAGTGGAGGTGCTGACTATGAGGAGCTGCCAGCACCCTTGGGAAAGCTGGATGCCATCTATGACCATGGAGGCGATGGAGGTGAGGACTATGAGGAGATCCTTCCTGAGGAGCCCAGCCAGAGCCAGCCCCACCTGGGTGAGTACTGATGGAAGAGCCCATGTCTTGGGGAGCTTGTAGCTGTACGCTCATCTCACTGGATGTATGGGACAGACTCCAGAGGGAATTTGTATCCTGAAGTCTACTGTGGTCAGGGTAGCAGTCCATGATGATGGAGACTTGGTCGTCTCCCACTCCCTTGCCCGGCTCCAAGGTGCAAGATCCGCTGCATGGGATGCTGGGCCAGGCAGCAAGTATCTCTGCTGGAGCAGGACTCAGGCAGGAGGACCAGAGGGCTGCCGTGGGCTTTGAAGAAGCTGGACCTGGACTGATGCTCTTGGTGCACTGTTTCCTGGCAAGCGACTGCCATTGCTGCACTGAGGCCTTGGGGTGCCCTCTTAATTTAGCCTGTCGCTGAAACAGCTGGTGCTCATGAGACCTGATCTGGTGGTGTCTCCTGGGTATGAGGAGAGCAGAGTAGTCTTCCTCCAAGCACATAAGCAAACTGCATGGGCTCCTGTTGATGTTTCTGTTGCAGCTTCACTAGTACTGGAGATGGTAAGTGGAGAAGCTGGAGTTATGTCCAGCCTTTTTCTTGGAAGAGGAACATGAAGCATCAGGACCCCGCCTCTCTCGCGCAGAAGGGAAGGGAAGTCATACCTTGCTTTGAGCCATGGTACACCTCTCCCTGTTGATAGGGTTTGGATGTGGTTCTCCCCAAGGCTGACAGCTGGGTGGAGGGTGGCACTGACCAGATCTATATGGCTGCTTTCAGCCTCTTTCTCATCTGCCCATCCTGTCTTCTGCAGGGGAAATGGACAATGTTTATGAGGTGGAGAGCCCTGGAACCTGCGCAGTGGCTCTCTATGATTACCAAGGAGGTGGGTCTGCCATCCAGGCTGTGGGGAGAGGCACTGGGAGCTGGCTGGGGCAGTGCGACAGGGAGGTGGTGGCTTACACCATCAGCAGTGGTGAAAAGATTTCAACTTGGTGCTTTAAATTTTTTCCTCTTGGAAAGCAGAATAAGACCTGACTTGGGAACACAGAGGCTTCATCTTTCATCTGTGAAGTCTTGCTCCTTCTCTGCTTTATCTGTGCTATTTGAGGGGGTTGGATGAGATGAACTCTGAGGATTATCAGAATGCTTGTTCTGTATTCTCCTCCTAGGGGGAGTGGGAGGACGGATGTAAAACCAGCTCTCTCTGGGGTTATCTTTGCATTGTGACCATCTTTTCTGAACAATTTTCACAGATGGAGATGATGAGATTTCTTTTGATCCTGACGACACAATCACACACATCGAGATGGTAGATGAAGGCTGGTGGCGGGGGCATTGCCGGGGCAAAGTAGGCCTCTTTCCAGCAAATTATGTGAAGCTTCTGCAGTGAAACCAGCATTGTCCAAGCTGCTTCCTTCCAAACTTTTGCCTCTCTCTGCTTCAGCCTTTTATGTATTATTAGTTTAACTTGGCTCAGCCTGGTGTGTCTACATGCAGGAAATACCAAGGAGTAAACTGGCAGTATCTGAGGGAAAGTTTTGGCCTGTGCCCAAGAGGACTTTGGTTCCTGTCCACTTCCAGATGGGAAAGGTGGGATGGTTTAAGAGCATGTGAGTGTTATATAAGACATCTTTTCTACCTAGGCTGTCCCACATGTCAACCAGCAAGCTTGCAGGAGAAGTGTGTCCAATTCCTGTTCCCAACAGGGCAATTCACAGAAAAGAAACATCAACTCTAATCCAGTCAAGGCAGAAGGGACATGAGCTATGGGACCTTTTTAAGTTGCTGTGGCCCTGGATCTTATCCTACCCAGGGTCAAGGAAAAGAGCACTATGAAAGCCAAATGCCTTTGTTCCCAAGAAGGGTTTCCTCTTGCAGGATGAACTGAGTTTGCAGCATGGGATAGAGAAACATGAACCTGGTCTATCTGGGCAGATTTCAGGGCTGGGGCCTGGGCACATTTGACCATCAGAATGAACACTGCTGACTTTTCCTGCACACAGACACAAGCTTGGCTGTAGTGAGTTGTTCCATTAAACAAGGGAAGTGTGTGCTGGCTTAATGAAAATGTAGGGTGATCTTGCTAAAGTGGGAGATTACTCGCTTGGTTTTCTTCTGTGTGCCAAGAATGCTGTTGGGAGAGGTGTCATTTCTGGGGTAAACCTTGAAAAAGGAATTGTAAAAATCGGACTCTTTTCTGAGAAAAATCACTCTGGAAAATCTGTCTTGGAACAAGAGAAAAATACTAAAAGGCTTCACTTAACAAAGAGCTTGTTAATAACTGTCTTGGTCCTCATCCAGTCAGAGGAATGTTCTGCTAGGGAAATCCTTTCAGTCTAGCAAATGAATCAGAGTAAGTGCTGCTTGATACAGGCAGTAGAATATTTTTAAGAGAGCTCCATTTTTCCTGTTAACTGCTCTGACAGTATAAATAAGCATACACACGCAGGTGGGCAGGAAAAGCAGTCCCACAGCTTGTCTCTAGCCTAAGGGCTCCAGTGTGCTTTGCAGTCAGTGCTAAAGGTAGGTTCCCCCACCCAGTATTTGGCTCACTCTGTTCTCTCTGCTGTTGGGTGGTTTGAGTCCCTGTGCGGAAGTCAGGCCTCCCCAGTGTGGCAGTAAAATAGTTAACACCTCATAGGCCTTTGCAGGACTCACTAGTTAAGAAATATTTGCAGGTAATGGTCTCACCAGTTTAATTAACAAAGGAGTGAATTATTTGTTAAAGGGTATGCTGGCTAGAGTCTCCTTATCTGAAGAATGCTATTGTTACTTACAATATCCTGCTTATCTGACACAGTTTGGTGAAGAATGAGTTGCATAACCTAAAGATGTTACTGCCCCATTTGGGCAGTAACAGCAATGTCTGTTACTCTGCTGCGCTGTGCTCTCCCTCATAGCTGTAGTAATAAACTGCTGCTGTTCTGGCCTAACTAAAATTGCATCCTGGTTATTCTGTGACAGTGTATGTGCTCTGTGTCTGTTGTAGGCTCAGTTCCTTGCACAGTGAAAAGGGCCCCTGATTCTAGCCCTCCTTCCTCACAGATGTGGGGAAAAGGCTGAGCAGGTGGGAAGCAGGACAAGAGGAACTTTTTTATTGTTAATGTTTAAAGCAGTTTTCAGTAACAATCCAATGCAAACTGAAGCCCTCCCTTGAATCAGGATATGCCAGGCTAGATGCTCAACGTGCCACTGTATGAGTTGGTTGTTGTTCCTTTGTGGCATGCGAGTACCATCACAATAGGAATAAATCAGGGACACACTGAGTAGCACTGCATGTGAGAAGCTGCAGGAGCACACCCCAGTGCAGTGCCAGCTGCCAACAGCAGGGGTGCAGAGGGTCCCGCTGTGACACCTTTAGAGTTCAGCGCAGCTCACAGGTTGGTTCTGGACCATCCTGCACTTGAACAAGACTGTACTACCTGGAAGGTAGTACAGCATCCCTGCTCAGTGTTTGATACTGAGAAAAATCACTATCTGTGTGTTGCCGTGAAAAGCCGAAATCAGGACTCAATAGTTGGGATGACTATTAAGCAGGTATTCTTTATTGCAGCGCTGGGCACCACTGGGGATCGCTTCGCCACAAGTGCTCCACCAGGTTAGCACAACACATCCGTTGATATACAGAAAAATCATACATACTCATCAGATTTCCTGAAAAGGGCAGTTTTATGGTGATGAGTTCCCGGAATTCATTTACATAGTCCAAGCATGCGCAGTAAAATTAGGGTTAGGGTCTCTTCACCCTCCCGGTGGTCTTCCATAGTCTTCCTCACATTGTCCGCTAGTTGAACTTTGGGCTTCCTGTGTCCATATATAGTCATTGAGTTAGCTCATCAGTCCTTCGGCCTCGGAATGTTACAAGGGGGTCGATTTAAGCTAGTTCTTTGGTGCTTATCTTTGGCACAATCGTCCTGAGTTCCTGTTATCAGTGATTTAATTAGGAAGCCTAACGAGCTTGCTCAAGGCCTGCTTAGTCCTATCAGGTAAGAAGTCACAGGAAATGTCCCACCATCAACTCTGCTCAGCAGGTAACCAAAACTATCTTTGCAGGGGAAGAGAACAAAAGAGAACAAGGATGCGAGTGAAACTAAAAAAAAAATGCAAGTCTATGTCAGTCAGGGATTGTCAGGGATTTAACCCTTTCATGTGTCTGTCGATCATGGGAAAGACACATTGTGATTCAGGTTAGAAATTGTCAATTTTAATGTAAATTTTCTGGAGGTGTTTGGTTGGGTTTTTGTGGTTTTTTTTTTTCCTTTTCTTTGAAGTAACTTTCCCAATATTTTTTCCTCATGCAGTTCACCCTTTATTTCCTGATGTTCCTTTCCAGGGGGCTCTCCAGAATGGGCCTCATTGCGGCAGACTCTCTTACGTGTCCTAGTGAGACTCTGAACTAGGGGTATTTCAATAATTTTTTACAGTCAAGAAGGGTGTATAGCAAGTAGAGCTGGCTGAGAGGCTTGCAGCCTGGGTTGCAAGGAGCAACACATGGGTTAAAGAAACATTTTTTTCCTTGAAGAATAAAATCAGTGTGTGTTGAGCACCAAGAAGAACTGGCAAACTGCTCCAACAAGCTGTATGCCTCATAGGCCCATTTTTTGACTCTCCAGTAGGTTTCTTTGGGAACAGACTGGATTTTGCTGGGTATCTCTTGGTAACTGAGCTATGGATGAGCATGTTTTGGCCCCTTCCAGCCAATGTGTCCCTCTGTGGCACAGCTGCAGAAACACTGCTGTGGCTGCAGGCGTGCACCTGCATGCACAGCCTGTGCCAGCTTCCCTCCCCACGCAGACCCTTGCGCTGCTGGCTGGCTGCTCCTGGCTTCTGCCATGGCATTGGACACTGCTGGCCCTCATGTACCTGCCTGCAGATTTGGCCAGCAGTGGGATTGCCCCAACACCCATGCAATCATTTGAGCTTGGATCCAGCTGCAAAGCCCCTGCAAGAAGAGGTTAAGCTGAGACAGTGGCAGCTGGGCAAAGCTGGCTGCCCCATGTCACCAGCCAGCCCTCAGCCACTATCGTCCACAGCCACACCACTCACAACTGCATTTTGATTTTTTTATTGCTGTAAAGCAAAGCAAGCATTTCTGGTGAGGATTTAAGCAATGCCAGCTCACAGCTCAGTGCTGATAACTTGCTGTTTGACCAAAGCACTGAGAATAATGGGTGGGGTCTTTAAACTGCTGGCTGCTGTGCTAATGTACAAAATGCTACAGAGCTTTCATGGCAGCCTGGAGAAACCCAGCAGACATCAGACTCTGTGCCAAAGCATGTGTGGAAGCAGGATGGTGTGACAGCCCCTTTGCGGAGGCCAGATTTTGCAATCCAAGACACGGCCCCTTGTCCTGTGCAGGGCCTGGCTCAGCACCTTGGACAGCCCCAAGGCAATGCTCACGGCCTTGCTCGGGACCAGCACGTGCCTGGTACCACATGAAATTGCCTTTTACAGTGTTCCCTGGTAGCAGTGTTCCTGTGCTGAGCTCAGCACATGATATTGACAAAGTAAAGACATTATCCTGGAACTGTAGCCTTGTTCCCAATTTGATTTTGCCATTCTGCCATTGGTGATGTGCTGAGGGTCAGACAAGTGATGGCAGTGTGCCACATGCAGCCACTGCTTGGGCAGGGAGCCCTGAGCCCACTGCTGCCATCAAAGATTTCCCACAGGCAGGCGATGCTACACCGCACCACACCAGCACTCTGTTGCAGCCCTGGTGTTGCTCATGCGTTACTGCCTGGAGAGCCCAGCATGTCCCGTCCCCGCAGAGCCTTCCACAGGGCCCCCCGCACCTCCTGGTTGCGGAGGCTGTAGATGACGGGGTTCAGCATGGGGGTGACAATGCAGTACAGTGCAGAGACCAGTGTGTCAGCTGCTGGGGAGTAGCCTGAGCTGGGCCGGTTGTAGTTCAGGTTGGCCGTCACAAAGTACAGGGCAACCACAACCAGGTGGGCAGAGCACGTGGAGAAGGCCTTGCGCCGACCAGTGGCCACGGGCATCCTGAGGACAGTGGCCAGGATGCGGAAGTAGGAGACGACAACAAGCAGGAAGGGGCTGAGGCCCACAAAGACACTGGCAGCGTGGAGTGCCACTTCGCTGGGCTGGGTGCTGCTGCATGCGGCCCTCAGCAGTGGGGGGACGTCACAGAAGATGTGCTGGAGCCGGGCAGCCCCGCAGAAGGAGAGCCTGGAGGCCAGGAGGGTGTGCACAGCTGAGTCCAGCATCCCCCAGAGCCAGCAGCTGGCAGCTGCTGCCACACAGACACCCCGGCTCATGGCATGGGCGTAGCGCAGGGGCTGGCATATGGCTGCGTAGCGGTCATAGGCCATGACAGCCAGGAGTGCGCACTCAGCCCCCGCACACCCCATCAGGAAGAACATCTGTGCCAGGCACCCGCGGTAGGAGATGGTTGCCTGTGGGCGCAGGGCATTTACCAGGATCTTGGGCACCGTCACTGATGAGTAGCAAATATCCAAGCAGGACAGATGACTGAGGAAGAAGTACATGGGGCTGTGGAGATGGGGATCCAGGGACACAAGGGCGAGTATTGCAGAGTTCCCCAGCAGCGTGGCCAGGTAAATGGCCAGGAAAAGAACAAAGAGGAAGGGCCGACCATGGGAAAAGCCCAGGAGCATGAACTCCATCACATGAGTCTGGTTCTCACCTGCCATGGGGCCAATTGGGTTGGTCTGTGGGCAGAAACAAGCACTGTGAGGAGGAGGTGGTGATTGTGAGCCAGGGGACTGGAGCACAACCACCCACGAGGCAAGGGTTTCACTGGTAGGACAGCTTTGGTCCTGTCTCCATAGTGATTGAAAGCTTCCCATGCTGAGATTTCACAGACACTAGGATTTTAGAGTCCAGAGAGCAGCCATTCAATGTTGGATACCTGACTGCAAGAGAATCACACAGAAGAAACGAAGAACGGTGTGCATCTAGACTAACCCACACCTCCTGGGTTCTCCTGCCAGCCCAACCTCCTGTCTTGATGAGTATACCAAGCATGTCTCTCTTTCCCTCCTGGTTGCACTTATGGCAACTACTTGCTTTCCTACCCCTCCTTAGATGCCACAGCCACTAAGCTTGCTCTTCCCTGGCTGCTGGGTTGGGGATATGGCATCACCCTGTGCCAGTTAAAATAATTTTTTTTTCTTTATCCTGTCTCCTGCTCTGCCATTTTTGGAGTGCTTTGCTCTGTGATAACCAGTACTTAAAAAAGCATGGGTTCCAACTCAGGGTGACTCACCACATGGTGTTTGTCGAGCCACAGGCAAATTCAAGCCATCAGGAATCTCCACTGGACTGGGCCTCCTGACCTTTCTTCCATCATCCTATTTCAATTTTCACCCCAACACAAGAGTTTTGCTTACTGCATGTGAAGCTACGCTGACCATGTCCACATGATGGATGAGGCATGGGGAAGCAGTTATTGCTCATAAACCTCAGCCAAGGGCTGTTGAAGGTGGTGCTTGCTGGGTGCTTGTGGCCAGGGCTGCTGCTGCTCACCATGACAGTGCCATGAAGCCCAGGAGACGTTGGCCAGGTGCTTTGGTGCACAAATACAGCCTGGTGCAGCAGCCTCTGTGAGGCTGCTGAAGAAATGGGGCTGAGAGAGAGGTTAAAAACCACCTGCAATCACCTTGTCTTGGGGAGCAGATCTGTCCCACCCAGCACTCAGCATGGGCTCACACTGCACTCAGCCAGTCTGAAACCAGGGGCTACTCTCAGTTGGGTGAGGAAAAGGATCCAGAGAGGCTTAAGCTCACAAATGTGGCAATAAGGGGTCAAACAGGACTGGAAAGCACCAGGGCAGACTGTGGCTACATGACAATACAGGGCACCTTGGGGAACCACGGGTGATCTTGGGGCTGTGCATAATAAAATCCTGTTCTTCCTATGCAGCTTTTTCTTTGGCTCCATTTGATTGCCTCAGTAGATGTCAGCACTCTAAAACATTCCTGAATCAGATAATAACATAAGTGGCCACTGTACCGACCATTGCTGAGCAAGTGTTTGCCAGGAGCTGCGTTGGGACCAGTGCTGGCTTCTGGGTGGTTTCTCACTGACAGCACTGGGATATGGCTGGGGTGCGAGGGAGGATTGCACATCACTGAACTCAAGGATTTTGTTCTCTGCTATTCTGACTTGGAAACTGTACATTTCAAAACAAGGCCTGCCTCAGTACAGGGCAGCTGTGAGCAGCTTTTCCTTACAGGTAACTCTGTCAGACCTCCTGTGGTCAGGATTCACCAGCGTTCCCAGACAAGCTGTCAATTCATGTCACTCTCCATTCACTAAATATTAAAGATATCACCTGATGGCTATGCAAGGGCGCATTGCCATTATATAAGAACAAAGTGAATATGACCAAAAAAAAAAAAAAAAGAAAGCATTCTCTTCCTTTTTATAGATATGTTTTTAGCAACTGAGGTCAATTGTCGTGTCTCTTCACGAGATTAAACAACACGGTCAAATTTCAGGTTGGTACTCTTGCTTTACACCCATTAATCTGTTTTTAATTTATCTGTCCAAAGCATGTATCTATATTTCAGTCATGATTTTAAAACGTTGAGCAATAGAGAATTCACTGCTTCTGTTGGGAGTTTTTTTCTTATAGCTACTTACCACAAGAAACTGACAAAGCACTGTTAAAAATTGTGTGCTTTTTTTCCTGTTGGAATTGCTCGAATGACAGTTCTGTCTCATTCATAATTTTCAGGTCTTTCTCTTCCAGATTAAGGACCCTCTATTCGACTAGTATTTTCTTCTTGCTTCTACTTGCTCACTGTGATCAGTATCAGTGTTTGCTAAGTAGAAGAAGAGCTATTCATTTCTCTTTTACTCTCCAGTTTTTCAACTTTTTTTTTATTTTAATCTTGAGAGGAAAACTTTCACTCAAAAGATTAATTCTTCTTTGCCTAGCATAATGACATCCAAACTTGTTACTCCATCTTGGATGTGGGTGCTGCAAGACTGAGAAACCACTGCCTGGCCGAGCTCTCCAGCAGCCTCCCAGATCAACATATTCTTTAATAGGTTTGGGGTTTTTTTTAATTACTAATTTTGCATACATTGGACAGGTACATAAGGACTATATCATCCAATATTCCAGAAATCTCAGACCATCGCTCTTCCTCCAGCCAGCCCCCAGCCAAAGCCATGTGCATTTTGTTGCAAGAACAGCCCAACTTGTTTGGCACAGCGTTGCAGCCAGGAGCAGGTGCCTGAGAGGGACAAGAGCGGGGAGAGACCGCAGCAGTGTTCCCTAGGAATCATCTCCTGTCTCCAGCTGTCCCTGTCTGCAAAGCTGCATAATGTGCACATTGATCTGTATAAATTCAAAATTATTTATGTGTGAACTTTCACAGCGCTAAGGCAGTTGGTGGTTTTGTTAGGGCACAAGTGCCTCCGTGGTGTAGGTGTGAGAGGGGAAGACTCTGTCCAGGACCTTGTTGGATGCTTTTACTACTGACCTGTTAGCCAGAGGCAGGAGTCTGCTGACAAGTTATGGTGAAGCCAGCACCAGTGAAGGTGGGGACCTGCTTGTTACATAGGAGGAATAGGGGACCTCAGGAACCAGAGTGATAAAAATAAGAATAAATTTAGTAGTAGGAGGTTAGGCATGTAAGGGTTAGTCACCTGTTTATGCTCCGAACCGGGGCTCAACACTCGGAAATAAGAGCAGGTGAGCAAGAGGTGTGTGAGCCCATCACATACTACCAACGAGCCCTTGGTTTGATGTAGGTACACAGCAATGGCATGTAATATATTTGCAGCAGCAGCAGGGAATTGTTAGTTTCACTGCAGGAGGGACAATGAGTTCTGGAGAGCTGCAGATTATGCTTTCCCCATGCTGACAAATTCAGGCTGGATTAGGCATGGAGCTACAGGGCTACAGTACAGCTGTAAGAGTCAAGCAGAGGAATGACCCTAATTTTTCACCATGGTGTGAAGCACACAGGCACATGACAAGAAATACCAGATTTAAACCCTTTGTCCTCAGACATCCTGTACACAATGAAATAGGAAGACATGGTAGGAGAATCTCCTTTTCTCTCTTGGACTGCACAGGAATGAGCCTTGAGAGTCCCCACCTTGCCTCTCTCTCTCTCTCTCTCACTTGCACTGAAGGCAATTTCTCATGGTAACTAATGACTTGCCAAGTAGTTCCCAGTGCAGCTACACCTTTGCTTACCACTGACCAGTCCAGAAAGGCTGGATAGGGGGGCAGAGAGGGAGCGCTGATGCCATCAGTGCTAGGGAGGCAGCTGTTTTCTGTTATTCCCCCTGGGAGAAGGAAGGTACCCCTGAATGGTGCGATGGTGATGCACTAGTCTGAGACCCAGCTCAGCTCTGGTGCAGTCCCTGAAGCAGGATGCCTTACATTGCCACTGTGCACTTCTGCATAGCTCCAGCATTTTGGGGTACATTATGTCACCCTTCCTCCTACAGGAGGCCAGATGTGCTCCATGCCCACCCAGGGAAGCCAGCTGCTCCTGCAGGAGGGTGTGGCTTTCCTCACCAAGCCACCACATCCCATTTGCACTCAGGTGAGCAGACCAGATAGCCTGGAGCGTATAGCCATGGGAGATAAAGTCCGGAGCCTCGGGTACAGTCCAGTCTCAGTTTGAGGTGATGGCTGGACTGAGGGAGCCGGCAGTAACACAGGATTAATTTCTCCTCAAAAGGACTGGGTTTGTTTTGTTTGAGGCATCACCAGCAGCCACAGCCTGCTTGCATGCCCAGACCATCCAGGAGCCCTGGGTGCCAGTACTGGGTTTGCCCCCCCAAGTAGTGTGCCAATAGGGATCCTTGTGAGGGTCCCACTGTGGGTGAGGCCCTGCTCCACCATGGGCAGCAGTCCTGCCCTCCCAGCCCTCCCTTACCTCCATGTCCAAGAGCAAACAGTGGACGGCATCCAGTGCTTGGTAAGAGGGAAAAACTAGCAGTGTTCCCAGGTGCTGTCCAGTTTGTCTTACCTGCATGAGGAAAAGCCTGTGTGTCCTCGAGGCTTGCGAGCGGAGGAGAGGCTTTTAACCCTGCGAGGGCCCTGGGGGAGAGGCTTTCAGAGATAGCTCTTGTTCAGTGGCAGGAGCAAGGAGCAGAGGAGCATTCCCCCAATCAGCCTGCACAAGTGGGATCTGAGCCCACAGGAGAAAGCCCTCCTGGCACAGGACCCACCTTGATCTCCTGTTCTGCTCCAGGCTGTGCCAAGTGCAGACCAGCCAGAGCTCTCTAGCCCTGGCCTCCTGCTCCAGCCCTGTGGCAGCTCTTGGGGTGCCTGGGCTGCAGCACAACTGACCACGCCAGGCACCCTGGGCCATAGGAGGGTAGCTGGATGGGGAGGCTGACAGCTGCAGTCCCTGTGCCCTAAGTCCTTGTTTATGACCCCATTTTATCTGTTGCAGGGCTATGAGGTGCCTACACTGACCAACACCAGCAGAGAGGCAGCAATGAGGAGGGCTAGCCATTGGCCACACTTGCAGCAAAAAACTTGTGGGCAACACAGCCATAAGGTGATTGCATGGCATCTGCACTGCATCCAGGCTCCCACCATCTACAATAACCGTGCCCACCCGGCCCAGGCTGTGCAGGGCTCTCTGGAGTGGAGAGTGTGGTCCAGGGGACTGGGAGAGAACACGGCCATGGTGGGACTGTGATCTGGCAGCAGCTCTGATTGGACCTAGTTAAGGCACCAAGTAGAGTCCTGTGAATTCTTGAAGAGCTAGGCACAGGATTACATGGACTCACACAGGGTGAATGCTGCCTGCTCTGAGCCTGGAGCCATTCCTGATAGAAACAGCAGGTTTAGCTGGAGTTCACCACATAGTGCCATGGAAATATAAAGTGGGAAACCCAGGAAATGTGAAGACTGCAACAGGGAGTGAATGTGGAGATCAAGACTGAGACATGATTGTTTCTGCAGCAGGAATACAGCATTTCTTGTTGCAACCTCTGTTTCCTGATGATCGGGCAATAGGAGCTGATCCTATAATAAGCTCTGTATCTGAAATTTCAAGAGTTGAGGACTGAGCAGTAACATCATTTGGAAAGTAGGGAAAGCATAAGCAACAAACCTACATGGGAAGGAATACCCTGTGTGGAAATTCAGCATAGATACTAGAGGGAGCTACTACCTCCATGAGGGGAAAATTCGTGTCAGAGAGGATGTCTAAGGTTGTAAAAGATCAATAGCGGTAATTACGAACTCTGTATGTCTAAGAGCGTGTTTTCAGGGAAGCTGGGCTGACAGGGTAGAAGGACCATGATAACAGGACTTTGTGACACAGCCATTTGCTTTGAGTTTACAAAATGACACCTTTCTCTTGTGGCAATGATGAACATTTCCTTGTTTCATACAGAACCTCAGTGGAGTGGCATTCCAATAAAACCTGACTACTCTCCCACGATTTTAGATGAAGGCACATGCTGACAGCACTCAGAGAAGCCCCCTCCCACGCTGATATTGGAAATAGGGCTTTGCTGAGACAATCAACACTTGGCACAAATATTAAAATATACTGAAATCTTGCCAGATGCCAGAAACCTGGTATGCAGTTCTGGTAATCCATGTCCATTTTCTGTGGCAATGTCTTCAGGACAGCCTTTATGAGAAGAAATATCAATGTTTGTATCCTCCTCTGGTCTACTGAGGCATATCAAATCTAGCCTTGGGGGTCCAGCGAGAAATCAAATCTCCATGAATTTGTGAAGTGTTAAGGGAATTGTTTTTTAAATCAAATGCATAAATTTGGGGGTGTAACCATAAGGATCAGGCCCAGCTCCTGTAAGTACTCAGCACTTCTGGAAATCAGACTCTTAACTGAGTGCAGGGCCCTTACCTTCTCCAAGCATAAGTGCTACACTTTCCCAAAAAAACAAGTGTACTGTTGTAAAACAGGGAACTTCTCCAAGTCATGTTTTCCTATTTGTTTTGAGAGATGCATTCTTCCAGCTCAACGATTCTTTCTCAAGCAAAAACCACCATCGCTTGTATCACAGATCACTACAGCAATACTGCCAGCTCACTGTTAATGGTCTCCACATGTGCACAAATGCTTCCTTTGGACACAGTCCAATTCATGGTGTTCAAGGTGGCTGGAATCTGCTTGCTGGATCCAACCCCTACCCAAAGCACAGCCAGCTCCACAGTCAAAGCAAGCCACTCTGGGCTGTATGCAGTCAGGTCTGGAAAACTTCTAAGGCCAGAGTTCCCACAGCCTCTCTGAGACACTGCTCCACTACTTAATGATCCTCAGGGTGACTGTTGTTCCTTACATCCAGGTGGAAGGAAACCTCTTGAACTTCCAACTCTGAAACCTCTGGGCATTTTGGTTGATGGTAATCTCAATATGAGTCACCAATGTGTCCTGGTGGCCAAAAGGGCCAACTGTATCCTGGGGTGCATTAGGCACAGTATAGCTAACTGGTCGAAAGAAGTGATTGTCCCACTATACTTAACTCTACCTCAAGTACTGTGTGCAGTTTTGGGCTCCACAATGTAAGAAAGATATAGAAATATTAGAATGTGTCCAAAGGAATGCAACAAAGATGGTGAAAGGACTAGAGGGCATGACTTATGAGGAGCAGGTGAGGATACGAGGTTTGTTCAGCTTAGAGGAGACTGACATGACCTCATTGCTGTCTACAACTTCCTCATGAGGGGGAGTGGAGAGGGAGATGCTGATTTATCTCTGGTGTCTGGTGACAAAACGTGAGGGAATGGCTTAAAGCTGTGTCAGGGGAAGTTCACATTGGATATTAGGGAAAAGTTCTTCACTGAGAGGGTGGTCAAGCACTTGAAAAAGCTCCCCAGGGAAATGGTCATGGCTCCAAGCCTGTCAGTGTTTAAGAAGCATTTGGACAATGCTTATATATATGGTTTAACTTTTAGGTTGCCCTGTGTGGAGTCAAGAGTTGGACTCAATGATCCTTGTGGGTTCCTTCCAACTGAGAATATTCTATGATTCTGTGAAGTTAAAACCTCCTGTCTGACTTTTGCCTGCTGCCTCTCATCCTCCCTCCATGCCCCATTGTGATGAGCCTGGCATTGTTTTCTTGATAACCTTCCCATAGATACTGGAAGGCTGCTATTTGGTCCCCCCCCAAGCCATTCCTTCTGCAGGAACGCCCAGCTCCCTCAGCCTCTGCTCACAGTGCAAGTGCTCCAGCCCTGACCATCTTGGTGGCTCTCCACTGAACTCTTCCAAGTTTGTTGGTGTGTTTCTTGTTTCAGGGAACCCAGCACTAGATGCAGTACCTGGATATGATCTCAGAAGTACTGAGTAGAGGGCCATAACCGCTTCCCTCATTCTACTCTCTTCAGTTCTGTTCACACAGCCCAGGATGCTGTTGGCCACCTTTGCTGCCAGGGCACACAGCTCACTCATGTCCAGCTTGCTGCCCACCAAGGGCCCCTAGGGCCTTTTCCACAGAGCTGCTGCCCAGCCAGGCATCCCCAGACTGTCTTGTTGCCAGGGGCTCTTCCTTTCCAGGTGCAGGACTTGGTATTTGTCCTTGTTGAATTTCATGGGGTTCCTTCTGGCTCATTCTTCCAGTCTGTCCAGCTCCCTCTGGATGGCAGCCTTGTCCTTGAGCATATTGACTGGTCCCCTCAATTTGGTGTCACCCGCAAATTTGACAAGAGTGCACTCTGTCATTTCTTTCATATCACTAATGAAGATGTCAAACAGGACAGGTCCCAGGACAGATACCTGTGATGTTCTACTTGGCCTCCTTGTGATGTCACTGGCCTCCAGGTAGAGCATGACCTGTTAACCACCACTCTCTAAACCCGATGATCCAGACAGTTTTACACCACCGCTTTCACTGATGTTGCTGTTGCTTTGACATATGCAAGCTGAACGCACTTTTCATCCTGCATTTTCTGCAAATGCTTCTACTGGCTGGGCAACCTCATTTGCCCTGGCTTTCTGTGGCCGTTCTGGCTCAGGAGCTTAGTGGTTTGTTAATGGCAATGTTTCTCCCTGCTGGCTGCAATGGGCTTGTGCTCTTTTTTTTCCCCTCAGTGATTTTGACTGTCACTGATGCAGTTTCGATGGTACTAAAACTGTACCGTCCACTGCAGATGTCATCCAAACAGTAGTTCAAACAGATTTAGTACAAACTGTAGCTCAGGCTTGTGTGTTCTCTTTTTCCTCTGAACATCCCTTTTTAAAAATCTCCATGGGCAACGTTCTGTATGATTTTCTGATAAATACCACAGTTGTAAAGCTCAGCTTTATTTAACAGAGATTATAGTAAAACACCCTGTTTTACTATGACATCAATACGGTCAAGTGTCCTGAGCTTCCAAGTCCTTTGTACCAGCCAGATGTTGCCATACTGGGAGTAGGTCCTGCGGAGATCATAGAGTTGGTTGGGGTTGGAGCACAGGACATACAAGGAGAGGCTGAGACTGCTTTGTTCAGCCTGGAAAGGAGAAGGCAAAAGGGAGACCTTACTGTGGCCTGCAGCTGCCTAATGGGAGTGGTGAGAGATGATGGATACAGAGTCTTCTCACAGTTGCATGGTGACAAGACGAGGCAACAGGCACAAGCTGTAACAGGAGACATCCTCATTGGACATCAGGGAAAAATCCTTCAGGCACTGGGTCAAAGTCCTGAGAGGCCATGGACTCTCTGTCCTTGGAGATACTCAGCACTCACCTGGCCACAGCCCTGAGCAACCTGTGCTAATGGGTCCTTCCCTGAGCAGGGCTTGGACCAGGGGCTCCTTTCCACGAGCACAAGTCTGATTTCTGGAATTAAATTCTTCAGGTTTTGTAAGAACAATATTTCAGTTTTTTTCCCATTGATTTCCTCAGGGAAAGAGTTTCCTTTGGGAAATTTTTTTTTTTTGCAGGTAAGTTGCTGGAGTTGCCTGTTATCTGGACCAGGCAAGAAAAAAGAATAAGCAAAATTTGGCATTTCCAGTTTGGCCTACCCAAGATAGGATAAAAGCCTCACACTGCATCTTGTGAGAGTGGTAATGGATTACTGTCTGACTTTTTTTTTTTCCTAACACTTGACAAGGAGATTTTTTTGGCTGAAGAAAATTGCATTGTCTCAAGCTTTTATTCAGTTTAATTGACCACTTGTGTTCATATTTTAGAAAAAAAAGCAATGACAGTTGCACTTGTATGATCCAGCTATAAAACTGGCCAAACCTGACCTGATTTACTTGTGTTTGTCACGGGCTAAGAGCACGCACAAACTCAAACACCATGATCATGCAACGTAAAGTGACTTGTTACCCTGCGGTATCATCCCTGCATTGCAGGGTTTTGGGGCAGGTCTAACACCTACACAGAGTCCTGGAAAATGGAAAGTGGGTTCCTGGCACCTGCCCCAGCGTCACTGTTTCTTCCTGGTCAACTTGTACTCAGGAAGTGACAAGGAAAGTCTTTCCTGTCACCACTGAGCAGCACTTTTGCCTAATGATTGCTACGTGGTACGTCCTGGACAGCTATGACACCTGCTGCCCCATCTCCATTCCTCCCTCTTCCTATGGCCAGCTCCATCCTCCTGCTGCACGGAGCCAGCCCTCCAAGGCTTCTCACCCAGGCTTTGCCCGAGGCTTGGGCATCAAGTCTGCCCCAGGGACCAATTAGTGCACTTTAAACAAGATGCTTTAAATAGAAGGCTGAAGTTTGAGAGAGAAGTTTTCTTGTTTCCAGTTTGTCTGCTTGGTACCCATTCCCCACAGGCTTCTCTCCACAGAGAAAATGCCACTTGGGTTTCAATACCAATTACTAAAAGCTTAGAGCACCTCACTTCCTCACCTAGCATGTTTTTGTGAGACTTGTAAACAAGGCACAAAGTGGGCTATTAAAAGTTCAAGGCAGTCACTCATGCAATAACTTTGAATCTGTTTACATCTGCTGTAATCAACTGCATCATAATGTAGAAGAAGCAGAATGAGACATGGAGAAAGTATGTCTTTGTTCTATACAGACTTCCCATCTTTGAAATGTTCACACTCTAGACAAAAAAATACACACAAAGTTGTTGAAGTATTAAAAGGAGAAAAAGGTAAATAATTTAACAGTGCTTTAGCAGTCAATATGAAATACCTGAATGACAGTAAACTTTACAGAAAATGTAAGTTATTGTAACAGGAAATACAAAGCTGAAGTTCCACGGCCATTTTTAATACCAATTGTATTAAAACTCCTGCTCTACTCTAAGGCAGTATATCTACACCATATATGTATACTACAGCCATGTCAGATAGGTATGACAGATTGTTATAGGTATGAAGGGCAGTTTGATATCCCTGGCTTTTACTGGGAGCTACAGATTCCTGACCTATCTGTGGCGTGGGTGCATAGGGAGATATAGGTCCATATTTAGTGCAAGACCCACTCCATGACTGATGTGAGCCAGATCACAGCTACATGTCTGGAGTGGGTATCACAACAGGTGCCACAGCAAAAGCACATCAGCTAGGGCCACAGTGTCTGATCTAAGCACCTGGAGAGACATCTCACAATATGAAGCTGGGCTAGAGTTTTTCATTGAAATGTATGTTTTACAGTATTAGATACGAACTTGACTTACTATTGGAGGAATTTAGCAACAGTGTTTGTGGCAACACTGGAAGTCAGGACATAGCATGCCTTGAGCAAACAGAGGGAGCGCAGCATGACCCCTTGAGAAAGGTTTTACAGGGAAAGACAGTGCTGCTGATTAGATAGCCAGAATTCAACAGAGACACCAGCACTCATTTCTTGAGTTGTTTAGAGTAATACATAGTGTAGCACAAAGATGATAGACTCACCTGCACTAGTCATTCTGTGCAGGTGTCTCCATTCTCCATTCTATCTCCATTCTCTTTCATCAATGGAGAGTGACTGGTGGTTTGGGGGCAATTTGCCCAAACTGTCAGGCTGGGACAGCTTAGACTCACGGTCCTTCTGGAGACTGGTGCCAGGCCTGAGACAATCTGAGCATCCCTGGACTCTGCTTCCAACATCCAGCATTTTCAAGGCTATTTTACAGGTGTGCACCACTTCCATTGTCAAGCAGGGCACAAGCAACCCAGAGGTTTCTGGATATGGGGAGACACTCTGCTGGACATGGTACAAGAAAGAACTGGTCAGGCATGTAAAGGCTGAGGATAGCTTTAGATGCAGCGACCACAAGATGGAGGAGTTCAGAATCCCAAGAGGAGAGAGAAAGGCAAAAAGTGTGAGGGCCTGAGGGCACTAATATACCTTAAGCTCCCTGACCAGTCTCACCTGTGACCTCCACCCACACTCTGCCCATGGGCCCAAGAGCTCCATTTCAGCTCAGGCCTGGACCTTAATCCTTGCTATCATGGGCAAAACAATCTCAGCTTGAGGAATTTCACTTAGTTTATTGCCAATTAACATAAACTTTTAATTACTGATTCAGATACTGAGGAAAAAACAAGATTACAAATAATTAGAGAAACACTTATGGAAACACCTTTCCTCCCCTTTCTCAGGCTCAGCTTCAGCCCAACACCTTTTCTCCCCCTTCTAGTCTCAGCTCCCCTTGTTGCCCCTGCATGTTATACTCAGTTCCTCCCAATCCCTTTGGTGAGGTGATGGGCAGCACAGGAGCTTGGGGTCATTGTGTTGTGCTTTCTCTTGCCACTCATTGCTTCTTACTCTTTTCTTCTACTGCTCTTTCCTTCTTGTTTCCTCTGCTCAGTCATGGCACACCCATGGGCTGCAGTCCTCTCAGGGGAGTACCTGCTCTAGTGTGAGTCCTCCACAGGCTGCAGTTCCTCAGAGGTGTCCCTGCTCTGGCATAGTTCCTCCCTGGGTTGCAGTCCCTTCAGGGAGAAATGGGCCAATGGGAATTTCACAAAGTTCAGCACAGGGAAATGCAAAGTCCTGCACCTGGGCAGGAATAATTCCATGTGCTAGTACTCAACTAGGGGGCCAAAGCAACTTTGCAAAGAAGCACCTGGGTGTCCTGATGGGCAACAAGCTAACCATGAGCCAGCAATGAACCTTTGTGGCAAAGGCAGCCAACAGCATCCTCAGCTACATTAGCAAGAGCATTGCCAGCAGGTCGAGGGAGATCTTTTCCCCTCTATTCAGCACTGGTGAGACCACATCTACAGTACTGTGACCAGTTCTAAGCTCCCCAGTACAAGAAAACCTGGGCAAAACTGGAGTCCAGCATGAATATGATTAAGAGATTTAAGCACTTGACATGTGAGGAGAGGCTGAGAGCTGGGACTGTTTAGCCTTGAGAAGGGGAGGCTCAGAGGTGTTTATCAACATGTATAAATACCTGATGAGAGGCAGTAAAGAAAACCATTGGTATCCAGTGAGTAGGCAAGAGGCAATAGGCACAAACTGAAATACCAGAAATTTCACTTAAACATAAGAAAACATTGTTTTTACTGTAAGGGTGATAAAACAAGGTCCTGAGGAACCTGCTCTAGGGGACCCTCCTTTGAGGCGGGGATTTTGGACTAGACAATCTCTAGAGGTCCTTTCCAACCTCCAGCTTTCTATGATTCTGTGACTCAGGTACACGTGGCACATGTGGTGGAGCCTGTATATCACAGGCGAGGACTCCAGGGTGTTGCTGCAGTAGAGCACAGGGCGGGCATGTGGGTACATGAGCAGCAGGTCAGTCCTCTCCTTCCTCCCAGCGTGGCCATAATTCAGACCATACCCACCTCAGGGGCTCTATTGCTATTTAGTATTTCCCTTTCTGCATTTGATCTATCCTTTTTTCAGTAGCTGGTGTCTAGCTCTTTCCAGGACTGTGGAGAAGTAAAATGCCAATTACAATAAAGACAAGATTTGTCTCTTTAGATCTAACTGCATGAACCACTTGTCTGTCTTATAAAGATGCATCTTACTTTACAGTGCTAAACAGAAGGAAGTTCTAAGATGCCAAAGAATTCATGGCTTTGGTCTTATACCAGGCCTATTGTTTTCACATTGTAAAGACAAGGACCTAGTAAAGAGAGAGATGCCTGAGAAAGAAGCCATAGAATAAAATCACATGCAAAAATAGAAGTAATACTATTCAGGGAAGACTGTGTGTCAGAGATTCAATCCACCTCAGTACTGAAAGTACCAAGTATTAACAAAGTGCAGTCTTAGATTGTGAGGCTAACAACCATGTCCTCAGTGAGCCTTTCTACAGTGCCAACCATCAGCTAAATTGCCAGAATTGCACCAAGTTGCAGATTGGACATATCCATGTGTCTTCTGTGAAGGAACAGGCAACTCATCAGTCCACACATTCTTCAAACCTGTCAGTAAAAGAACAGAAAAATTATGAAATCCAGAGCAAATAGCTAAGAAACCCAGTTATTACGTGCTGAAGTGAGATGATGCCAGGTATCAGAAGGCTGGGGTAACAATAGCTGTCCAATTGCTGTCACAGTGAGCGAGTCAAGTGGTGCTGGGATATGTGCAAGTCTCTGCAGTGTGTTCTCAGCCCCTTTCTTCATCATTCCTAATGTTCAGTTGCCTTTTGACCACTCCTGACTGTTTTACTGAAAACATGTCACATAGTAGAAGTGTGGACCCCACAAGGGCATATGAAATCTGTCAAATAAACATGAAATAAAGTCGACAGAATTCCGTTCTCCTTTCATATGTGGATCTACAAACATCATTCCTCTGATCAGAGAGCTGAGAAAGGAATACAACAGCTCCATTAATTTTGAACAAAAGAAGTGGCAGAATGGGTTCATTCCCTTCTAACTGCAGAAAAGAAAAAGGGGTCCCTTTGGCTAGGATAAAAATCCCAAGACATTTGGAATTTTTTTTCAAAGAAAAGGCTTCCTGTAAGAAATAGAGGCTAACCATGGTGCAAGGTAGCAACTACTAGGTATCTTCCCACACTGGATGCTTCATTTGTGTTCTGGCACATGCCTCTAGGAAAATAAATTCTTATACACTTTTAATAGGCTCTGTTAAAGCAACTCACCACTGGACCTGAGCCCCCACATGCAACATTTCACATAAAGAGACAACAGATACTTGGTGCACTAAAGATGCAACAGATACTGCACTGTAATTTACATGGGTGGCACTCTGACATAACACAAGTTGTGACTGCAGGCTCAAGAAGATCTGAAAAACATTCTGCAGAGAAAAACAGATGTGAGGATGATCTGCAAGCAGTTCGGTGCTCGCTGCATTTTTTTCAGTCTCTGTCCTGGTGTGCTCCTCTGTCAGTGGTGAGTCTGGGTAGTGTTGGCAGGTGAGAATCCCTGCAAGTATGCCTGCTGCAGTGTACCGGGACACCAGGCTTTGAGCTAGCCCAGCTATCTCCATGCTTAGTGCAGGATGAAAGTCAGAGTTGCAATGATTTTTCATAGAATCACAGAATGGTTTGGGTTGGAAGAGACCTTTAAAGATCATTTAGTCCAACCCCCCTGCCATGCGCAGAGACATCTTTCACTAGATCAGGTTACTCAAAGCCCTGTCCAACCTGACCTTGAACACTTCCAGGGATGGTGCATCCACAGCTTCTCTGGGCAACCTGTTGCAGTCTCACCACCCTCAGGGTAAAACATTTCTTCTTTATGTCCAATCTAAACTTACCCTCTTTCAGTTTAAAACTGTTGCCCCTTGTCCTGTCACTATAGGCCCTGGTAAAAAGTCTTTCTCCATCTTTCTTATAAGCCCCCTTTATATATTCTGGCTGATGTAGTTGCCAAGCCACTCTCCATGATATTTGAAGTCACGGCCAGGTGAAGTCCCCAGTGACTGGAGAAAGGGAAACATTGCACCCATTTTTAAAAAGGGTAGAAAGGAGGACCCTAGGAACTACCAACCTGTCAGCCTCACCTCTGTTCCTGGGAAAATCATGGAACAGATCCTCCTAGAAGCTGTGCTAAGGCACACAGAGGACAGGGAGGTGATTCAACACAGCCAGCATGGCTTCACCAAGGGCACATCTTGCCTGACCAATCTAGTGGCCTTCTATGATAGAGTGACTACATCAGTGGACAAGGGAAGAGCTATGGATGTCATCTATCTGGACTTCTGTAAGGCCTTTGACATGGTCACCCCCAACATCCTTCTCTCTAAATTAGAGATATGGATTTGATGGATGGACTGTTGACTGGATAAGGAATTGGATGGATGGCTGCATCCAGAGAGTAGTGGTCAACAGCTCAATGTCTGGATGGAGATCAGTGATGAGTCGTGTCCCTCAGAGGTCCATATTGGGACCAGTACTGTTTAATATCTTCATCAATGACATAGACAGTGGGATTGGGTGCACCCTCAGCAAGTTTGCAGACAATACCAAGCTGAGTGGTGCAGTTGACACGCCTGAGGGATAGGATGCCATCCAGAGGGACCAGGACAAGCTCGAGAAGTGGGCCCATGTGAACCTCATGAGGTTAAACAAGACCAAGTGCAGGGTCCTGCCCCTGGGTTGGGGCAACCCCCTGTATCAATACAGGCTGGGGGCTGCAGGGATTG
This sequence comes from Mycteria americana, assembly GCF_035582795.1. NCBI lineage: Eukaryota > Metazoa > Chordata > Aves > Ciconiiformes > Ciconiidae > Mycteria > Mycteria americana. The sequence goes on from NC_134365.1 coordinate 130,456, forward strand.
AGAGCAGCCCTGCAGAGGACTTCAGGGTACTGGTGGATGAAAAGCTGGACATGAGCCAGCAAGGTGTACTTGCAGCCCAGAAAGCCAATTGATCCTGGGCTTTGTAACAAGAAGCATGGCCAACAGGTCGAGTGAGGTGATTCTGCCCCTCTATACTCTGCTCTGGTGAGACCCCACCTGGAGTAGTGTCCAGCTCTGGGGTCCTTAGTTCAGGAAAGACATAGACCTGTTGGAGCGGGTCCAGAGGAGGGCTACAAAAATGATCAGAGGGATAGAACACTCCTGCTATGAGGACAGGCTGAGAGAGTTGGGGTTGTTCAGCCTGGAGAAGAGAAGGCTCCAGGGAAACCTTATTACAGCCTTTCAATACTTAAAGGGGGCTTATAAGAAAGATGGGGACAGACTTTTTAGTAGGGCCTGTTGTGATAGGACAAGGAGTAATGGTTTTAAACTAAGAGGGTAGATTCAGACTATATATAAGGAAGAAATTTTTTTACAATGAGGGCAGTGAAACACTGGACCAGGTTGCCCAGAGAGATGATAGATGCCTCATCCCTGGAAACATCCAAGGTCAGGTTGGACAGGGCTCTGAGCAACCTCATCTAGTTGAAGATGTCCCTGCTCATTACAGAGGAGTTGGACTAGATGACCTTTAAAGGTCCCTTCCAACCTAAACTATTCTATGATATATTCAAAAGCTGCAATAAGGCCTCCCCACAGCCTTCTCTTCTCCAGGCTGAACAACCCCAACTCTCTGTCTCTCTCCATAGCAGAGGTGTTCCAGTGCTCTGACCATTTTTGTGGCCTCCTCTGGACCAGTGACTATGGGTGTATCTCCTGGAGATAAATATGCCACTAAGAAGCTGCTGGTGCAAAGATTCTCCAGAATCTGCTGTTGCATCTTAGACACCTCCAGTACATAACAGCTACATGAAACCTGAGATGACTGCAGCAAACTGCAGCTGCCATGCCTGCCCTTCACCTGCTCTTTGTAAATGCCTCCCTCCACCAGATGGTATAGGTCTTCTGGCAGCAAAATCCTGAGACGCATGATTGCTGAGACATTTTTATTACCTGTGTCACAGGACTGGCTCTAAAGCAAGTCTCTTTCGCAAGAGGTCTAATGTGCCATTGAAAGTCATATGCAGCTCAATTCTCAGTAATGAAAAAAATGTAATGCCAGGAGACACCACTACACTTCACTGTCTGTACTTGCATCACAGCCCATTAATACCCCAGCTTATTATGAACTGAGCCCAAAGCTTTCCATTAGCTCCAAGTATTTTAGTCCTCAAGAACCTAAACTCTGTATATACAGAACAGGAAGACCAGAGAGTAAGAGGAACATCAAACTGCAGAAAAAAAATAGACCATAAGTGTTTTCTTTGTATCACAGAAAATTAACAATCTCCCACCTTATGGCCAAGACAAGTCAAGTAGGGGATAGATTCAGACTTATTAACCAAACTTCATCTTGGGCTCGACAAGGTAGAAGTACAGGCAAGAAAAAAAACACACAACAGACTGTACTCATGCCTGCATAATGATCCACATTTGAACATGGGCTTGCTTGGGTCCAGAAGCAAGACAACCACATCTACATGATACACAGTTCAAAGCCCTGGTGGATTCCAGGCAGAAACAGTTTCCATCTCTCTTCATCAGATCCTGATCCCAGTTACTAACATGTCCAGGACATGAACTGCCCTTGCATTCAAACATCTTTACATTAGGTTCCCCATTGACTATCTAGTACTTTTATTAGCCAGATTTCCTCTTTATTTGCTCCCCTTTCTTCCAAAATATCCCAGATAAACAAAACCTGGCTTCCATATTTTCACACAACACCTAGAAAAAAAAAAAGTAGTCAGTTATGCAAGCTGTTGTTGAAGTTGAGTACTTAAATTTAAAATGGGACATTGTTTATCTTTTCCAGAGAAAAGATGTTCTGGAGAAATTCTTCAGAAATCTGTCCCATCTCCTGAGTGCAAAGAGAGGTCTGGAAGCTAAGCAACTGGTGGGATAAATTATGTTAACAGGACTGTAGTGTTTCTGTGAAATACTGGAGCACTTCCTCTAGAAAGCAGAAACTGTATGGTTCAGCATCCTTCAGTCTAATATTCAGGTACCATGCTTCTGTGCAAATAAACAACAGGCAGAAGGCATTTAAGCATTAGTAAGAAGAGGACAACAACCAAAATACAAATAAATGTCCACCGTGCATGAGACATTACAAATGTAAGCTAAACCAGCATTCAGATAACTTGTCTTTATTATTTTACAACATAATGTTTGGAGCTCAAATAAAGCAACCAGAAATCTTTATGAAAGAGAAAAAATAGCATATGCTAGACATTACCAAGATTTCTTAAGAATGGTTTGACTCAGGTGTAAAAAAAAAAAAAAAAAAAGCATAATCAGAGGTTTCAACTTGTTCTGTAAAGACAGATTAGGGACAGGGAAGGGGGCAGCAAGAAGAGAAAAGTGAGGAAAGGGTACAAGAAATTGTTTTAAATTAAAGCTATTGGAAGTTACAAAATCAAAGGTGATTCACCACAGGACCAAGAGGCACCAGGAGGCATACAAAACAGATGCTAAGTGTCACTAGAGAAGTTAAAAAAACATTTCCTGAGCACTTACAAGGAGGGGGGAAAAGGGGAAAAAAGGAAAAAAAAAACTTTAATAAGAGTCATCAAAATAGGGAACACCTGCTGTCAACTCATAAATCCAAAGGCTTCTTTTGATATTAAAAATAATTTTTGCCACTATCTCCTGCATCTAACACCAAATATTTCAATATTCAATCTCCTGATAAAGTTCACAGAACATCTTTAGATTTGCAAAATAAGCACTCTGTCTATTGAATAAACACTCTGTCATTGGAAATGGGACTGCACAGTTTTGACGACCCCTACTCAGGTACAGTCTTGGTGGACCAAAGAAATGTTAATATGGGCATAACAACTGGCAGCTAAGTAATGGTGACTGTGATCTGGTAATTATTCTGTGAAAACACTATGCCACTAAGCCAATGTTATTTGTACTTGAAATTTTAAAAAGGTCAGTTTCCCCAAATGTAATAACTGCAAGTGACTAGAAAAAAAAAAAAACAAACATTTAAAATAAGAACTGTAAGCTAGGAATTATCATTTAATGACATCCCAAATTAATATCCAAAAAAGAAAGCACAATATAAAGAAGAAAGGTGAAAAAAATAGTAAGGGTTAATAGTTACAAGAAAAACACACAAACTCAGGGAATCAATAAAATATCAGTTGACAGTAGCATTAAGGACAGCAAGATTTCAGACCTGTATAAAAGCATACTCGATCATGAGCAGATCCACCATTGGATACTGCTGGTGAAAATAAAAGCAGCAATGCAAAAATATTCCGCAGATCCTTTTGATCTGTACCTGGAACAAAACAACGACTGCATTTAATCTCATATAATAGTAAGGAAGGAACAAAAATGTTGACATATTTAATCAAGGAAGCTCTATGGCAGCACTTCCTACAACTAAACATTTTTCAATCAAATGCCCAACGTTTCACATAGTTGTCTTAAACTAGTCAAAAAGTAACTTGCCTTTGACCTGTGACACAATAATGCACAAGTAAATTTGGGACCCAATCAACAGCTCAGTCAACAGCTTTAGTGACTAGTATCATTGATGCTAGTCACACATAACTTCAGAAAAGGGAGTCAAGCTAACAAACTTCTTGTTCCAGTACATTACAAAGGTACCTTCACCAATACAGTGCATTTGAAATTATCCAAAAGAAATTCACTCAGTACAACATGGCACCTTAATTAAAAGAAATCAGCATTGTATGAAGCTATTAGGGGGACAGTTTAAACAGATTAAAAACTCATACAGGAACAGATCTCAAAATGCATCAAACAGGAAAGCATAAATAAGCACATCAGAACCTTGCATTGTACCTCAAAACCAAGTCCTCATGCACCATATAGTAATTTTATCAATTATCTGCATAATTAAATGACTTTGTCCATATAATTTACAAAGGATATGGAACTCAGTGCTTCAATGCCCAGTAAGTCTATAGGCAATGAAGTCTTTGAGTTGCCATTGGGCATTTTGTTACAAGGCTTAATGTAAAGAGCTCCTGGCAGCCTCTGTGTACCAGCATTCAAATTAACTTCTCTGGCCTTTTATTATGGATTCAAGAAATCCATAGCTCTAATAGCCACTCTCAAGTTTCATAAGAACTACTGATCTCATGCCCCAGGCAATCTAAAAGCACAAAATAGAAGATCCTTCACAGGCACTGGACAACTCCACACCTTTCTGCAACTTCCCCTAGAACTTCTGTTGCAGGCTTGTCAGCCCAGACCAAACTGAACCAACAGGATATGCTGTTTTCCTCTTGAGAATGGCTTCTAACTGTGCCCTCCACCAGATGCTTAAGACACGAACCATGATACGAAACTGAACACAACCTTGTTTCTCAGCTTGGATCCAGGAAAGCAAGGACAGGAGCATTAATATTGCCCTGCTTACCACTGCATTTTTTCATATTCTTTTTCCCCTCTTTTCTCCTTAAGGGACTGTGGAAACAGAGCAAATATTAAGAATCTGAGGCCTACTATCAGCAAAACCAATCATATCCTAACTGGAACTAGCAACCCCCTTTCCACCTAGCCCTTTGATGAACTCACCTGTACTGCTCATATCCAGATAAACACGAGGGACCAGTGAACTGCATGGCTAGACCTCTGTATCAAGTTGGAGTACTGCTACTTGAGAAGTTTTTCCTAAAATGCCCCAGCACCTGTATGCTGCATGAATAACATAATCCCAGGTAGCACAACATAATGTGCATTAGGTCTTTCCCTTCCGCACACGCCTTAAAACATGCCATGGCTCTATGTCTTGTTATGGGGCTGACCCGAACAGTGTGCCTAGCAGCTACTTCCAGCTCAGCAAAGCATACCCCCGGGTAACTCAGGTCAACTCTGTTTCTTCATCTGTGAACACACAGTGGACACGCTCCTCTGCATTGTAATACACCTGCCCACAGCGCAGACGTGGCTCTTCCTGCTGGTACCAGACCTGCTCATTGAACTCTGGGAAGAAAAAGGCAATTTCTCTGCTGGCTGATGCTGGTGAATCTGTTAGAAAACAGAGGAAAAGAAGATGAGAGATAGCAGTCTGGCACCGCAAATATGTGCCACGTTCCGAAGCGAAGGGCAGAAGCCGTAAAGAAAAGCGCCAGGCTCGGTCGCATCAGGACAAGTGTGAGTGGAGTCTGCAGAAGCACGCAAATCATTAACTTTGACTCCCAGAACGGAAAGCAAGCAAAGACAGACAAAATACCATCATTCACACCTCCCTGAGCTCCAGTCTTTGCCCAACACTCAGCCAAGGACAGGTCTACCTGAGCCATGAGTGGTATTCCTGGTGTCAGTGAGGCCATAAGTTCCTCGGATGGAGTCCGGGACGCTGTTTCGGGCTCGGAATACTTTGGTGGGTCCCATCAGGGATCTCCAGAGGGGGACAGCATTCTCATGGGCCAAGATATAAGCCCACATGGGGCCACTGAGAAAAGGATCAGGGGAAAAGCAGAAGTAGATAAGGTTACAAAAGGGCATAGATCCTTCATTGTTATAAATACAACAAGTGCAAAGAAGCGCAACTGCCATGCAGTGCTTTCTGGGAGGGGATACAGACCTATCATGACACTAGACACTGAGACCATGGCTCAGAAGCAAAGCATTTGCATGAATTACCTCCTCCTAGGTAATGGTATCCACAACCTTTGGGGATGCCACCCCACCAAGTACTACTGTTGTCACAGTAGAGTTAGTTCCTGACATTTCTCCACCGCCGAGCCCAGAGCCTTCCCCCTCAGTACATGACAAGCACCAGCTCTTGACAAGTTGCATCCCAAAGTGGACCCCTCCAGATGCAGAAGCATTGCTCAGGCAAGACAAGTGTCCACCTGCAAAGCAAAGTGAGCTTCCTCCTGCGGGCACGGCAGGTACCTGGCCATGAACTCCACCAGCCGCTGGTAGAAGAACCGCCCTGCAGGAGAAAGACGGCCCGAGTCACATAGCCCAGCTCTACCGGCACCAGCCCTGTCCGGCGGCCAAGCTCGTCTGCCCGCATGCTCCTGGTGGCAGCGGCGGCCTCACCCGCCCGGGAGCCCCAGCCCGCCTACCCGCGTGCTCCCGGTAGAAGCGGCGGCTCTCCTCCCGTCCGCAGCGCAGCTTCTTGGCGCGCACAATGAGGAACCGGTTGCTGAGGATGGTTTCGTGCACGGCCTGCGGGCAGAGGCGCAGCGGCTGGGCGGGCGATGCGCACCGCCAGGACGCCCCAGGCCGGTCCGACAGACCAGGCCAGGCCAGGCCAGGCCGGGCCGGGCCGCCTAGCCCTCACCTCTAGCACCAGTGGGTGGGCCACAGCGTCCGGCTTCAGCAGCGCCAGCGTCAGCTGCAGCGGCCGCCCGGAGCGTCCCACAGCAGCCATGGCACCTCCTCGCCGGGCGGCGTCGCGCCGGTGACGACAAGTGGAGCGGGACGTCGCGCGCGTGACGCACAAACAAGGGGGAGAAGGGCGGGGCAGAGTGCCCGGTGACGCACGGAGGGGCCGTGGGCCGCGAGGCGGGGCCTGAGGGGAGGCGGGGCCTGAGGGGAGGCGGGGCCTGAGGGGAGGCGGGGCCTGAGGGGAGGCGGGGCCTGAGGCGGGGTCCGCCGTGTCGCGTAGCAGCGGGGACGCGGAGGCGGTGCCATGGCGGATGCGGCGACGGCGGAGCAGGCCCGGGATGAGGCCGCGGCCGGCGCTGAGGAGACCGTGAAGATCATCTGCCTGGGCGACAGCGCCGTGGGCAAGTCCAAGTGCGTGGCCGCGCGGGCACGCCGCCGCTCGGCCGGTTCCCCGCGGGGAGGGGAGGGGCGGCTCGGTCCCGCGGCCTAACGGCTGTGTGGTGCTCTTTCCGCAGGCTGCTGGAGAGGTTCCTGCTCGACGGCTTGTATCCTTGTGGTGCGCCGCCCGCGCCCCCTTAGTTCCCGTCTGTACTCCCGGGACTGCTCCCTGAGCAGCCCCGCGCCACCGCGCAGGTGGCGGCCCGGCCCGGGGAACTGCGGCGGGCCCGGCCAGGGGAGCGGGTGCCCGCCTGACGCCGGCGATCGCTGCGGAGTGGGGGGACGTGCTCCTCTGTCGGCTCCTTAACACACGAGCAGCCGCCCTCAGCAGCTCTCCACCTTCGCCCTGACGCTCTACAAGCACCGTGCTCAGGTGGACGGGCAGGCGGTCCTCGTGGGTAAGTAGGGAGTGCCTTGCTGCATGTTCCGTGGGCCCCGGGGACAGGGTGATGCTGGCTATGTGTAGAGAGGGAACAGCGACAGTGCTGTTGGTATATGCAGCAGTATATGGACCCAAAAACATGGCAGGGGGGTTCCTTGTGGTGGGCAAAAGGATGCCAAACAGTGGTTTGTAAGCAGGGAAATGGAGGAATGAAGGGATCACAGAATGGTTAAGATTGGAAGAGACCTCTGGAGGTCATCCTGTCCAACCCCCTGTTCAAGCAGGGCCACGTAGAACCAGTTGCGCAGGACCATGTCCAGATGGCTTTTCAGTATCTCCAAGGAGGGAGACTCCACAACCTCTCTGGGCAGCCTGTGCCACTGCTTAGTCACCCTCACAGTGGAAAAAGTGTTTCCTGATGTTCAGAGTGAACCAGCCTCCTGTGTTTCAGTTTGTGCTCGTTGCCTCTGGTCCTGTCACTGGGCACCACTGGAAAGAGCCTGGCTCCATCTTCTTTACACTCTTCCTTCAGGTATTTATAGTCATTGATGAGATCCCCCCTGAGCCTTCTCTTTGCTAGGCTAAAGAGTCCCAGCCCTCTCAGCCTTTCCTCACAGGAAAGATGCTCGTGTCCCTTCATCATCTTTGTGGCTCTTCGTTGGACTCTCTCCAGTATGTCCCATGTCTCTCCTGTACTCAGGAGCCCAGAACTGGACACAGTACTCCAGGTGTGGCCTCACCAGTGCTGAGTAGAGGCAAAGAAATACTTTGCCTAATGCAGCCCAGGATACTATTTGCCTTCTTTGTGGCAAGGGCACATTGCTGGCTCCCAGTCAGCTTGGTGTCAGCCAGGACCCACAGGGCCTTTTCTGCAAAGCTGCTTTCCATCTGGGTGGTCCCCAGCATAAACTGGTGCTATGAGGTTGTTCCTCTCCACGTGGAGTGGACTTTGCACTTCTCCTTGTTGAACTTCATGAGGTTTCTGTCAGCCCATTTCTCCAGCCTGTCCAGGTCCCTCTGGATGACAGCACAACCCTCTGGTGTATCAGCAACTTCTCCCAGTTTTGTGTCATCTACAAGCTTGCTGAGGGCGCAATCTGCCCCATCATCCAGATCATTAATGAAGATGTTGAACAGGATTGGACCCAGTATTGACCCCTGGGGTACACTGCTAAGTTACTGGCCTCCAACTAGACTTCATGCTGCTGATCACCACCCTCTTGGCTGGCCATCCAGCCAGTTTTCAATCCACCTCATTGTCTGCTCATCCAGCCCATACATCGACAGTTTCTCTATGAGGCTCTTACAGGAGACAATGCTGAAAGCCTTACTGAAGTCTAGGTAGACAATAGCCACTACTCTCCCCTCACCTACCAGGCCAGGTCACTGTTCAGTTATTAGGTTCTTCAGCTATGCCAGTCATCTTTTACATTTGACTTCCAGGCAAGGGGATAGCTAAGTCAAAGATTGTCTTTGTTTTTTTCAAGGAATTGAATACCTGTCAAAGTAATTGATGCAAGAGTCCTGATTTAGATGTTTTAGTCACTGTTAGTCAAAGTGCTTGTTGCTCAGGATGCAGTGTCATGATGGAACTAAGCTAAGATTTAAATTTTATCATGAAGCTAAGCTAGCTGCCATGAAAGTTGCAGTCCTTTTCCCCTGTGTACCACCAGCGTTCACTTATAGGTCTAGTCCTGTCCATTGTCAGGCCAGTTCAGGAAGCTAACCATGCATATTAACCACTCACAAAATACGTGAATGGGTTTCTACTCATTTGGCTCAAGGCGCCCTGCTGGACCTGTTGTTTGTGAGCAGAGAAGAACTTGTGATGTGATGGTTGGAGGCTGTCTTGGGCACGGTGATCACAAAATGATAGCGTTTTTGATTCTTGGAGAAGTAAGGAGTGGGGTCAGCAGAACTGCTACCTTGGACTACCTTTGGCCTGTTTAGGAAACTGGTTGACAGAGTCCCTTGGGAGGCAGTCCTGAAGAGCAAAGGAGTCCAGGAAGGCTGGACATTCTTCAAGAAGGAAATCTTAAAGGCGCAGGAGCAGGCCGTCCCCATGTGCTGAAAGACAAGCTGGTGGGGAAGAAGACCAGCCTAGCTGAACAGAGAGCTTTGGCTGGAACTCAGGAAAAAAAGGAGAGTTTATGACCTTTGAAAGAAGGGGCAGGCAACGCAGCAGGACTACAAAGATGTCATGAGGTTATGCAAGGAGAAAATTAGAAGGGCCAAAGCCCAACTAGAACTTAATCTGGCTACTGCTGTAAAAGACAATAAAATATGTTTCTAGAAATACATTAGCAACAAAAGGAGGGCTAAGGAGAATCTCCATCATCTATTGGACATGGGGGGGGACATAGTGACAAAGGATGAGGAAAAGGCTGAGGTACTTAATGCTCTCTTTGCCTCAGTCTTTAATAGTAAGACCGGTTGTCCTCTGGGTACCCAGCCCCCTGAGCCAGAAGACAGAGATGGGGAGCAGAATGAAGCCCCCATAATCCAAGGGGAAATGGTTAGTGACCTGCTACACCACTTAGACACACACAAGTCTATGGGGCCAGATGGGATCCACCCGAGTACGGAGGGAGCTGGCGGAAGTGCTCACCGAGCCACTTTCAATCCTTTATCAGCAGCCCTGGCTCACTGGGGAGGTCCCAGGTGACGGCAGGTTGGCAAACATGATGCCCATCTACAAGAAGGGCCAGAAGGAGGATCCAGGGAACTACAGGCCTGTCAGTCTGGCATTGGTGCCAGGGAAGGTTATGGAGCAGATCATCTTGAGTGCCATCACGTAGCACGTCCAGGACAACCAGGTGATCAGGCCCAGTCAGCATGGGTTTAGGAAAGGCAGGTCCTGCTTGACTAACCTGATCTCTTGCTATGACCCGCTTAGTGGATGAGGGAAAGGCTGTGGATGTTGTCTACCTAGACTTCAGTAAAGCCTTTGACACCGTTTCCCACAGCATTCTCCTGGAGAAACTGGCTGCTCATGGCTTGGATGGGCATACGCTTCGCTGGGTAAAAAACTGGATGGATGGCCAGGCCCAAAGCTGTGGTGAATGGAGTTAAATCCAGTGGTGGCCTGTCACAAGTGGTGTTCCCCAGGGCTCAGTACTGAGGCCAGTTCTGTTAAATATCTTTATCAGTGATCTGGACAAGGGGATCAAGTGCACCCTCAGTAAGTCTGCAGACAACACCAAGTTTGGTGGGAGTGTTGGTGGGAGGCCTGCTTCTGCATGGGCTACTCTCCATGCCACAGTTCTTGCCAGGAGCCTGCTCCAGTGTGGGCACTCCATGGGCTGCAGCTTCCTTCAGGACACATCCACCTGCTGTGGTGTGTGGTCCTCCACAGGCTGCAGTGTGAACATCTGCTCCACCGTGGTCCTCCACGTGGAGGACACCTGGACACAGGGGGACCACCTGCGTCACCATAGTCTTCACCACGAGCTGCAGGGGAACCTCTGCTCTGGCGCCTGGAGCACCTCCCCTCGCTCCTTCTTCACTGACCTTGGAGTCTGCAGAGTTGTTTTTCTCACATTTTCTCACTCCTCTCTCTACAGCTGCTGCGCAGCGTTTTTTACCCCTTCTTAAATATGTTATCACCAACGTCACTGATTGGGTGTGATTTGGCCACAGGTGGGTCTGTCTTGGAGCTGGAGCTGACTGAAACTGACTCTGCCTGACATGGGGTCAGCTTCTGGTGTCTTCTCACAGAAGCCACCCCTGCACACACCACACACACCCCCCATTACAAAAACCTTGCCACTTAAACCAAATACAAGGTTTCAGAGAAGAGCCATGAGAACAGTTGAAAGATGGTAAAAAGGGGCCTAATGATGAGAGACTCAGTCTGGTTAACTTCTCAGGGAGAAGGTAAAACATCAGAGAACAGGAACTTGGTATAAAAGGTGTCTTCAGCATAGCAATAAATATTTAACAGACTAGCTGATGTTAGGTAAACTCAAATAAAAGATAACGTGGGGGTTTTTTTAACCAGTAAGTGAAATTACTGTTAAGGAAACTTGCGAAAGTATGGATTCATATGTCAGGGACTTATTTTTTACTTGGATTTTGTAGTTTATTAAGTAACTTGCTCTAGTTTAAGTAATTCATCTGGCCTATGTTATACAAGAGTTCACAGTGTCTTCTGTCTTCACCTTTTATGAACATAATGCTGACCATCCAAGTTACCTTGCCAAGAAGACCTGTCATGAAGTGTGATTTGTAAAGGCAGGTAGTTTGATCTGAAGACTTCAAATTGTGCAGAATTACCACTTCCCTTGCTAGTTTAATTTTTACTCTGCTGAGCTATTCTTAGTGGCCATCACCAAATTCTGTGTGGTAGAGTTAGGATTGCATTAAAATGTGGTGTATTTCTTTACTCTATGATTCTTATTTTTCCCAGGGATTTTAAGGTTGATAAATTCTGATGTTCTGGAGTGACATGGGGTATGACAGGGAAGATCTGGAGGATTTAGTAATAAAAGCAGCAGTGTTTTTCAATAAGCCATGGCAAGTTCTCTCATGACAGCTGCCGCATTGTTTGGGAAGTTAATTTAGGGACATTCAGTAGGTCATGGTCACTGGCACCTCTTTTTTCCTTGTGAGGCTTCTGAAATGGCACATTAAAAGGATCAGGCAACTTTAGAAGCTAAGCAAAACTACCCAAAATGAAAGCAAATGCGGTCTGATGAGTACTTGCCTATATTTTGGGCAGTTTCAGAAGTCACCATCCTGCAAGTCTGAAACAGTATCCAGTCAGAAACTAATTTCAGTGCAAGATAAACACTAAGGAAAGTGGCTTATTTGGCTTTAGGTGGAGCAGCATGCTTCAGTCTAGCTGACAGAAGTATAACTACATCTGATGGCTCTTAGTTGAAGCTGCGTACATTTGTACAACAAAGACGACACAAATATTAGCCTATAAATCCAGTAAGAGGAGAGGGGAAGACCTCTACCTGAGACGCACAAACAGAAAAAGGCATTAAAATGTTGATGACTGTTCAGGTATGCTTCGTGATACCTAGTCTACAAGGTACTTAATGAATTGGGAGCTGTCTGTCTCAGGCTAACTTGCTTACCCTTCATAATTTTAGAACGAGTTGTGCCCCTGGAAAGAGCAGAGTTAGACTGCCTGTGAAAGGAGACGGAACATTTCCTATGGCAGGCACCTGGCTATTTATCACTATTTGTCTGGCTATTTGTCAGAAATCAAGCTATTTCAAGACATTTAGATTTTGTTTCCTGTTGTCATCTCTAGTGACAAAGTACCATGCATTGTTATCACTCTTTGCACTTTTGACTAGCTTTTTCTTACTGTCCTTTATAAGTCATGTGTACTGATGACTTCTTTTTTGCTAATACGTTTATAGCAATGTTCAGTGTCAGCACAACTCATAGCTAAGCCTAGCTAAGAAAATGTCCTAGTTTTGCATAATTTCTTAGCCCTGGAATGTTTCAGATTAGTGAGGTAAAACCTAATTTGTGACCCTGAGTAGATGGACTGGGCTTTGTGTCTTGGGTTTAAGTTGTGAGGAAAACAGAGCTTGGAAAGTTGTGTCATTCTAAGCTTGGTTTTTTGTGTCTTACAGACTTCTGGGACACAGCTGGACAGGAGAGGTTCCAGAGCATGCATGCGTCCTATTACCATAAGGCTCATGCTTGTATCATGGTAAGGGTAGTGTCTCAGCTGTGATCTGATGGAATTTTGACAAATAACAGTCCCATTTGACACTTGGCCTGTATGTTACTTTTTATGATTATGCTGCCTTATATTTCTTGTCTCTTCTAGCAGTTTAAAAAACTTTCCTATATTCTTTCTTCTCTCACCAGATAAAACCAGTGTAGTTGGGTATGTTTAGCTCTTTTCTGTCTTTCCTGATAGCACTCTTACTATATTCCCTGGCTTTGCTGTCTTCTAAATTTCCTTACTTTTGTCACTGTGTTTCCAGTAAGGTGGAATGTACAACTCAATGTACTTATTTAGAAGCAGTCCTGTCAGAGGTGATGCAAGGGCGAGGGCATTCCTTTCTTGTTCTGTGATGTGACTATTGGATTATGTAGTTCAAAACTGTTCTGACATGTTCTGCAGGTGTACTACATAAGACATTCTTCTCTGGTCTTCTGCCCTTTCTATTTTCCTATACTTTGCACTTCCTATTTATTAGCTCAAATGAGTCTTGTTTCCTGACTCTTAACCTGCTTAGGTCTCTTGGTTTGTATTGTTGCTCCAATTTTCCACTATTTCTCATCACTTGTGAGCATCAGTCAACTTCATTGATATTTTAATTGTTAAAACAGAGAAGCCTCATATCTGGCCCTACTTAGCAGAACAGATCTTTCTCAGTGCTTGTTCACTGTTGTGGGTGATAGAGTGCTTGTTGTAGTACAAAATAAAAATATAAAGGAAAATGAGGGACTGTTTCCTGCATCATGCAAAGAAACGGGCTGGCTGCATGTTTCAAGGCTTGCTGGATATTCTCCCTTTTCTCTTTCATCCTTTCTAACAAAGGCCAGTTTCCTTTGCTGATGTCCTCCTGGGAGAATTCTGGATTCTGTACTTGTGTTTGGTGCAGTGGGTTGCTCAGGAGCTGTCCTCCTGTTGGCCCCATGATAGCTGTTTCTTTTTCGGAAGGTGTTTGATGTGCAGCGGAAAGTCACCTACAAGAACTTAAACATCTGGTACAAGGAGCTGAGAGAATTCCGCCCGGAGATTCCTTGCATTGTGGTGGCCAACAAAATTGATGGTGAGTATATCTTCTTCTTCCAACTTCTCAGGACCGTGATGTGATTCTCTTCTGAGCTGGCTGAGAAAGAATGTTGTTCATCTGTTAGGCCCAGATGAGTTCTTAAGTATTAGTCCCTCAGGGCTGTATTTTACCAAACGAATAGCTGAGTCCTCTGCTGACCCTGCAGGCTGTCTTACAGGCTCTTGTCCTTGTTTTACTAGCAGTTAAAAATACAAATTTGATCCATTTGAAGTTTATTCAAGTGATGTCCTTCCAATTCTGTCCTTACCACGCTGCCCATTTCATCCAGCAAGAACCCAAAAGCTGATTGGAGCAGTACCTAGTCAAAAATTGCAGGATGTCATGCTGCAAAAAGAGCATAACCTATTATGTGGCTTCCCTGATACAGTCAGTAACTGCCTTTGTCTTGCCAATTCAGCCTGCAGGTTTCCGTAGGAATCCTCTGTGCTAAAGTGTCTAAATATACCTGCTGGCAAAATTGTTCACCTTCCTCTGCAGATGATTGGATGATTCCCTCCTCCTAGGAATGCCAGCTAGGCATTCATTATTGCTATCATTTGGGTTGTGATCTGTCTCCTGCATCCTGTGAGAGTGCATAACGCATCAACTTTCTGTTCAGCATCAACAAGAGAACGCATACGCTTAGGACCACAGTCGCCTCCTGTTCTCTACCAAGTACAGTGTCAGACATGGGCTTCCTTGCTGATATTTGTGGTAGAAATCATCATAGCTATGAATAGGTGTCTGCACCTGAATAAGGTGCCTGGGCTCCCACTGTAGTCTATGGACGTTCATTTGGTTCAGTGGTGTGGTTTAGGGCATGCTTGATCTTACCTAATAAAAGCCTTTCGTATGGGATGTGTCAAGCCAGCCTTGAATCCACTGATTGCACAGACTGTACAGGAAGTCTGAGGCAAATGGACTTGGTGCTGACAGCCATATTGTAGACAGAACCTCTGTGCAGATGAAACCTGCTCTTAGTGTTCTATGTGTGAGTGGACACTGCTCCAAGAGAGTCCTCCGCCTTGCCTTTGTTTGCTGTATTCCACCCGGACTAGGAAATGATCAGCCCACAGCTCTTAACACAGGCCCAGTCTGCAGAACAGTTGATCCAGCTTCCTGCAAAGAGGTAGGCAGCAGCTGCCTGGGCAATGCTCACTGGCAAGCATTTGGAGTCTGAACTACTTTAGCTGTTGCTTCTATGAGAAAAGGCAGATCATCTGGAGTCATCCTTCTATGCTGGCATACAGGCTGTCTATCTATCAAAACTTTGAGCTGTTACTGCTGTGTCAGCACATCCTGTAAATACGCAGTAGATTTGTTCCAAAACTGAAATAAAGCCTCTGGCCTACTGAGGCTGGGGTAGCTGGACCTAACTGCCTGTTAAGTAAAAATATGTAACAGTTGAGTCATTTGTACACTGAGCGTGCCCTTGACTCACAGGAATACAAGTAACATGGCATAAGGGAAGTGGGGAGTTCTGGTTAAAAAGGCCAAACTGGAGGGAGAGGCATGACTAGTACTGGCAATGGTGTCCAGGTCATGTGGACACACAGCAAAAATCATAGGGATGTGCGTGGAAAACTTCCATAGTTGCTGCACAGCAAGTGAACTGATATGTTCTAGGCTGCAAAGCATTGTCCATCTCTAGCACATCAGAATCCATCTATGATTTAGTCAAGCACCATGGATAAACCAACAAGAACTCTTTTCTTTTTGTGTCTTCTTGTCAACAGTTTGCTGATGCTGTTGCTTTTAAAGCCCTGCAGCTTTTGGGGAGGACTCCCCTAGCCTTGTACTACAGTGAGGAGGCCTTGACAGCTAAATCGGGCTCTGGTCTCCATCTGTTCCACCACTCCTGCAGATGTTGGCATTCAGCCTACAGTGATGTCTTACTGACCACTTCTCCTTTTTTGCCCCCAGCCGATATGAAAGTGACCCAGAAAAGCTTCAACTTTGCCCGGAAGTTCAGTTTGCCCTTTTACTTTGTGTCTGCTGCAGATGGCACCAACGTAGTGAAGGTAAAACATAGCTGTTTGGCTCAGCATCCATGAGACCCCTATACAGTCCAAGGACATGGAGACTGCTGTAGGCACAGAGAGCAGAAAATGGGCTAGTACATCTGTTTGGCTATTGTGACGTCCTGGTAGCTATAGGTAGTTGCAGAGGTTTGGGTTTTTTTTCTTGGGGTGTGGGAACAGTTTCCATATGTTACAGAAAGCCAGTGCCCCTTACTTTGAGTGACAAGCATTCTCTTTCTCATCAGCTCTTCAATGATGCTATCAAACTGGCAGTTGCTTACAAACAGAATTCAGGAGATTTCATGGACGAGGTCATGCGAGAACTGGAGGTAAGAAAGGCTCTACTTACTGCACTCCTCCTAAGTGATTAGCAGCTCTGCTCTTTTTTCCCTCGGGGAAAGCAGAGCCTGTGGCAAAGGGTGAAACTTTGCAGGCATGGAAAGATTTGCCTTATGCTGGTGACACCATGGGGTTTGTGTGCTGCTCGTGTCTAGGTTGGAAGGGGTGAGGTGGTGACCTTCTGAAGAGCCCATGCTGCCCTAGACCGAATTTGAAAGAACCACAGCAGAGTGTAGCTGTTGCTCTCATGCTTCTCAGCAGTTCCTTGTCCTGCTCCTTTCCAGAGCTTTGACCTGCAGAAGAAGAGCGAGAATTTGTCGGATAAAGAGGAGAGCTGCCCTGAAGAGAAGGCCCCATCTGCCTAAGCCCCGGACCCTGAGTCTGTTTTTTCCCCTTTGCTCTAGATGTCTGGGGCTAGTTAGAGCTGGCCTTCACAAAGGAAAGTGATTTTTCTCATGCCCTGAGAGCTCTGGTGATGGGCAGCTGGGCCTCTCCCCTTCTTGTGGGAGACTCTCTGGGCATGAATTTCCTTGACTCGGCCCTAGCCACTGCACATCACGGTCAAGGAAAGGGCGAGAGTATCCACATGGTTGCTGGTTACTGCATGCTTCTTCAAGGCAAAGCTTGCCAGGAGAGCTAAGCCACTCTTGGACCTGCAGGGAAGGGTCCTGCCCAGATGCTTTAATGGTACCTACTGGAGACAACAAACACTAAAGATTTTTTTTTTACAAAGCTTTGAGCTTGCATCCTTCCTGCACTTCTGTTACAAGGCAGTCCAGGTACTAAACAGTGCAAGTCCAACTGCCAGCCCTCCCCATTGCTTTCACAGCCTAGCCAGTGCTGCCTCCCTGTCCACCCTTGTGATGTCTGCTGCAGAGTTTCTTTGGGTTTCCTTCCCCATTCTGTTACGGAGCAGCCAGATCCAGTAGATGTCTGAACATGGGGGATTTCTCCTTTCAGATCTGCTAGAGCTGAATCAGGTGGACTCTCACACCCAGGAGGCTTGTCCTATGCCAGCCTGATGGATGTGGCTGCTGCTGTTCCCATGTGTGTGTTCAAGAGACTTACACTGCATTCCAAAGAGCCAGCTGCACAAACATGCACACAGCCTTACACAATTAACGTGCATGGCAAAACAGACTGACATAGACAGAGCAATACCTTTACCAGCACCCATGTATATGTAACCACCACATACATAAACATGAACACAGACCAGTCCTTTTCTGCCTTTCCAGATGATCAGGACAGGATGTTTACTAGTGAAACATAAACACACCTTCACTCCCAAGATTCATAAGCGCAGCATGTTCATAGATTCCTCAAATAACAGTATGGAAATTAAGTCCATGTAGTATCTGTGGCTGGATGCCAAGCTCCGTACCCAGTCATTGGTGCAAACCCTGGGTCTTTCTAGATCCATGTCTCCTGGGTCATGAGAGCGTCCAGTTTCAAGTCCACTGGTGCATTGTACACGCACACAGGAATCCCACTAGTAACCTGCCCAAGACACTTTGTGTTTCCAGCTGCTGTCCCCAAGACCTCTAGCCCCCGATGACCTGTGTTCCCTTCTTCCACTGCACCTTCACCCTCCTCTCTGACCAGGCACGGTTTCAGCCCTTTTGAGTGACTCTTTCCCTTTGTGCCCTACTTGACGGCCTGCAGCCTCATTTTGCAGGTGCCGGGCATGGAAGTCCTTGCCTTGCACGGGAGACTGAACTGGACTGAAGCATGGTTAGCTGTGAAAACTGGCAACTTTATTTCAAGAACAAAGTCAACTTCAGCATCTCTGTGCGCTCAGAGGAGCGTGGGCAGGACAGAGCAGGCCTTTGACACTGAGGCTGCCTTTGGGTCAGCAGGCATTGCCTCGGAAGGAAACGGTCGTGGTCCACTGCAGCCTGCACTGGATCCTGTTCATCCTGCTGCTCAAGCCTTTTTTCCCCTCAGGACCTGCAGGAGCTCCTGCAGCAGATTAAAGAATTGCACCAGCTTCTGGCGTGGAAATGGGCAGGGTTGTGTTGGTACTGGCGTTGGCCTCTGAAAGGGGGTTGAGGTGAAGACGGGCTGTGGCGTTGGAGTAGCCGTTACAGCTGGGTGCAGTCTCATCTGTGTCAGGATCCAGTCGTAAAAGTGCTGAGTGGAGGTGTAGACTCCGGGCTGGTTTGGTCTCGCACAGCCTTTCCCCCAGCTGGTCACTCCAACAAGCCAGAAGTAGTCAGCATTATTATCTTTGCACACGAGAGGACCACCGCTGTCACCCTGCAGCGGAGGAGAGAGGATGAAGGCATGGTTGGGTGGCCACTGTCAGCACTATGGCTGGCTCCTTCTCTCTCACAGCACCTGCCAGAGCTGTATTCACTGCACAGAAAGGCTCTGCTCAGGTGCTGGAGCCTACAGAACCTTGTCTGGGAGGGGGTCGTGGGCCTGTAAGGTAGGGCGCGCTCTTTCATCTCTGCACAGTGATCCTGGATGTGTGGAAGACGGATGTTCCAGAGTTGGGATCTGAACGTATGGGCTGCCAAGAGCACTGGATGGGCTTTCTGGGCAGTGTCCCAGGCCTCTGGGACAAGAGGGGCACTGGGCAAGGACCTGCAGATGGGGAAGGGGAGGTGAGCCCCAACAGCGGTGGGGACCCGGCCAGGTGGGAGGGTGACTTGCCAGGCAAAGCACGCGCCGGGGTATGTTTGGGCGGTTGTGACAGGGCTGCCTGCGCTGCTAGGGGCTGACTTGTAGCACGCTCCTACCTGGCAGGTGTCGATGCCACCCTGCGGATAGCCAGCACACAAGTTGTGGGTGTGGATGGCCCCGCTATACCACCAGCTGCTGTTACAGAGGTTGACATCAATGAGGCGGACCTTGGCCTCCTGCAGGACATCAGTTGATCCTCCAGCTGTGAGCACAGAAAGGAATTAACACCCAGCAGCTCCTTGCCAGTTCTCCTCCCTTGTCTGGGTGAAGCCCTTCCCTAGGGCTCGGCTTTGCATCTTGAAGGCATTGTACCGGTGTTTCCCTTCTGCCTTGCTTTGGGTAATGCGTCAGGCCCATCTCTCTCTAGGCATACGTCCCCGCAGCCTGACTCGGGCTTTCGCCTCTGCTGTCAGGAAGCCCAACCCGTCTCCCCAGCGTGCCAAGCTTGCACTCAGGACACAAGTACTTTTTGGGAACTCACATCTTGCAGTGGTGGAACCCCAACCACTGATGTAGCAGGTTGTCAGCTCTGACACTCTCAGCGAGGCGTCGGGCACGCAGGCAAGCTGTATGTAGTAGCTGCACTGGACAGGCCGGTCCAATTCCAGCAACGCAATGTCGTTCCTCTCCGAGATACTACTATAGTGTTTGTGAACCAGTAGCCGCTTAATATTGCGCACTTGGGCCTCAGGGCCCAGCTGAGTCAACTGGGTGGCCCCGATCACCACGCGCCACATCGTGATGTGCCTGGAAGGCAGATGGAGAGAGGGGTCAGAGGGAGCGGAGCCCTGTGCTGCAGCAGCCCAGCAGTTCCCTGCCTTCTGCTTCACAAGGGAGAGAGGAAAGCAGGGCTACGGAGGGTGTGACTGCCCTAGCATGCCTTAGGCACAAGGAATGTCGAGCTGGAGGCTGCTAGGATGCAGTGGCACGAGCCCAGCCTTCTCCTGAGCAGTCTCTCAGCTGGGCTCTGGAGTGCCCAGGCACTGGGCGTACTGCAGGGAAGCGGGATGGCAGTAGCACGTGGTGCTGCGGACAGGGCACCTGCTAGTGTTGCGGGGATATCCCCCTTCCCTGGTCTCCTCACCTGGCCTTGATGAAGCAGTGGGCTGCTGTGAGGACCCACTGTGGGCTGATGAGGGACCCTCCGCATATATGCCTCATGCCCATTTCCCAGGGATCCTGGACGCTGACGATCCAGGGCCAGGCCCCTGGCTGGGCATCTCTGCCACCCACGACGCGCAACGTGCCGTGGTGAGAAGCCATGGGCCGGAGCCCGCAGGTCCCTCTGTAACCAGAAACTCATTACTGTACTGCTCGATGGCTTGCTGCTGTTCAGGCTGAAGGTCAGCCATCTTCCCTCCCCACAAGGTGTTGCATGGACAGCAGGGCCAGGGAACTTGGTGGGGCGTGTGTCCCTCTGCCCCGTTTCTGCTTTAGCCCCACAGACCAGTTGTGCCGGCAGCCTGGGTGCTGGCAAGGAACTGCGGCTCCCACGGGGGGTTCGGGAAGCTGTGGTGTGGCCACAGGGGACAAGCGGGCACCCTCCAGTGAACCACATAAGCATTGCCCAAGCTCCCTCCCAGAGCTTCGGGCCACTTACCCACAGTTGTCCCATGTGCCGTGCGCAGGCCAGCACAGGGCCAGCAGGACGAGGAGGGGGAGCAAATTCATCGCTGCCAGTGGCACGCGGCAGCTGCAAGAACCGAGGGCTTGTCACCACCAGTGCAGCAGCCGACTGTACTGGTACTACTCGTGCGCTTGCGTTGCCCGTGGTGCCCTTGGCCCCGGGACTGATGTCACAGAGTCACTGGTTCCAGGTGCTGGGCATGGTGGACTCTCGAGGGGGCGGGACGACCGACGGGGGGGATGACACACAACATGGGGGGTTCCAAGCAGGAGGGGAGGCAGAAGCTGGGATCGGACAACCCCAACAGACCCCCCACTGAATGCTCGGCTTGCGGGATGAGGGTGTGCAGGCCCCGTGGCAGGCAGCGGCGCCTGGCTCCGAGCACTGCCTGCTAACACCCAACAGGAAAAAAACAAGTGTGGCATCATAGCCTCTGGGAAGTTCACTGCCACCCTGCTCTCTGCAGCCATTTGCCACCAGGTCCTTCCCAAAAAACATACACTAGAGGTCATAACTACTACAGGCAGTATGCACGTTTGGGTGTTGAAGAGCCAATCTGGTTACAGCTGTGGCACGCAAGCAGTGATGTGCCATCCAAATAAGCCAAGCATCCCCAAGCAGTGTCAACCTTCCTGCAGAAAGCACAGTGAAACGCAAATGCAACACAGTCCACACTGGCTATGTCAGCCACAGCAACACCCTCTGGCAGGCTTCATGTCCTTGCTGTCTATGAGTTATAGTGCTGTTCTGGGCCAACACTGACAGTTGTGGGCAGTTGTGGCGCCTGGTATGCATGGCCAAGGACATGAAATTTTAAGCTCTAGACAGAGAAGGATGCTCCTGCTCTCAGCCCCACATGCCATCCTCCATGGCTTTGGTAAATCCTGTATCAGCCTCACCTCATCAGTCTGCCTTCTACAGCTGTGTGGTGGAGCCTTGCTCACATGCTGGAGTGCAGAGCAGTCATGGCAGAAAAGCAGGAGCCAGCCAAAATGCATTACATTTGCTGAGCAGGGCTAGGTCGCTGGAGAGTAGAGGGCAGTGGCTTGAAGAATGGCATCCTCAAAGCTTGTGAAATGTGAGGGAGCTTCCTGCTGCCATCCTGGCTTGTGGCGATAGACCTAAGGCACACAGCTGAGTGCACAACCTGGTCCCTAGGATGACAGGGCAGGCTCTGTCTGAAAGTGGACTAGCCGCTCTCAAGGCCCATGAGGCGTAGCATGGCTTCATAGGCACCAGAACTGGGCCCCAAACAAACTGGACTCAATGCTGCTTTGGTTTTTTAAAATAGACCTGAAGGTGGTGCCCCATATCTGCTTAGAGCAGACAGAAGGTGGCCTCAGAGAAGACAATTTGTCTTCTGTGGATACTCTGCTATTCCAGCATCAGATTTCACAGGTAGTTAAGGGGGATTGATGCAAGAAGTGGCCACACTTCACAGGTAATTGAAGGAAGAGTTGGGGTCATTTTGGGGAGAGGAATCTGGCAGAAATTTGGTAGTGCTCTCTTGAGAAATGTGTCCCTCCGTGGAGCTGCACTCACCTTCACAACAGTGCCACACAGATGCCACTGCTTGGGGTGGAGAATGGTCCAGAGCCTGCCCTTGGTGGAGCAGCTGCCCTGCAGCCACCCTGCAGATGCCCACACTCTCCCTGTGCCCTGCAGCTCTGCCCTGCAGACCCTTCTCCTTGTGGTTTGCAGCCCTCAAACTCCAGGGTAAGCTTTTCCCCCAGAGTCTCAGCCCTTCTCAGCCCTTGGCAGTGGACAGCCCCAGGGGCACGCTCCAGTCCCCTCAGCGCCAACTGGCGTCCTGGAAATGCCACCTGTGCCATCAGTGCAGCCTGGGTGAGACCCAGCTACCACGGGAGCAGCACAGAGCTGGCTCAGAGGCAGTTTTGTGCAGAGGGAGGCACAGGCAGGGGGTGAAACAGCTCTGCAGGGGAGCAACGGCAGCCTCAGCACAGGCCTGCTCTGGCTGCAGGGCCGAGCTCCCAGCCTTGGCATGTGGAGGACAAGGGAGATGCAAGAACGCTGCTCCCCGGTGGACAACTCAAGCTCCAGGGTTGTTCCCCTGCACGCATGGAATGGGTGCTCTGCCCTCACCCCACATCGACCCCAAGGTCGTCCTCCCCACTCTTCCATGTCCACCACCTCCTCCCACTGCGAGCTCCCTCCTTCTCTCCCACCCCTCCTCTGCCTTCTCCTTAGCAGCCACAAATCCTGGGAAGCAGGATTATCGAAACCGGGCTGTCCAGAGCGCCTTTGGTGGTCACGCTGCCCTGGAGAGGTGGGGGAGCGGGCAGGCAGCTCCCGCAGGCAGCCCGTGCCTCTGCCCTGCCCTCAGCCCTGGCCCCCCCGCAGCCCCTGCAGCCCAGCCCAACCCTGACCTGCGCAGCCCGACCAAGCTGCCGGCAGGTCCGCGGGCCCGGAGCGCGGTGCAGGCCAAGTGGCGAAGCGGCGGCCCGGGACCGCCGCTCGGACCTCGCCACTCCCGCGAGTGCTGCGGCCTCTCCCGGGACCCCGGGCCGCGGCCAGCCCACCAATCGCGGCCCGCGTTGTCCGCTCCTCGCCCCGCCCGGACGGCTCCCCGCAGAGCTCCGCAAGCCCGGACCGCCGGGGGCGGCCACAGACCGGCGGCTGGGCAGCCCCGGGACACCCCGCCACGCTCGGGCGCGGGTGCCGCCTCCCCGCCGGACGGGACCCACCGGGGCGCGGGGCCCCCGGGAGGACCCCGCCGGGCCCGGAGCCTGCGGCGGGCCGGGGCTGCGGCCGGGCCCGCGGCCGGGCCCCCCAGCGACGGGCGGCGGCGTCTCCTGGCGGCGGCGGGGAACGGCACGGGGCGGGAGCGGACAGGGCTGCACAACAGCACACACTGGCACTGACTGCACACCGACGCACACACTGCACGCCAACGCGCGCACACACCCCAACACACTGCACACCAACACGCATGCACACACACACACACTCTGAACGCACACATACAGTATGACTGCACACCAATGTACTTGCACACACACACTGACTGCACACCAACACACTCCCACACTCTGAGTGCACACCAATACACACACACAGACTGACTGTACACAGACACACACACACAGAGCCTGCACACCAACACACATGCACACATGCTGCACACCAACACATATGCATGCACACACACAGACTACACACAAACACTGCATACCAACACACACTCGCATACACACACACCCCACACACACATGAACACACAGAGTAATGCACACAGTGCACATGCACGTCATGCACAGAGAGTGGAAGGCATGCACACCCGGCATGCACACGCACACTCACACACAGTGCATGCACGCACAGCCTGCATACACACAAAAGGCCTGCACACACTCTACCCTGTGAACGCGTACGTATGGTGTGCACGCTCACAGGCTCACCTCTACCACATGGCATATGTACAGTGTGCATCCACAGTGTGTGTACATAGATGTAGAGAGCACCCAGACACTGAGTGCACCCACACATAGTGCACACATGCTGCATGCGTACGCAGAGTGCACCACACAAACCGACGCACCAGCATGTGTGCACCCAGACGTGTGGATACATACAGTGGGTATGCTGGACTCGTCCCACTTGCGCATCACTGCTTGCGTGCCGCAGCTGTAACCAGATTGGCTCTTCAACACCCAAACATGTGCATACTGCCTGTAGTAGTTATGACCTCTAGTGTATGTTTTTTGGGAAGGACCTGGTGGCAAATGGCTGCAGAGAGCAGGGTGGCAGTGAACTTCCCAGAGGCTATGATGCCACACTTGTTTTTTTCCTGTTGGGTGTTAGCAGGCAGTGCTCGGAGCCAGGTGCCGCTGCCTGCCACGGGGCCTGCACACCCTCATCCCGCAAGCCGAGCATTCAGTGGGGGGTCTGTTGGGGGTGTCCGATCCCAGCTTCTGCCTCCCCTCCTGCTTGGAACCCCCCATGTTGTGTGTCATCCCCCCCGTCGGTCGTCCCGCCCCCTCGAGAGTCCACCATGCCCAGCACCTGGAACCAGTGACTCTGTGACATCAGTCCCGGGGCCAAAGGCACCACGGGCAACGCAAGCGCACGAGTAGTACCAGTACAGTCGGCTGCTGCACTGGTGGTGACAAGCCCTCGGTTCTTGCAGCTGCCGCGTGCCACTGGCAGCGATGAATTTGCTCCCCCTCCTCGTCCTGCTGGCCCTGTGCTGGCCTGCGCACGGCACATGGGACAACTGTGGGTAAGTGGCCCGAAGCTCTGGGAGGGAGCTTGGGCAATGCTTATGTGGTTCACTGGAGGGTGCCCGCTTGTCCCCTGTGGCCACACCACAGCTTCCCGAACCCCCCGTGGGAGCCGCAGTTCCTTGCCAGCACCCAGGCTGCCGGCACAACTGGTCTGTGGGGCTAAAGCAGAAACGGGGCAGAGGGACGCACGCCCCACCGAGTTCCCTGGCCCTGCTGTCCATGCAACACCTTGTGGGGAGGGAAGATGGCTGACCTTCAGCCTGAACAGCAGCAAGCCATCGAGCAGTACAGTAATGAGTTTCTGGTTACAGAGGGACCTGCGGGCTCCGGCCCATGGCTTCTCACCACGGCACGTTGCGCGTCGTGGGTGGCAGAGATGCCCAGCCAGGGGCCTGGCCCTGGATCGTCAGCGTCCAGGATCCCTGGGAAATGGGCATGAGGCATATATGCGGAGGGTCCCTCATCAGCCCACAGTGGGTCCTCACAGCAGCCCACTGCTTCATCAAGGCCAGGTGAGGAGACCAGGGAAGGGGGATATCCCCGCAACACTAGCAGGTGCCCTGTCCGCAGCACCACGTGCTACTGCCATCCCGCTTCCCTGCAGTACGCCCAGTGCCTGGGCACTCCAGAGCCCAGCTGAGAGACTGCTCAGGAGAAGGCTGGGCTCGTGCCACTGCATCCTAGCAGCCTCCAGCTCGACATTCCTTGTGCCTAAGGCATGCTAGGGCAGTCACACCCTCCGTAGCCCTGCTTTCCTCTCTCCCTTGTGAAGCAGAAGGCAGGGAACTGCTGGGCTGCTGCAGCACAGGGCTCCGCTCCCTCTGACCCCTCTCTCCATCTGCCTTCCAGGCACATCACGATGTGGCGCGTGGTGATCGGGGCCACCCAGTTGACTCAGCTGGGCCCTGAGGCCCAAGTGCGCAATATTAAGCGGCTACTGGTTCACAAACACTATAGTAGTATCTCGGAGAGGAACGACATTGCGTTGCTGGAATTGGACCGGCCTGTCCAGTGCAGCTACTACATACAGCTTGCCTGCGTGCCCGACGCCTCGCTGAGAGTGTCAGAGCTGACAACCTGCTACATCAGTGGTTGGGGTTCCACCACTGCAAGATGTGAGTTCCCAAAAAGTACTTGTGTCCTGAGTGCAAGCTTGGCACGCTGGGGAGACGGGTTGGGCTTCCTGACAGCAGAGGCGAAAGCCCGAGTCAGGCTGCGGGGACGTATGCCTAGAGAGAGATGGGCCTGACGCATTACCCAAAGCAAGGCAGAAGGGAAACACCGGTACAATGCCTTCAAGATGCAAAGCCGAGCCCTAGGGAAGGGCTTCACCCAGACAGGGGAGGAGAACTGGCAAGGAGCTGCTGGGTGTTAATTCCTTTCTGTGCTCACAGCTGGAGGATCAACTGATGTCCTGCAGGAGGCCAAGGTCCGCCTCATTGATGTCAACCTCTGTAACAGCAGCTGGTGGTATAGCGGGGCCATCCACACCCACAACTTGTGTGCTGGCTATCCGCAGGGTGGCATCGACACCTGCCAGGTAGGAGCGTGCTACAAGTCAGCCCCTAGCAGCGCAGGCAGCCCTGTCACAACCGCCCAAACATACCCCGGCGCGTGCTTTGCCTGGCAAGTCACCCTCCCACCTGGCCGGGTCCCCACCGCTGTTGGGGCTCACCTCCCCTTCCCCATCTGCAGGTCCTTGCCCAGTGCCCCTCTTGTCCCAGAGGCCTGGGACACTGCCCAGAAAGCCCATCCAGTGCTCTTGGCAGCCCATACGTTCAGATCCCAACTCTGGAACATCCGTCTTCCACACATCCAGGATCACTGTGCAGAGATGAAAGAGCGCGCCCTACCTTACAGGCCCACGACCCCCTCCCAGACAAGGTTCTGTAGGCTCCAGCACCTGAGCAGAGCCTTTCTGTGCAGTGAATACAGCTCTGGCAGGTGCTGTGAGAGAGAAGGAGCCAGCCATAGTGCTGACAGTGGCCACCCAACCATGCCTTCATCCTCTCTCCTCCGCTGCAGGGTGACAGCGGTGGTCCTCTCGTGTGCAAAGATAATAATGCTGACTACTTCTGGCTTGTTGGAGTGACCAGCTGGGGGAAAGGCTGTGCGAGACCAAACCAGCCCGGAGTCTACACCTCCACTCAGCACTTTTACGACTGGATCCTGACACAGATGAGACTGCACCCAGCTGTAACGGCTACTCCAACGCCACAGCCCGTCTTCACCTCAACCCCCTTTCAGAGGCCAACGCCAGTACCAACACAACCCTGCCCATTTCCACGCCAGAAGCTGGTGCAATTCTTTAATCTGCTGCAGGAGCTCCTGCAGGTCCTGAGGGGAAAAAAGGCTTGAGCAGCAGGATGAACAGGATCCAGTGCAGGCTGCAGTGGACCACGACCGTTTCCTTCCGAGGCAATGCCTGCTGACCCAAAGGCAGCCTCAGTGTCAAAGGCCTGCTCTGTCCTGCCCACGCTCCTCTGAGCGCACAGAGATGCTGAAGTTGACTTTGTTCTTGAAATAAAGTTGCCAGTTTTCACAGCTAACCATGCTTCAGTCCAGTTCAGTCTCCCGTGCAAGGCAAGGGCTTCCATGCCCGGCACCTGCAAAATGAGGCTGCAGGCCGTCAAGTAGGGCACAAAGGGAAAGAGTCACTCAAAAGGGCTGAAACCGTGCCTGGTCAGAGAGGAGGGTGCTCAGAGCCACCATGGGATGGAGAAGACTGGCACATTGAGGCTAGAGAGAGGATAGAAAAAAATTATGTGCCGTGCAGACAGCTTTGGGGGTATGCATTAAGGGACACAAGCTGATGATTAGGGCCTGGCATAAGCCTTAGTTACCTGAACAGACCGTGGGAAACTCCTGAGCATGACAAGAGAAATTGCTGACCATAGCAAACAGAGTGAGAAGCTGACAGGAGTTACAGTGCCATGAGGAAGAGCCAGACTTCACAGGTAGTTAAGGGGGATTGATGCGAGAAGTGGCCATACTTCACAGGTAATTGAAGGAAGAGTTGGAGTCATTTTGGGGAGAGGAATCTGGCAGGGACAACAGTACCCAGGAAACCGCATCAGTAATGCCATGGAAGTCCAAGGTGACGTAGCTAACAGCACCTGAAACACCAAATCCGTTCACAGATGTGGCAAACCTGGGAGGGAGGGGGAAAAAATACCCAGGGGTAGGTCCCTTGTTTGGGAGGAGACAAGGGCGGAGAAAGGGAGGAGTCAAGGAAGATGAGGGGAACGTACAAGCATGGAAAATAGGGAGAGGGGCGGATCAAGGAGCCAGTCACACATAAGCAAACTGCTGGTTGGTTTGCTTGTTTGACTGAGCCCTGCACCTAATCACCACAGTCCGTCCTACCTTCTTTTTGAGAGCGATTCCAAATCCTTTTCTGTGTGGCCACGCTCTGTGTACCCGGTGGGGGGGGCGGGTCCAGAGGCCTGGCTGCTGGCAATGGCAGAAGGGAACACAGGTGATAGGAAGCCAGCAGTTGGAAACACCGAGTGTCTAGGGCCAGCGACTGGCGGGAGTGGTGTGCATGTGCAGTTCACTAGTGAACTTGAAGCTGGACTAGCTCACGAGCAGGAGGAGACACAAATCTGGAAAGACCCAAGGTCTGTGCCAGTTACTGGGTAAGTAGGTTGACATCCAGCCACGGATTTTAATTGAACTTAATTCCCATGCTAATGTTTAAGGGATCCATTGACATGCTGTGCTTGTAAATCTAGGGAGTGATGTGTGTGTATGTTTCACTACTGAACATCAGTCCTGATCAGCTGGAGAGGAAGACAAAGACTGGCTTGTGCTTTTTGTGTTAAGTGGGTGCTGGTAAAGGTACTGCTCTATCTATATTAATCTCTTTTGCCATTCATGCTAGTGAAGTATGTGTGCATGTTCTTGAATGTGATCTGGCTCTTTGGAAGATAAACTAAGTCTCTTGGACCTGCGCCTGGGAACAGCAGTCACGTCCTTTGGACTGAGACGGGAGAAACCTCCTGGGAATGAGAGTCCTCCCAATTCAGCTCCAGCTCTTCTGCAAGGAGACGTTCTCTGGGAGGAACATGGACTGGATACAGCGTGCACAGAGCCCACACACACGCACACATGCACACGCACACAGCATGCACAGAGTACACGCACAAAAATGCTGCGTGCACACATACTGCATTCACGCACAGGGTGCATGTGCACACAGGGTGCATGGAGACACACATGGGGTACAAAGAGAAGGTGCAACACACACCCAGAGTGTGTGCACACCCATACTCCAAAACACACATCTTGAACACAGAGCGCAATGCGCAGTGTTCACATACAGAGTGCATGCACACCCATACACACACAAGTGTGCGCACGCACACGCAAAACATACACAGGCACTGCATGCACACCCTACAGTATGCATGCATGCAGAATGCACCCATCCCCACAGCCCGCATGCATGCACACAATGTGCACCCACCCATCTGCCCACAGGCATGCTCACAGCATACAGCCAGTGATGCATGCACACGTAGAATGCACCTCCTACGGGTGCACATGCAAACTCACTTGTCCATGCATGCACACATGCATGTCCATGCACACATACGCATACGCAGGCATACACCCATGCACACACACAGAGGAAAGTGTTGCACCCACACAAACATACAGCCCATTAACACCCCACATGCTCATGAGCCACTCACATGGACGCAGCCTATCACACCCACCCCCTTGCCTGTTCCCACCTGTGCCTGGCCCGCACATGTCTTTCAGCGTGTGCTCCCACAGCACTGCAGCAGTCACTTGGGCCTTTCTTTCCACGCCTGGCCGCGTGGACACTGTTCATCCGTGTGTCCTACCTCTGCCTGCTGGCGCCTGTGTGGGTTGAGGCAGTCACGCCATGCCTTGCTCAGTTTCCTGCAGCCGAGTTACCTGCGCACAGCGTACATGGTCCCACACCTCCTGCCCTGTTCCTTGTCTGGTCTCTGAAACCCTGTCCCCTGTCCCCACGCCATGCCCCCCCCCCCCTCCCCAAGCTCAGAGCCCCAGCTGTTCTCCTCTCAGTGTCCTGACTGCCAGCCCCCAGCACCCTGATCGCTGTAGCCAGGCACTGCCTGGCAAGCACTGCCATGCCCTATGAGCAAAGTGGGCTCCATGAATTACGTAGCAGTTTCACCTCCTGCTGCAGTACCGGCCTCCTCTCTCTGCCTCTTGTCCCTGAATAATTGATGGCAGCAAGCACAGCAGCAGCAGCAGCCCCAGCATCCTTCTTGTGCCAGGGGCTTGGCCGTTAGGAGGCATGGGGCTAGGCACACAGGAATGCCAGGGGCTACGGGGACAGTCTGAACTATGGAGGACAGGGAGCAATGGAAAGCAGAGTTCACTGGCACATTAGAAAGTGGTTGGAAAAGTGGGATGGGTCTTAAGAAACGCTGACTAGTAATAACAGGAAAATCCAGAACAGATGGATTATGCAGACTGGATGCAAAACACAGGCACATCTACACGAGACCATCCAGACTAGGACATTAGCCAGCCTTACCCCTGCTTTGTCTTTGGGCTCAAACTCCTCACCTCTGCCTGCTGTGAGGTTAATCCTAGACCACCGCCAGTGTGCCTGTGCTTGTACACCATCTCTGGTCTTGCTTTAATCTCATTTTGGATAAACTGAACAAATGGAGGTCTTCAGGACATTAGACCTCAATTCCTTTCTGTGCCTGTCTTCCAAGCTTTCTCCGGTTTCCAAAAGCAGACATAGCAATAGGGTACAGCCTATTTGTCCCCTCTGCATTAGCTGCAGAAGTCCTGCCTCTGAAGCTGCCAGGACCATCCATCCCACCCTCCTCTTGCTGTGCTCTTGGCCCCTGGCAAGTGATGGTGCTGCAGCTCCCAGCTCTGTTCCCACCCAGAGGTGCACAGCATGTCTCCAGCCAAGTTGGGATCTCTGCACACTGGGGCATGCCCTTTGCTTCATCTTTATCATGGTTTGAAAGGAGCTGTTCTGGCTCTGGAGATGATGCTGTATCATGGTCCCTCCCTGAACAAGTCAGGGTTTCTGTCAAGAGGCCTCAGCTTGAATGTCCAACACAGAGCACAGGGTCCACTGACCTGCACTCCTGGCAGGGTTGGCAATCTCCCCAAACCCACAGTTTGCTACCCCAGTACTCCATTAGTCAGAGGTGTCACCGAGCCAAAGCTGCAGGGTAGCTCTAAGGCTGAGCTTGGTTAGTTGGGGCCCGGGGGGGAGGGTCTGGTGGGTTTAGGATAGGGTTCCAGTGTGGAGCAACTGAAGGGGCTGCAGCAGCAAGAGGCTAGGAGCAGTGGCAGCAGGAAGGCTTAGGAGTGCAGTTTGGTACGCAGCAGGGCTGCAGGGCAGGATCCCCGCCCTTCCTGATCTGGCTTTCCCCAAACTCCATGCGCTGTTCAAAAAGCACTTTCTGCAGTTTGATCTCCTTCAGGACTTGCAGAACCTCTGGCCCCGCGCCGCTCTGCAACAGATCATAGTTCTCGGCTGGGTCTGACTCCAGGTCAAAGAGCAGTGGAGGCAAGTGAGGGGTCAGTGGGGTCAGCCCGTGGCAGGCCTGGTCTGGAGTCGTATCACTGTGAAAGGAACCTGCAACAGAAACCCCCTGGTGTAGCTCAGTTTCTTCTCTTTGAGCTTTGGACAGCAAAACTGCACAGGACTTCACATAGCTGTCCGTGCAGAGGAGCGGAGGCAGCACTAACCTTGCGTGAAGTAATGGGCCTTGTACTTCCCAAGCCTGACAGCAAAAGGGCCGTGCAGTGGATCAGGAGATGGCGGGTAGAAGAACATCATCTGACGGGGACTCTGGGGGAAGCAGCAGAGCTAAGCTCACCTGTACAGCCACAAGGCTGAAGAAGAGCTTGGAACAGGACCAGGCAGAGAGTCACACAGGAGCCCCGATACTACAGCCAGAAAGTGGCCAGAGAGCAGGGGAGCTGACGAGCAGCAGCATCCTGTTTGCTCTCTACTCAAAGCTACCAGGGCTCTGTCCATCCACTGCAGCCATGGGGGTTTGGCTTGACAACATGTTGCAGGTGTTAAAGCAGAGCAGCCTGGGGAAGCCCAGGAACTCCATGGCACAACCCAGGCCAGACAAAAGGTCCCAGCTCATGGATCTCCCCTGACCCCCAGCTGGTTCTACTCATCAGGCACACAGCTCCAGCCCCACACCCAGCCTTCACGCACAATGCCAGCCGAACCAGCCCACAGGACTTACCTTTCCTGACCCAAACAGCACTGGACTCAGGTCATAGCCATCCAGGGCAACTTTGGGAAGAGCTGCTCCAGCCAGGGTAGTCAGGGTTGGCAGGATGTCCAGCGTGCTTGCCAGCTCATGCGTCACTCCTGTCACCCACCACAGCAAGGCACAAGGAAAGGTTCAAGCACCTGATCCCACTCCCATTCCTGCCATCCTCACTTCTCTCCTGGCCTCTGCTTGTCCTGGGGCAGCCGAGCTGCCATGACACCCCTGCCTTGGCTGGCATGAGATACAAATGGCACAAGCAGTGCCAAGTCTCACCTGGAGTGATATGGCCTGGCCAATAAGCCACTGCTGGTTCCCGCATGCCACCTTCGTATGTTGTGCCCTTCCCACACTTCAGAAGGCCAGAGCTGCCTCCACGTGCCATCCGCATGGTGGAGGGGCTGTGAGAGAGAAGAACCACCTACCACCAGTTTCACAGGTTCACAGTACTCCTTCCCTGATGCTGCCAAGGGGGTCATGACAAGAGAGACATGGTGCCAGCGAGTGACACTGCCACTCTTCTCAGCCTTGTGAGGCAGGAGGCATGGGGCAGGTGAAGAAGCCAAGGTGTGCAAGATGCCTAAGCAAGGCACCAGAGACCAATGCCACCAACACACGAAGGGAATCGGGGTATATTTGGGCTGCCGCACGCTCCTGGCCCGAAGCCTGTGAGGTTTCTGCCCACGAGGAGGGGCACAGCTGAGTCACAGCAAGAAGGAGATCATGCACTGGGTCCTCTCCAGAGCAGCGTCCACCTCTTGCCTCACTTCAGGTCACTGGGGTCTCACCTGGCAATGCCACTCCACATCCCTTTTGCCCCAGCCAACCAATGCCTCATTCCAGTTCCCCCATGCCATGGCAGCAAAATCTGGTCAGTGACGAAGTCCCCCCTGCTGAGCTCACTCACCCGTTGTCAGAGGTGAAAAACACCAAGGTTGTGTTTGCAAGACCATTTTCCTGCAGTGCCTGCAGCAGCTGTCCCACCGAGCCATCAAACTCCAAGAGTGCATCACCAAATGGCCCACGCCGTGACTGCCCTGCATACTCCTGGCTTGCAAATTGGGGGTAGTGTGTATGCTGGAGAAAGGGCAGAGAAGACTGCTACGCAAACTCCCCCCGAGCTGCATCTGGTTCCCAGTTCACCCAGGGACAGTGAGCACCCCACCTAGGACATGGAGATATGTGACCATACCCATGAGAGGAGGCTTGTCCCCAAGCTTCAGACACTTCTCTCAGAACTGGCATAAAGGAGCTGAGCCCCAGGAGAGGATGTGGAGCCCCAGAGTGGGAAGTTTTCTCGGGTGGACTCCTGGCCCAGAGAAGCGGGCAGAGCTCCAGAAAGAAGCAGCCCAAGAACATTATCAGAACAGTGCTGCCACAAGACCTGGGCATGGGAACAGCAACCCCAGGTCATCCAGGGGCAGGTACTGACTGCTCAGCACAGTCCTGGGGCAGCAGGAGCCGAGATGCTTCCCTGCTCTCCCCACAGGACAAAGGCTCCCTTCCCCACCCTTGGGCCCGGAGCAGCCCTCCCCCTCTCCTACGTGGGAGGCATAGTAGAGCAGGAAGGGGAGGCCTCGTCGGGCACAGTCAGCGATGAAGTCCCGGGAGAATTTGTTGTAGAGCGGCACCAGATCAGGGAAGGAGACGGGCTGCTGCATGATGCTCCGGTTCCAGAGCAGTGGGACTGGCACTAAGCCTTGGTCACAAGTCCCAAAACACTTGATGTCAGGTGGGAAGCAGGTGAGATTCTGGCAGGGGCCCTGGAGAGAACAAATAACACTTTGTCTTTTACCTGCATTGCAGGACAGTGAGGGGAGGGGAGTAAAGGGTCTCACAGCATCCCACCACCAGCTCCTACAGGCACCCTTTGGGCAGCCACTCGCAGAAGCCCAGGGGTCTGCACCCACTCTAGAACTGTCCAAGGACCATGCTGCCCCAACATCATTTTCTCCTGGCAGCAGTTCAGATGTTTTTTTGTAGCCCAGAAGCTGACCCTCTGTCCCTTAACAGAGGGCGTATGTCCCCATGCGCAACAGCCACCCATGTTCTGCAAAACTGCTGTATCATACGAGCACCTCAGAGATGGGCTTTCCCCACCAGCATCCATCTCCCCGACCTGCAGCCACCCACGCCCATCTGCCCAGACAAGCACTAACCCAGCCTATGTACTCTCAAGCAAGCTTCATTTGCCACTCTCCCCAGCCAGCCCCAGGACACCCTTCAGGGCTTGGCAGGCCTCTCACCTGGTCATGGGAGTAGGGCACCCCCAAGAAGTGGTCAAAGCCCTGGTGGATGGGCAGGAAGGAGCCATTAATCCCCAGGCCAAGGTGCCACTTGCCAACCATGGCTGTGGCATAGCCCTCAGCCTTCAGCACCTCTGCAATGGTGACCTCAGACAGCGGCAGGCCTCCCCGCGAGTCTGGGTTGAACACACCGGGGTAAACCCCAGAGCGCATCTGGAAACGGCCGGTCAGCAGGGCTGCCCTACAGGTGAGAGTTGAAAGAGAGAGGAGACTGGTATCACACTGGACGCAGTGCAGGTCGTGGCGCTCAGCCTCTGCAGAGGGTGCCCTCTGCAGAGGTTGAGCATTCCTTGGGACCTGGCAGCTTGGCTCCCCAGTCTCACGGCTGCCACTGCCACCTCCCCTGTCTGCTGGGACATGCAGTCGGTCCTCTCACAGAGCAGACGGACCTCCGGGCCTTCTGGGACACAGCAGGTTTATCAACCACCCGTTCCTCCCAGCACTGCAGCTCCCTAGCTGGATGCCAAGCCTTGTCTCTACACGTCCTCCATCCCCGCCTCGGGGCCCCGCAGCAGTCGCCAGCCAGCGGGCCGGGAGCAGCGGGGTACGTACCGGGACGGGCTGCACACTGGGGAGCTGCTGTAGAAGTTGGTGAACCGCAGTCCTCGGGAAGCCATCCGGTCCAGGTTGGGCGTGGCAGAAGAAGGGTGCCCGTAGCTCCCCAGGTCCCCGAAGCCCAAGTCGTCCGCCAGCAACAGCACGAAGCTGGGGGGGCCGCCGGCCGCTCCGCGCAAGGCCAGCAGCACCAGGGCCCACGGCAGGCCTCGGCCCCACGGCCCCATGGCGCTGCCGCCCGGGGAGGCCCCGCGGCCCGCCGATACGCGCGCTCAGCACAGGGTACAGCGCTGCCCTCCCGCGGTGCGGCGCGGTGCGGCGCGGTGCGGCGCGGCGCGAGCCCGGCGCGGCGGCAGCAGCGGCACCTCCGCAGGACCCGCAGCCCCGTCACGGAACCAGCCGGGCAGCGCAGGCAACTCCCCGATCGGCAGAGCCGAACCACGCCGCGCCGCCGTCGGCGACCACCTGACCCGCGCGAGCAGCCACGTGACCCGGCACCGCCGCGGGGCATGCCGGGAATTGTAGTCCGTCCCGGGGCCGAACGTCAATCAAAGGGGCCGCGCCGGGTCCTACCTCGCGGCGGTGTCGGTCCCTCGCAGCTGCCTCCCGGACCGCCGTGCCCGGTGCAGGCGGCTTCCTGGGACCCGGCCCCTGGGTGCTGCGGTCGAGGGTAGTTTATTAACAACAGGGGTTTCCTACAGAACCGCCCTCAGCGTTGCCCAGGTTTGGGGGCTGCGGACTCAGCCCGTGTGTCCAGCCTCTGGTCTCCGGGGGAAAAGGCCTCACGGCCACCGGCACCCCAGCCTGCTGCCAGCCGCACCGGGGCTGAGGCCGGGAAGCCATGAGGCTGTCCTGGGAGGAGACGGGCACCTCAGCCCGTGTGGCGGCAAGCGGATGTCCTCTCCGCTGGGGCTGGGTGGCCCGGGTGGACGTCCCCTGCCCCCCTCCTGTGGCTGGCGCCAGCCGCCGGCCCGGATGGCCCAGGCCGCTGCTCCCAGCTTCCCGCCTTCTGGAAGAGCAAATGAAGCTGCGTTTCTTCAGATGTGCGTGGGGTGCAAAATCCCCCGGGACAGGCAGAGAGCGTGGCATTGTTTAGGGCAGGCTGGGCCCTATGGGACCCTGGGCACTTTTCAAGCAAAGTATGTTTTCATACAGCAATGGCAGAGTTTCACGTTCAGGCTCAAGGACTGCTGGTTATGCCTGAACATAGGAGCTCATACCCTGCAGATCAATGACTTGTAATCAGAGCGAGGAAGGGACAGTGCAAAGAGCAACACCAATTCTCTGGTGGCAGGGAGCGATAAGGAGAATGAGGAGGAAAAGCGGAGGTTCTGCACCCCAGGAAGGCTGTACCCTATTGCTATGTCTGCTTTTGGAAACCGGAGAAAGCTTGGAAGACAGGCACAGAAAGGAATTGAGGTCTAATGTCCTGAAGACCTCCATTTGTTCAGTTTATCCAAAATGAGATTAAAGCAAGACCAGAGATGGTGTACAAGCACAGGCACACTGGCGGTGGTCTAGGATTAACCTCACAGCAGGCAGAGGTGAGGAGTTTGAGCCCAAAGACAAAGCAGGGGTAAGGCTGGCTAATGTCCTAGTCTGGATGGTCTCGTGTAGATGTGCCTGTGTTTTGCATCCAGTCTGCATAATCCATCTGTTCTGGATTTTCCTGTTATTACTAGTCAGCGTTTCTTAAGACCCATCCCACTTTTCCAACCACTTTCTAATGTGCCAGTGAACTCTGCTTTCCATTGCTCCCTGTCCTCCATAGTTCAGACTGTCCCCGTAGCCCCTGGCATTCCTGTGTGCCTAGCCCCATGCCTCCTAACGGCCAAGCCCCTGGCACAAGAAGGATGCTGGGGCTGCTGCTGCTGCTGTGCTTGCTGCCATCAATTATTCAGGGACAAGAGGCAGAGAGAGGAGGCCGGTACTGCAGCAGGAGGTGAAACTGCTACGTAATTCATGGAGCCCACTTTGCTCATAGGGCATGGCAGTGCTTGCCAGGCAGTGCCTGGCCACAGCGATCAGGGTGCTGGGGGCTGGCAGTCAGGACACTGAGAGGAGAACAGCTGGGGCTCTGAGCTTGGGGGGGGGGGGGGGCATGGCGTGGGGACAGGGGACAGGGTTTCAGAGACCAGACAAGGAACAGGGCAGGAGGTGTGGGACCATGTACGCTGTGCGCAGGTAACTCGGCTGCAGGAAACTGAGCAAGGCATGGCGTGACTGCCTCAACCCACACAGGCGCCAGCAGGCAGAGGTAGGACACACGGATGAACAGTGTCCACGCGGCCAGGCGTGGAAAGAAAGGCCCAAGTGACTGCTGCAGTGCTGTGGGAGCACACGCTGAAAGACATGTGCAGGCCAGGCACAGGTGGGAACAGGCAAGGGGGTGGGTGTGATAGGCTGCGTCCATGTGAGTGGCTCATGAGCATGTGGGGTGTTAATGGGCTGTATGTTTGTGTGGGTGCAACACTTTCCTCTGTGTGTGTGCATGGGTGTATGCCTGCGTATGCGTATGTGTGCATGGACATGCATGTGTGCATGCATGGACAAGTGAGTTTGCATGTGCACCCGTAGGAGGTGCATTCTACGTGTGCATGCATCACTGGCTGTATGCTGTGAGCATGCCTGTGGGCAGATGGGTGGGTGCACATTGTGTGCATGCATGCGGGCTGTGGGGATGGGTGCATTCTGCATGCATGCATACTGTAGGGTGTGCATGCAGTGCCTGTGTATGTTTTGCGTGTGCGTGCGCACACTTGTGTGTGTATGGGTGTGCATGCACTCTGTATGTGAACACTGCGCATTGCGCTCTGTGTTCAAGATGTGTGTTTTGGAGTATGGGTGTGCACACACTCTGGGTGTGCGTTGCACCTTCTCTTTGTACCCCATGTGTGTCTCCATGCACCCTGTGTGCACATGCACCCTGTGCGTGAATGCAGTATGTGTGCACGCAGCATTTTTGTGCGTGTACTCTGTGCATGCTGTGTGCGTGTGCATGTGTGCGTGTGTGTGGGCTCTGTGCACGCTGTATCCAGTCCATGTTCCTCCCAGAGAACGTCTCCTTGCAGAAGAGCTGGAGCTGAATTGGGAGGACTCTCATTCCCAGGAGGTTTCTCCCGTCTCAGTCCAAAGGACGTGACTGCTGTTCCCAGGCGCAGGTCCAAGAGACTTAGTTTATCTTCCAAAGAGCCAGATCACATTCAAGAACATGCACACATACTTCACTAGCATGAATGGCAAAAGAGATTAATATAGATAGAGCAGTACCTTTACCAGCACCCACTTAACACAAAAAGCACAAGCCAGTCTTTGTCTTCCTCTCCAGCTGATCAGGACTGATGTT
Source organism: Mycteria americana (assembly GCF_035582795.1). Classification (NCBI taxonomy): domain Eukaryota; kingdom Metazoa; phylum Chordata; class Aves; order Ciconiiformes; family Ciconiidae; genus Mycteria; species Mycteria americana. The sequence goes on from NC_134365.1 coordinate 168,866, forward strand.
CAGTAGTGAAACATACACACACATCACTCCCTAGATTTACAAGCACAGCATGTCAATGGATCCCTTAAACATTAGCATGGGAATTAAGTTCAATTAAAATCCGTGGCTGGATGTCAACCTACTTACCCAGTAACTGGCACAGACCTTGGGTCTTTCCAGATTTGTGTCTCCTCCTGCTCGTGAGCTAGTCCAGCTTCAAGTTCACTAGTGAACTGCACATGCACACCACTCCCGCCAGTCGCTGGCCCTAGACACTCGGTGTTTCCAACTGCTGGCTTCCTATCACCTGTGTTCCCTTCTGCCATTGCCAGCAGCCAGGCCTCTGGACCCGCCCCCCCCACCGGGTACACAGAGCGTGGCCACACAGAAAAGGATTTGGAATCGCTCTCAAAAAGAAGGTAGGACGGACTGTGGTGATTAGGTGCAGGGCTCAGTCAAACAAGCAAACCAACCAGCAGTTTGCTTATGTGTGACTGGCTCCTTGATCCGCCCCTCTCCCTATTTTCCATGCTTGTACGTTCCCCTCATCTTCCTTGACTCCTCCCTTTCTCCGCCCTTGTCTCCTCCCAAACAAGGGACCTACCCCTGGGTATTTTTTCCCCCTCCCTCCCAGGTTTGCCACATCTGTGAACGGATTTGGTGTTTCAGGTGCTGTTAGCTACGTCACCTTGGACTTCCATGGCATTACTGATGCGGTTTCCTGGGTACTGTTGTCCCTGCCAGATTCCTCTCCCCAAAATGACTCCAACTCTTCCTTCAATTACCTGTGAAGTATGGCCACTTCTCGCATCAATCCCCCTTAACTACCTGTGAAGTCTGGCTCTTCCTCATGGCACTGTAACTCCTGTCAGCTTCTCACTCTGTTTGCTATGGTCAGCAATTTCTCTTGTCATGCTCAGGAGTTTCCCACGGTCTGTTCAGGTAACTAAGGCTTATGCCAGGCCCTAATCATCAGCTTGTGTCCCTTAATGCATACCCCCAAAGCTGTCTGCACGGCACATAATTTTTTTCTATCCTCTCTCTAGCCTCAATGTGCCAGTCTTCTCCATCCCATGGTGGCTCTGAGCACCCTCCTCTCTGACCAGGCACGGTTTCAGCCCTTTTGAGTGACTCTTTCCCTTTGTGCCCTACTTGACGGCCTGCAGCCTCATTTTGCAGGTGCCGGGCATGGAAGCCCTTGCCTTGCACGGGAGACTGAACTGGACTGAAGCATGGTTAGCTGTGAAAACTGGCAACTTTATTTCAAGAACAAAGTCAACTTCAGCATCTCTGTGCGCTCAGAGGAGCGTGGGCAGGACAGAGCAGGCCTTTGACACTGAGGCTGCCTTTGGGTCAGCAGGCATTGCCTCGGAAGGAAACGGTCGTGGTCCACTGCAGCCTGCACTGGATCCTGTTCATCCTGCTGCTCAAGCCTTTTTTCCCCTCAGGACCTGCAGGAGCTCCTGCAGCAGATTAAAGAATTGCACCAGCTTCTGGCGTGGAAATGGGCAGGGTGTAAACCCGCCCGATTGTGTTGGTACTGGCGTTGGCCTCTGAAAGGGGGTTGAGGTGAAGACGGGCTGTGGCGTTGGAGTAGCCGTTACAGCTGGGTGCAGTCTCATCTGTGTCAGGATCCAGTCGTAAAAGTGCTGAGTGGAGGTGTAGACTCCGGGCTGGTTTGGTCTCGCACAGCCTTTCCCCCAGCTGGTCACTCCAACAAGCCAGAAGTAGTCAGCATTATTATCTTTGCACACGAGAGGACCACCGCTGTCACCCTGCAGCGGAGGAGAGAGGATGAAGGCATGGTTGGGTGGCCACTGTCAGCACTATGGCTGGCTCCTTCTCTCTCACAGCACCTGCCAGAGCTGTATTCACTGCACAGAAAGGCTCTGCTCAGGTGCTGGAGCCTACAGAACCTTGTCTGGGAGGGGGTCGTGGGCCTGTAAGGTAGGGCGCGCTCTTTCATCTCTGCACAGTGATCCTGGATGTGTGGAAGACGGATGTTCCAGAGTTGGGATCTGAACGTATGGGCTGCCAAGAGCACTGGATGGGCTTTCTGGGCAGTGTCCCAGGCCTCTGGGACAAGAGGGGCACTGGGCAAGGACCTGCAGATGGGGAAGGGGAGGTGAGCCCCAACAGCGGTGGGGACCCGGCCAGGTGGGAGGGTGACTTGCCAGGCAAAGCACGCGCCGGGGTATGTTTGGGCGGTTGTGACAGGGCTGCCTGCGCTGCTAGGGGCTGACTTGTAGCACGCTCCTACCTGGCAGGTGTCGATGCCACCCTGCGGATAGCCAGCACACAAGTTGTGGGTGTGGATGGCCCCGCTATACCACCAGCTGCTGTTACAGAGGTTGACATCAATGAGGCGGACCTTGGCCTCCTGCAGGACATCAGTTGATCCTCCAGCTGTGAGCACAGAAAGGAATTAACACCCAGCAGCTCCTTGCCAGTTCTCCTCCCCTGTCTGGGTGAAGCCCTTCCCTAGGGCTCGGCTTTGCATCTTGAAGGCATTGTACCGGTGTTTCCCTTCTGCCTTGCTTTGGGTAATGCGTCAGGCCCATCTCTCTCTAGGCATACGTCCCCGCAGCCTGACTCGGGCTTTCGCCTCTGCTGTCAGGAAGCCCAACCCGTCTCCCCAGCGTGCCAAGCTTGCACTCAGGACACAAGTACTTTTTGGGAACTCACATCTTGCAGTGGTGGAACCCCAACCACTGATGTAGCAGGTTGTCAGCTCTGACACTCTCAGCGAGGCGTCGGGCACGCAGGCAAGCTGTATGTAGTAGCTGCACTGGACAGGCCGGTCCAATTCCAGCAACGCAATGTCGTTCCTCTCCGAGATACTACTATAGTGTTTGTGAACCAGTAGCCGCTTAATATTGCGCACTTGGGCCTCAGGGCCCAGCTGAGTCAACTGGGTGGCCCCGATCACCACGCGCCACATCGTGATGTGCCTGGAAGGCAGATGGAGAGAGGGGTCAGAGGGAGCGGAGCCCTGTGCTGCAGCAGCCCAGCAGTTCCCTGCCTTCTGCTTCACAAGGGAGAGAGGAAAGCAGGGCTACGGAGGGTGTGACTGCCCTAGCATGCCTTAGGCACAAGGAATGTCGAGCTGGAGGCTGCTAGGATGCAGTGGCACGAGCCCAGCCTTCTCCTGAGCAGTCTCTCAGCTGGGCTCTGGAGTGCCCAGGCACTGGGCGTACTGCAGGGAAGCGGGATGGCAGTAGCACGTGGTGCTGCGGACAGGGCACCTGCTAGTGTTGCGGGGATATCCCCCTTCCCTGGTCTCCTCACCTGGCCTTGATGAAGCAGTGGGCTGCTGTGAGGACCCACTGTGGGCTGATGAGGGACCCTCCGCATATATGCCTCATGCCCATTTCCCAGGGATCCTGGACGCTGACGATCCAGGGCCAGGCCCCTGGCTGGGCATCTCTGCCACCCACGACGCGCAACGTGCCGTGGTGAGAAGCCATGGGCCGGAGCCCGCAGGTCCCTCTGTAACCAGAAACTCATTACTGTACTGCTCGATGGCTTGCTGCTGTTCAGGCTGAAGGTCAGCCATCTTCCCTCCCCACAAGGTGTTGCATGGACAGCAGGGCCAGGGAACTCGGTGGGGCGTGCATCCCTCTGCCCCGTTTCTGCTTTAGCCCCACAGACCAGTTGTGCCGGCAGCCTGGGTGCTGGCAAGGAACTGCGGCTCCCACGGGGGGTTCGGGAAGCTGTGGTGTGGCCACAGGGGACAAGCGGGCACCCTCCAGTGAACCACATAAGCATTGCCCAAGCTCCCTCCCAGAGCTTCGGGCCACTTACCCACAGTTGTCCCATGTGCCGTGCGCAGGCCAGCACAGGGCCAGCAGGACGAGGAGGGGGAGCAAATTCATCGCTGCCAGTGGCACGCGGCAGCTGCAAGAACCGAGGGCTTGTCACCACCAGTGCAGCAGCCGACTGTACTGGTACTACTCGTGCGCTTGCGTTGCCCGTGGTGCCTTTGGCCCCGGGACTGATGTCACAGAGTCACTGGTTCCAGGTGCTGGGCATGGTGGACTCTCGAGGGGGCGGGACGACCGACGGGGGGGATGACACACAACATGGGGGGTTCCAAGCAGGAGGGGAGGCAGAAGCTGGGATTGGACACCCCCAACAGACCCCCCACTGAATGCTCGGCTTGCGGGATGAGGGTGTGCAGGCCCCGTGGCAGGCAGCGGCACCTGGCTCCGAGCACTGCCTGCTAACACCCAACAGGAAAAAAACAAGTGTGGCATCATAGCCTCTGGGAAGTCCACTGCCACCCTGCTCTCTGCAGCCATTTGCCACCAGGTCCTTCCCAAAAAACATACACTAGAGGTCATAACTACTACAGGCAGTATGCACACGTTTGGGTGTTGAAGAGCCAATCTGGTTACAGCTGCGGCACGCAAGCAGTGATGCGCAAGTGGGACGAGTCCAGCATACCCACTGTATGTATCCACACGTCTGGGTGCACACATGCTGGTGCGTCGGTTTGTGTGGTGCACTCTGCGTACGCATGCAGCATGTGTGCACTATGTGTGGGTGCACTCAGTGTCTGGGTGCTCTCTACATCTATGTACACACACTGTGGATGCACACTGTACATATGCCATGTGGTAGAGGTGAGCCTGTGAGCGTGCACACCATACGTACGCGTTCACAGGGTAGAGTGTGTGCAGGCCTTTTGTGTGTATGCAGGCTGTGCGTGCATGCACTGTGTGTGAGTGTGCGTGTGCATGCCGGGTGTGCATGCCTTCCACTCTCTGTGCATGACGTGCATGTGCACTGTGTGCATTACTCTGTGTGTTCATGTGTGTGTGGGGTGTGTGTGTATGCGAGTGTGTGTTGGTATGCAGTGTTTGTGTGTAGTCTGTGTGTGTGCATGCATATGTGTTGGTGTGCAGCATGTGTGCATGTGTGTTGGTGTGCAGGCTCTGTGTGTGTGTGTCTGTGTACAGTCAGTCTGTGTGTGTGTATTGGTGTGCACTCAGAGTGTGGGAGTGTGTTGGTGTGCAGTCAGTGTGTGTGTGCAAGTACATTGGTGTGCAGTCATACTGTATGTGTGCGTTCAGAGTGTGTGTGTGTGTGCATGCGTGTTGGTGTGCAGTGTGTTGGGGTGTGTGCGCGCGTTGGCGTGCAGTGTGTGCGTCGGTGTGCAGTCAGTGCCAGTGTGTGCTGTTGTGCAGCCCTGTCCGCTCCCGCCCCGTGCCGTTCCCCGCCGCCGCCAGGAGACGCCGCCGCCCGTCGCTGGGGGGCCCGGCCGCGGGCCCGGCCGCAGCCCCGGCCCGCCGCAGGCTCCGGGCCCGGCGGGGTCCTCCCGGGGGCCCCGCGCCCCGGTGGGTCCCGTCCGGCGGGGAGGCGGCACCCGCGCCCGAGCGTGGCGGGGTGTCCCGGGGCTGCCCAGCCGCCGGTCTGTGGCCGCCCCCGGCGGTCCGGGCTTGCGGAGCTCTGCGGGGAGCCGTCCGGGCGGGGCGAGGAGCGGACAACGCGGGCCGCGATTGGTGGGCTGGCCGCGGCCCGGGGTCCCGGGAGAGGCCGCAGCACTCGCGGGAGTGGCGAGGTCCGAGCGGCGGTCCCGGGCCGCCGCTTCGCCACTTGGCCTGCACCGCGCTCCGGGCCCGCGGACCTGCCGGCAGCTTGGTCGGGCTGCGCAGGTCAGGGTTGGGCTGGGCTGCAGGGGCTGCGGGGGGGCCAGGGCTGAGGGCAGGGCAGAGGCACGGGCTGCCTGCGGGAGCTGCCTGCCCGCTCCCCCACCTCTCCAGGGCAGCGTGACCACCAAAGGCGCTCTGGACAGCCCGGTTTCGATAATCCTGCTTCCCAGGATTTGTGGCTGCTAAGGAGAAGGCAGAGGAGGGGTGGGAGAGAAGGAGGGAGCTCGCAGTGGGAGGAGGTGGTGGACATGGAAGAGTGGGGAGGACGACCTTGGGGTCGATGTGGGGTGAGGGCAGAGCACCCATTCCATGCGTGCAGGGGAACAACCCTGGAGCTTGAGTTGTCCACCGGGGAGCAGCGTTCTTGCATCTCCCTTGTCCTCCACATGCCAAGGCTGGGAGCTCGGCCCTGCAGCCAGAGCAGGCCTGTGCTGAGGCTGCCGTTGCTCCCCTGCAGAGCTGTTTCACCCCCTGCCTGTGCCTCCCTCTGCACAAAACTGCCTCTGAGCCAGCTCTGTGCTGCTCCCGTGGTAGCTGGGTCTCACCCAGGCTGCACTGATGGCACAGGTGGCATTTCCAGGACGCCAGTTGGCGCTGAGGGGACTGGAGCGTGCCCCTGGGGCTGTCCACTGCCAAGGGCTGAGAAGGGCTGAGACTCTGGGGGAAAAGCTTACCCTGGAGTTTGAGGGCTGCAAACCACAAGGAGAAGGGTCTGCAGGGCAGAGCTGCAGGGCACAGGGAGAGTGTGGGCATCTGCAGGGTGGCTGCAGGGCAGCTGCTCCACCAAGGGTAGGCTCTGGACCATTCTCCACCCCAAGCAGTGGCATCTGTGTGGCACTGTTGTGAAGGTGAGTGCAGCACCACGGAGGGACACATTTCTCAAGAGAGCGCTACCAAATTTCTTGCATAGCAGCCTGGTCTCTGCTTTGTGCTTGCTGCAGCCTGTCAGTGTGGGGTAGGAGTCTTTTGCTGGTGGGGCAGAGCAGCAAGGAGAGGATGCTGTGGGGTGGTGGATGGGATGCAGGCGTGTTTGTAGGCTGGGGTAATGTTTAAGGTGCTACAACTAGCAGGGGGTCGGTGCTGTGAAATGGGGTCCCAGGGACATTGGCTAGCTCTGGGTGTTTGGAGAGCTCATATGTGTTGTCTTGGCGTGCTGGTTATACAGAGCACTGCAACAACCCAGTGGCAAGAGGCAGAGCTAGAAGCAAGCAAAGGTCTCTGTCCCCATGGGGCGAGACCCTGGAGATAAGTGTGAAGCTTAGGATGTCCCCAGGAGAGGGAGCAATGTGCCAGCAGCACATGCAGCCATAGTGTGGTGTGCAGGACCAGGGCATGTGGACAATGGCTGCCTGAGCAGCAGGGATGCAGGATCGCACCAGGGAGGTGCAGGCATGGAGGGGCTATCAGCAGAGGGCACAGAAATGGGGCTGAAGTGCAGGAGAGAGTCTGCCTCCCTGCCAGGAGAAGGGTCAGAGTCACCGCTGCTTCCTGACATGGGGAGACCTGGTCCCAGACCAAGGCTCTGCCATCCCAGTGTGAGGAGGTACAGCAGGGGATTGTCCCCAGCAGAAGGCCTTGGTGTTCCTGGGCTGGGGGTGGTTCTGGGCAGACATGCCACAGCTTCCAGGTGGCAGATGGATCTGGGATGTCCCTCTGCAGCCTAGTAGCACCCCTCACATGCCAGATGGAGTCTCCTGATGGGCTCTCTCCAATCCTGTTCCTGACATTATTTTCCATAGGCCATGTCTGCTTCTTTCCATCTGCATGCTTGGGCTGTAGGCCGAGTGCCAGGGGATGGCAGAGATGGTCTATGTGGTGGAGGATGCTGCATGGGTATGTGAGACACCAGGAGTCAGAGAGTGGCTGGCTCAGCTTGTGCAGGAAGGAAGGGCTGGCCAAATGTGCTATGAGGAACTGTCACAGAATCACAAGGTGACTGAGGTTGGAAGGGACCTCTGGAGGTCATCTGGTCCAATCCCCTGCTCAAGCAGGGTCAGCTACAGCAGGTTGCCCAGGACCATGACCACTCGGATTTCAAATATCTCCAAGGATGGAGATTCTACAACCTCTCTGGGCAGCCTGTTCCAGTGCTCAGTCACCCTCACAGTAACAAAAGTGTTTTCTTGTGTTCAGGTGACATTTAATCTTTTTTAATTTGTGCCCATTGCCTCTTGTCCTGTCACTGGACAGCATTGAGAAGAATCTGGCTCCCTCTTCATTCCCTCCCGTCAGGTATTGATACACATTGATGAGATGCCCCCTGAGCCTTCTCTTTTGTAGGCTAAACAGTCCTAGCTCTCTCAGCCTCTCCTCATATGAGGGATACTCCAGTCACTTAATCATCAGAATGGCCCTTTGGTGGACTCTCTACAGTATGTCCATGTCTTTCTTGTACAGGGGAGCCCAGAACTGGACACAGCACTTCAGATGTGGTCTCACCAGTGCTGAGTAGAGAGGAAGGATCACCTCCTGCCTGGCAACACCCCTAACACAGCCCGGAATACTGTTGGCTTTCTTTGCCACAAAGGCACATTGCTTGCGTATGGTGAGCTTGGCGTCAACCAGAACCCCCAGGTCCTTCTTGGCAGAGCTGCTTTCCGGCCAGACAACACACAGCATATACTGGTGCTATGAGGTCTTTCTTCCCCAAGTGCAGGACTTTGCATTCCCTTGGTTGAACTTCATGAGATTCTAGCTCATTTCTCCTCTCTGGATGGCAGCACACCCACCTGGTATATCAGCCACTCCTCCCAGTTTTGAGTCATCCGCCAACTTGCTGATGGTGTGCTCTGCCCCATCATCCAAGTTATTAATGAAGATGTTGAACAATATAGGCCCCAGTATCGACCCCTGGGGTACTCCACTAGTGACTAGCCTCCATCTGGACTTTGTACCACTGGTCACAACCCTCTGGAGCTGGCCATTCAGCAAATTTTCAGTCCACCTCACTGTTCGCTTACCTAATCCATAGCTTATCAGCTTGTCTATGAGGATGTTACAGGAGACAGTATGAAAAGCATTACTAAAGTTGAGGTAAACAACATCCACTGCTCCCCCCTCATCCACCAAGCCAGTCATCTTATCCTACTAGGCTACCAGGTTGGTTAAGCACAATTTCCCCTTGTAAACCCATGCTGTCCCATCCTGCCCTGCCACCTGGCACCCGCCCCTGCCATCTGCACCCATTTCATGGCTGAGTTTGTGCATAAGCTGTGTCAGGGGAGCCGGTGCCTGCCACAGCTGACAAGCAGGGTGCAGCTGGCTGCAGTCATCCAAGGCTGCAGAGCAATGTGGGGATGGCTATGATAGGGTGAAGGGGTCTGCCACCATGTGTGCATGGCCTGGTGCAGGCCATGCTGTGTGGAGGCAGCCTGAGCCCTGCATGGCTGTGTAGCAGCCTGCCCAGACCCTGCCCAGGCTCTGCTAGGCTGGGCTGTCTTCTCCAGGAACGCTGGGTGGTGTCCAAAGGGCAGACCTGGGCAGAGAGGAGGACCAGGGTGCTGGGGCTGTGGAGGGGCCTAACCCTGTGGCTGGCTGTGGCATGGGAATGGGGTGATGCCTCTTGCTGCTGGGACTTGGAGAAGGATCTGGTGTCCTTAGAGTCAGGGCTGGTGCTGGGCCTGGTGGCAGGTGCAGTTTGCTCCCTGCAGGAAGGGTTTTCTTTCCCCAAAGCTTTCACAGAGCAGCCCTGCCCTCCTCCATAAGCACACACTGATGGATGCAGCCTTTGGCACCCCTTGTGTCTGGGTGGGTCTCCCCAGAGAAGCTGAATGCCCACTTTGCTGCACAAAACTAGCGCCTGGGTCATCATCTCACCCACACAGCAGCCTGAAAATGGAAGGTTAAAGTGAAATGAGCTTACAGTGTGGTTCTGTTTGAGCACAAGAGAAAGCTCCTCTTCCAGCCCGAGTCAATCCATGTGTCTCAGCCTCAAGCTGTGTGTGGACACTGCCCACAGAGTGTCCTGCTGCCCCACGGTCCTGCACTGTGCCCCTGCTGCAAGCCTCCCTGCCCTGCCTTCCCATGCAGAGCTGGCTAGCTGCTCCCACTTTGCTGTCTTCACACTTGCACTCACCTCCCCACCCCAGAGAGCATGCGGATGGCACAGGGCCTCACACTTTGCTGCCTGTTGTACCATCTCACTGCACACACTGTGCCCGTGCCTCTGGTGTGGATGAGAGAGAGCATCTGCCTGGCACTGCGGGACAGGCAGGGTGGTGCCCAGAACCAGGCATTGGGCTGTCCCAGCTTTGGGGCAAGTTTCGCCCTGAACGTTCAGAGACTTCCTAGGTTATGCAGATGCTGACCTGGATGTGCAAGTCAGGGCCATGTAGTCTGAGGGGATGGTGCAGGACGGAGTGTGGCAGGGGCTGGCTCACAGCAGGCCACCCGGGCTGTCACGGCTCTTGGAGCCCTGCTCAGAATTGCTTCCTCTGCTGTTCCTCCAGCTGTGGGCTGGGAAGCTGAGGTGCTGCTGGTCCTGTGGCGCTGCGGCTGGGTCCGGCCGGGTGCGGTGAGGTAGAGGCTGAGGCCAGCTGCCCCAGGGCTCGCCAGAGGCCAGGCTGTGCTCCCTGGGCCCACACCTGCCCCTGTCCTCAGAGGCTGCTGCCCTGCACCAGCGCAGACATGCGGGCCGGGAGCTGGGGAGCAGCAGGAGGGTCTGGCCAGATTCCTGGCCTCTCCCTTCCCAACACAGAGCAGCAGTGCCTGGCCCAGTGTGTGGGTACCTGCCTCCTCCCACCACAGCTGTCCGGGTGGGCACTGCCGGGCAGGGCTCCCAAGAGCCGCTTGGAGCATCTGTCTGCCCTGTGCCTGGACTGTGACTTGGCACCAAGCAGTGCTGCGGCTGGCCTGCCTGCCTGCTGGATCACAGGGAGGTAGGTGACATTTCCTCTGCGCTGGGTGCTGCGGAATCAGCTCTGACCCACCAGCCCTCTGGGCTGCCTTAAGGAGGGTGACAGACACTTGTCCCTGCATGGTCCTTGCTGGCAGGGAGCTAGGAGGTGAGTGGCAGAAGAGGCCAGGGAAGCTCAGCCATGGGCTGTAGCTACACTCCTAGAGGGCTGTGCCACAGCAGAGAGCACCTAGGTGCCCTTCCCTGGACCACAGGATAGGACAGGATTAGCTGGTCACCTTCCTCAGGTAAAACAGTCCCATTGCCTGAGACCTGCCCCCCTTTCCCCTGCAAACTCACAGCACTGAAGAGACACTACCCTTTGGCAATCTCAAGAGGCCCCTCAACCCCCCCACTTTGTTCATACTTCCATAATTTGCATTCCTGTGGTTGTGCAAACCAAGCTCAGCTGCTGTCCCACAATCCCTCCTTACCCTGTCCTGCCGCCCTGCCTGCACCCATGCAGCTGTGTGCTGCCAGTTGCTCCCTGAAATAAGCGGCCCCATTGCCAGGTGATGGGGAAGACGTGCTGCAGGCAGGCCTTCGAACACAGAGTGCAAGCATGGGCTGGGACTAGGGCTCTGGCAGAAATAATTTGCGACTGGTCTTTAAATAAAGCAGGTTGCATGTCATGCAAGAAGATACTTTTCCTGCAAAGCAGACTGGGAGTGCAGCTGACTGAGTATGAGGAGAGAGGAAGCAGACCGCAGGATGATGCTGGCCGCTCACAGCACCAATGCTGTGCCATGGCCTGTCAGGAACAGAGCAGGATATTCTCAGTGCCAGCCAAAGTAACGTGGGAAATTGGTATTTTTCCCAAATGGGAGCCAAGTGCAGTTCTGTGCTGCAGGAGGCAATTGGGGCCCTCTGGGCTGAGGTTAAGCCTGGTGGGTGATCCAAGCAGCGAGGAGGGGAGAGAGGAGGGGAGAGAACAGACTGAGGGGAGAGGAATGGGCTTGAGAAGTGTGGCAGACTGAGAACACCTTGGAGATAGCAGGCTGAAGGACAATGCATTCAGGGAAAGGTGTTACAGGGGAAGAAACTGCTTCTGCCAGCCCAGCTTTTCTCCTTTGCTAACCACCCTGTCCAAAACCCACTGATGCCCCCCTCATCTGCAGCCAGCCCCCGAGCTGTCCAGGCCATGCAAGGCCCTCTCCTAGCCACTCTCTAGGCTTGATGGTAGGACTGGGGATGCTGCTTGATGCTGCTTGTTGCTCTGCCTGGAGCGGGAGGTGCAGTGCATCCTGCAGTGGGTTTGGGGACATGCAAGGCCTCCAGCAGCTCCAGGGCTGCGGTCAGGGGCATCCAGAAAGCCCTCTGCATTGCTCCCTGGAGCAGGCTCCCAGGGAACAGGCTGTGGGAGCCCCTGTGTCCTTGGGGATCAGGACTGGGGCAGCTGATGCTTGGACCAGGGTGCCGAGGCAGGGGCCATGGAGTGGGGACGGAGCTTGTATGACTGTCAGAGTGCATTTGGGGTGCTGAGGATTGTGCGGGAGGGCACTGGGAGTGGGGAGGGCAGGGTGCTTGTAAGGGCAGAGCAAGGTGGGGTGGCAAGAGAGGAAAACTTGCAGGGTGCCCTGGAGCCCAGAAGTCCACCTGCCTTGTGTCATGCTGTGCCCCCAGGACTTCCCGGCCCAAGGGGAAGGCTCCAGCACAGCACAGCCCCACACCTGCCTGCAGAGTTCCAGCACTGCCGCTGAGGCCACCACAGCTGGCTGCAGTGAGGCCATCCGTATGCCAGGAGATTGCTCTCTGCTTGAGGCCACCCTGTGCCGGAGCTATGCTCTTTTCTTCATTGTGTTGAGCTGCTTTTCCACACCCTGCTGCTTCCCAGAGCTTGTCTCTCCCCCACTTCTTGCAGCTGTGAGAGGCTGCTGTGAGATAACATTTCAGAAGATGGAGCAGACACGTCTACAGCAGAGAGACTTCAAATGGGCTGGGAAGCTCGTAGCAGCTCTGCACAAAGGAGATGGTGTGCAGTCAATCATCAGATCCCCTCACCCTACACTGCATATTTAATGGCTCTTTGGGTCTCAATGTTTAAATCTATCTAATGAGCATTTAACTGCTGTTTAATATTTAATGCCTCGGTGTTCAGTGTAATAATCCTATGTATCACAGTGAGTGCTGGTCCATCACTCTGGGCATGGGGAGAGGCATGCTGCGGAAGAGGATTTAGCACAGGGCAAGGGAGGCCAGGGGATCTGCTCCATGACACCTTTTGCATGGATGGCAGGTTATCTCTGCACCATGAGCTCTTTCTGCCTCTCTGATGTCTGACTCTTCTCAGTGGTGCAGTAGGTGTTGGAGCTAGTCTGTGCTGGCTGGGCATGAGGGCCTGGCATCCTGCTGCTGGGCTTGCACTGGCAGGGTGGGGAGCTGTGGGCTTGGAGCAACTCCAGGCAACCTGCGACACTCACTGTGCAGTGACACCCTGTCCTCGGCCCATGATGCCGTCCCGCACTGAGCGTCTGCCCACAGCTGCTGAGCTGGTTTGCAACCTGCCAGTTAGCTCTCCTCACCAGGCAGCTCCACCATGACCGTCACACCACAGAGGCTGCATCAAGGCCTCTGGACGCTCAGATCTGACTGCAGGGCCTGCCTCTGTCCCTGCTGTCCCCACCGCTGCCTCCCCAAAGACTGCAGCCAGCACAGACAGGAGCCAGGAGAGCGACGCCATAAGCCATGTATCCCTGAGAACACTGGGAGATGAACTGTGGGGCAGCAGGAACAGGCCACAGGGGACTGGTGAAGAGCGCAGACCCAGCAGGGACAGGCAGAGCAGGACAGCCTTCAACTGCCACCCCCTGCCCTCTCCCACAGCCTTCTCCCCCCCCGAGCCATGTGGCTGTGCTGGCCTGTCTGCAGATAGAATAGAATAGAATAGAATAGAATAGAATAGAATAGAATAGAATAGAATAGAATAGAATATTTCTGTTGGAAGGGACCTACAACAATCATCTAGTCCAATTGCCTGACCACTTCAGGGCTGACCAAAAGTTAGAGCATGTTATTAAGGGCATTGTCCAAATGCCTCTTAAACACTGACAGGCTTGGAACAACAACCACCTCTCCAGGAAGTGTGCTTCCAGGGTTTGGCCACTCTCTTGGTAAAGAAATGCTTCCTAATGTCAAGTCTGAACCTCTCCTGATGCAGCTTTGAACCATTCCCAGGCGTCCTGTCCCTGGATCCTAGGGAGAAGACCTCCCTAGGGAGAAGACCAGCACCTCCCTCCCCCCATCCCCTCTTCAGGAAGCTGTAGAGCGCGATGAGGTCACTCCTCAGCCTCCTTTTCTCCCAACGAGACAAACCCAGAGTCCTCAGCCACTCCTCATAGGACATACCTTCCAGCCCTTCACCAGCTTTGTTGCCCTCCTCTGGACGCATTCAAGGACCTTCACATCCTTCTCAAATGGTGGGGCCCAGAACTGCACACAGTATTCAAGGTGAGGTCGCACCAACGCTAAATACAGTGGGACAATCCCCTCTCTTGACCAGCTGGTTATTCTATGTTTGAGGCACCCCAGGATGCGGTTTGCCCTCTCGGCTGCCAGGGCATGCTGCTGACTCCTATTGAGCCTGCTGCCAACCAGCACCCCCAGATCCCTTTCTGCAGGGCTGCTCTCCAGCCACTCCTCTCCCAGTTTAGGTGCATGTGTCTCTCCCTGCACTGTATTTGTGTGCGTACTTCAGTGAGTTTGCACGTGCTAGCTAGTTGTGCTGCAAAGGCTTTCCCCATGGGGCTTGTTCTGGTTCCTGGGGCCTCTGCCCTCTTTTGCAGAAAAGCTAGACCCCAAGGCCTTTGTTTGGGAGCAGTTTCAGTAGTTCTGTCCAGATGATTCAGTTCCTGAGAACACAGCCCCATGCAAGAAGGGTCTGGGGTGTGAAAGACCCACATTTCTGATCTGCACTCTGAACTGCAATGGGAACCAGCCCCACACAGGCAAGTCTTTTCCTTCTGAGGTGCAAAGTCCCTCTTCCTCCATGAGCCTGAGCTGCAGGCATCTGCTGCTGCCGAGCCCTGGGATCCTCTTTGCTCCCCTGTTCTTTCCCAGGCCCGCAGGAGCAGCCCAGCATACCCAGTGCTGCAGTCTCAGAGCTCCCCAATGAGCAGAAGCAGAGGGCTGGGAATTTAATCTTGCCCAGCCATCCTGGACAGGTGAGGAATAGCTGCAACCACAGCAGAAGTGCTGCATCTCCCACACGGAGCCATGGCCACAATGGATGGTGCGGGGTGAGGGTGGCTGTGGTGGGGTGGTCTGCCCTTGTGCTGGGACTGGCGTGTGCTGTGGCATGGGGCCCGTGGGGCACCAGGGCTGCTTTACTGTGCTCAGCTCATGGGTACTAGCTGTGGGGCTTCCTGTGTGGGCGCTGGCTGCCATCCCGGGATGAGTGGCACGTATCCCTTCACCCTGGTCAGTGTCCTGCGGAGGCAGATCTCTGCAGCCAGTGGCTACAGCCTGATTTACCCCATCACTCAGTGAAAGACCGGTAGCCAGAAGAAGAAAGTGCCTGTTTATGTATTGTTTAGGAACAAGCAGGTACGAAAACAGCAAGAGCAAGTGTGCAGCTGGAGTGCGCTTCAAAGTGCCGTACTGTGTGCCTTGCTCCTGTGAGGCTTGCTGGGGCACAGTCCATGGGGTGCTAGCTTCCATGTCCAAGCCACTCCCTTCGCTCAGCACTGGTCCCATGCAACCCTCTGTGGTGACTGAGACCCACTGGCCAGGAGCTGGGTGACAGGACCACCGTGTGTAGCTCGTGTCCCTGTGCCTGCCATGGGAGCGGCTCTCTGTGCGGTGCAGCAGTGTGTGACTTTTCCAGGATCTGGTTTTCTCCTCATGTTACTGCTCTTCCATGGCCATTACTGAAAAGGCAGTTTATAGATGTGCTTGTGCCTGGAGCAGGCAGCAATGTAGTGTGGAGTGACCTCAGCTCCCAGACAAATGGGCACAAGTGCCCTGGGGGAGCCTTACCTATAAGCTTTATTGCTGAACAGGTGCCCTTGGTGCCAAAGGTTAAGTATGTTGACAACAGTCATCACAACCAGGCTTTTGGCCCATGTAACAGATTGTACGTGAGATAAGGATGAGACCTTGAAGTTACCAGAGTAGTTCCTAAGGAACTGGTTCATGGGGATGGGGGCAAGGAAGACTGGTGTGAGCTGGCTGTGGTAGTGCATGCTTTTTGGGTATCATAACATTGTCACTGTGTTATGATGCTAGGGTTGGGCTGGTGTGAGTGCACCATGTGCACTCCTGGTGCCTTGGGCTCAGGGTCCTGCTTCATCTGTGAGTGCTGCGCATTAGGATAGCGTTCCTGATTGTTTCATGGGTTTATATGCCACAGCCTGTGCCCAGGATGGTCCTGTGGCACAGGGTTGTGCTCACTGGCTGCTCTGGCTGGTGGTGCCATGGGTCTGCCTATGTCTTACCGGAAGCAGGTGCTATGTAGAGCTTTAGTCGTGGCAGAGACTGGGGGAGGTATGATTGCCCAGCAATGCTGGATAGGAAGCCGGGCAGGCAGGCTTGGCAGCGTGCCCCGTCTGCGTCTCCTTTGTACTCAATATCCATGTGAGCATGCCAGGATGTGCCTACACCAGAGATGGTGAGGAGGGGAACACTGTGCCCAGATGCAATCTGATGTATGTACAGGAGACTGGTGCGCACGCTGTCCCTGGAGCTCAGTCCAAGCAGATCTTGGGCAGTTACATCATGTTCAGCAATGCTGTGGCATATTGCCCCTTTTCTGCAGTCTCTCTTTCTTGGGGAAACTGAACACCTCCTTTGCACACATTCTCTCCATGGCTGTTACCCTGAGGTAGGACAGCTGTGGCCCTTGCCCTGCAGCCCAGAAGAGCTTTGATTCCTGGGGCACTTCATGCCCTGGGCTTATGACTGCAGCAGCTACATCCTCCCTGGACAGGCCTACAGATATAGGGCAGTGCCTTTGCACCAGCAGGGTCTGGGGCAACTGCTCATCTTCTGGCATAAGCCATGCCCACTCTCCAGCTGCCTGCCTTGTGCCCTGCTACCCCTTGGCAGCTCACCCCAGCAGGCAGGGTCCTCTGGCCCCCAGGGAGGGGTGCTGAGGATCCTGCTTCTTGTGTCCGCAGCACTAGTGTGCCCAGTGCTCGCATGGGTGGGATGCAGCCTCCACCCTGCTCCAGACAGCTGCCTCCAAGCATGTCCCGAGCACCCACCGTGTGCTCCTCCCTTGGTTGTGGGAAAACTGCTTTCTCTGGTGCAGTCTGTGGAGGGTCGCTCTCTGCTGGCTTGGAAGGGCTCCGCCACATCCAGGAAAGGTGCCTGCCCTGCTCTGGGAGCCCCAGACCTGCAGAGCTGTGCCCTGAACTGAGCACTAGCAGACTCAGCAAACCCTGCTGTGGCCTCATAGCAGCCTGCTGTGTTGATATGTCCCTGTGAAATCACCCCCTGCAGCCAAACTGTGCTCGGCCTCCCCTGATTTATCTCCCTCCCTGCCCCACTCACCTACCCTTTCCAGAATTATCATCTCTATCCCAGCCCAAGACCCATTCCCAGTCCCATCACCATCCCCATCCCATCCCCATCCCTGTCCCCATCCTGATCACTGTTCCCATACCTGTCACCAGCACGGTCCCCACACCTATCCCCACCCCTGTCCATCTCTGTCTCCATCCCAGCAGCTCCCTCCCCACCTGCTGGCTACTCCTGCAGATCGCTGCGACTGACTTGCAGGGTTTTTGAGGGAGAGAGATACCTGATTAATCCCAGAGTGAGCTGTAATCACATGGCAATAACTGCACGACTCGTGCTTATCTGAATGTGTAATCACAGCAATGAATAATATTCAGAGCTTAGCACCTCACTAATTAGCACGCTGCCGGGAGGGGAGAGGCTGCTATCAGCTTTATGTAGCAGGTCTGATCCCTCCTTGGGCAGGGCTCTGCTGTGCGGAAGGGCAACGATCCTTGTCCTGTCAGGACATGAGTGGATTTACCAACTGCCCCTGCTCCAGAGGCTCCGCACATGCTGCCAGACAGCACGCGTATAGTCCCTGACCTGCCACCCCAGTGGGGACTCTCGTACCCCACAGCCCAGCTGTGGCTGGGAAATTGTCCCATGTCATGCAGTGACTCCTGTTCTGCTACAAGGTCCCCAGCTGCCTGTGCTCCGGGCAGCAGCTGTGCCCTGCTTGGCCCCGTGTGCTCACAGAGGACACGGTGGCAGGGCACGATTCCCAGTGTCCCCCATGATGGCTGTGGGATGCCTGTGCAGCATGGACACACCAGGCCATGCCATGCTGTGCTGTGCTGTGCTGTGCTGACATGCAGGTGGGCACCCAAGGGAGATGCTCCTGGTCCCTTGGTTGGCAAAGCTGGTGGCTCACATGCAGCCCCTTGTCTACCTGCTGGTCTCTTCCAGCCCGCGCTAGTGAGGCAGAATGCTTTGGTGCAGCATGGAGGTGACAAACCATGGTTATCCTGGCCAAAGTCAGTCCCTGCAGAAATATCCCCTGGTACCATCAGCACCAGGTGGCAGAGATGGTCCCTCCCCAGCCTCACTGCGTTCAGTTTCATGGACCCAAAGGGAGCAGGAGGCCCTTCTGCCATGGCCGAGTATGGCAGAGCAAGGACCTGGGAGTGGAAACCTCTGCCACGATCTGTGCCTGTGCCATCCAAAGCACTCCTTCCTGAGAGCCAAGAGGGACAGGCTGAGAGTGCTGCCTGTGCAAAGCCCTCGTGGGGTGCAATGAACCACCACTGCCTGCATCTGTTAACCCCACCATCTGAGGGGGCAGAGACCCCCACCAGCTCAGCCCATAGACCTCAGCACTCCTATTGTTCCCACAGACCTGCTGTAAAGTGATGGCCTAGCTGCAGTGGGTCCGAAGCTGCTGCCTCTTCTCACCACTTCCAGGCAGCCCTCACAGTATGTTGTGGCACTGATCCACTCTCTGCTGGCCAGCCAGCTCTTCCTTTACCTGGTCCCAGCCACCACAGCCCTGAGACTAATGTAACAGTTACCAGAGACATCAGCCAGTCCTTGCCAAGCAGAGCAAGACTTAACATGAACCAGCAACACACATACCACAGTGAACAGTGAAAAGACACACTGTCCAAACGAGCAGTGTCCACAACTGCATGTAGCATGTGGTGAGCACTGCCTGTGTGCGTGCACAGCCGACAGTGAGCACTATCCGTGTTTGTGTGTACTGCCTGTGGTGAGCATTGCCCATGCGTGTGCATGGCCCATGGTGAGCGCTGCCTGCAGTGAGCGCTGCCTCCAGTGAGCACTGCCTGCGTGTGTGCACAGCCCAGATGAGCCCTCCCTGTGCATGCACGCACGCGGCCCTGCATGCCCTTGCTCTGTAGACAGTTCGTCTTGCTCTCCAGCATCATGATGGCTGAGGTGGGGGGGTGCGGAAATGGTTGCTTTTCACTATGCTCTGTGGCGAGAGCCTAGGGCAGAGTGGGCCTGTGGCTGTAGCAGGGCCAGGGCACAAGGGCAGAGGGCTGTGCCATGGCCAGGCCAGGCCAGGATGCCCTTGCAGGCAGGCAGGCAGAGAAGCAGCCTCTGGAAATGTGCAGTGTCACCAAATTAAGGGCTTAATTAGCAGGCGTGTTTCCCTTAAGGAGCTGTCGCCTCATTATCATAGAGAATGGTGATTAAGCAGCGGGAAGGGGCAGGTGCTGCCAGCAGAACCCCGGGGACGCAGGCAGTAAGCGCTCATTCCTGTCACAGGGCAGCGAGTGTGTCCGACACATTCAGGTCTGACACCATCCTCCTCTGCCAGCCTCCTTGTCTCCCCACTCCATCCCAAGCCAGTCCTGCCCTGAACATCTCACTCTACCCAGCTCAGTTGTCTCCCTACAAGCTCCCCCTTCCAAGAGTAGGTGGTTTCCATTTGCAAGCCTGTCCCCAGGAGGATTTGCTGGCTTGGTGATGGGCTGGAGGAGGCCCATGGCATGGCACATGGGGGACAGGGTAGCTCCCCACAGGGACTATGGCATGGCATGTGGAGGATGGCTCACCCACCCTGCAGCACTGCGGGGGGATGCTGCTGTGAGAGGAGCCCAGGGAATTAATGGTGCTCAAACAGGGCCAAGCATGCACAATGGCATCTCAGACAATATCCAGGAGAGATGCTGGCCCCTGTGAGACTTGGTTAACTAAACGTCCAGAAAGGACGTTTCCACATGCTCCCTGCAGAAATTAATTCTCTGGGAAGGCCAGACTACTGCAGCATGTGTGGCCAGGCACTGCAACACTCCCTTCTCCTTCCCTTTCCCCTTTCCTTTCCCCTTCCCCTTCCCCTTCCCCAAGGCTGACATAGGCTCTTCTGGGGATCTGGCAGGACACAGCAGCCTCCAGCCCACAGCTGCCAGAGCCAGGACAGCCACCTCCAGTGAGGCTCTGCCCAGGACCTGCCTACGGACACAAGTGGGGATGCAATCAAATGCCAGCCCCTGAGCAACACCCTTCAGCAGAGGGTGGCCTGGTCATGTGCAGGAATGGGTACCCCCACAGGGACTGTGGCCACTTCAGTCTGTGCAGCGGGGCCTGCAGCGAGGGGACGAAGGTCAAAGTGCCTGGGCCATGCTGGCCTGGTGCTGCTGCACCCCTCAGCAAGGGGAGAGGGCTTACAGGAGGCAGCAGACCTCCTAGGGTGACTGTGACAGAGGGCAAGACCTTTGGACAAGCCATGTAGGAAAAAAAATGGAGGTCATGGACGTGTACAGAAACCAAGGCGCATGCTCACCAAAGCAAGATCACACTGAGCTAGCCTGACACCTCTTCCTGCAGTCATGTCCACTTTCTAGACTGAGGGGCTGCAGCATGTCTCCATCTGGACAAAACTCCTGGCCATCTCAGGGCAGCCAGGCTGGGTGCAGAACATGCCG
The DNA here is from genome assembly GCF_035582795.1 of Mycteria americana. Classification (NCBI taxonomy): domain Eukaryota; kingdom Metazoa; phylum Chordata; class Aves; order Ciconiiformes; family Ciconiidae; genus Mycteria; species Mycteria americana. Next base: position 189,277 of record NC_134365.1, read on the forward strand.
GCCCATCTGGAGCTGGGCTGGGCTGGAGGAGGCTGGTCATAAAATCACAGAATGGTTTGGGTTGGAAGGGACCTTTAAAGATCATCTGGTCCAACCCCCCTGCCATGGGCAGGGACATCTACTAGATCAGGTTGCTCAAAGCCCTGTCCAACCTGACCTTGAACACTTCCGGGGATGGGGCATCTACAACTTCTCTGGGCAACCTGTTCCAGTGTTTCACCACCCTCAGTGTAAAACATTTCTTCCTTATGTCCAATCTAAACCTACCCTCTTTCGGTTTAAAACCATTGCCCCTTCTGTTACTACAGCACTTGGTAAAAAGTCTTTCTCCATCTTTCTTACAAGCCCCCTTTATATATTGAAAGGCCGCAATAAGGTCTCCCCGGAGCCTTGTCTTCTCCAGGCCAGACAACTCCAACTTTCTCAGCCTTTCTTCATGGGAGAGGTGTTGCAGCCCCATGATCATTTCCGTGGCCTCCTCTGGACTCCTTCAAACAGATCCATGTCTTTATTGTACTGGGGACCCCAGAGCTGGATGCAGTGGGGGTCTCTTCAGGTGGGGGTCTCACCAGAGCGGAGTAGAGGGGGAGTATCACCTCCCTCGACCTGCTGGCCATTGACTGTAAGTCTTGACTGTAAGATGGACACAGCCATCCAGACAATTCCTGATCCATCTAACAGTCCATCCATCAGACCCATCTCTCTCCAGTCTAGCAGCAAGAATGTTGTGAGGGACCATGTCAAAGGCCTTACAGAAGTCTAGGTAGATGACATCCATAGCTCTTCCCTTGTCCACTGATGCAGTTACTCCATCGTAGAAGGCCTCTAGATTAGTCAGGCATGATTTGCCCTTGGTGAAACCATCTTGGCTGTCTCTAATCACCTCCCTGTCTTCCATATGTTTCAACATGGCTTCCAGGAGGATCTGCTCCATGATTTTACCAGGCACAGAGGTGAGGCTGACTGGTCAGTAGTTCCCAGGGTCCTCCTTTTTACCCTTTTTAAAAATGGGCATGATGTTTCCCCTTTTCCAGTCACTGAGGACTTTGCCTGATGCCATGACTTTTCGAATATGATGCAGAATCAAGCGCAGATGGTGCTTAGGCTGGCTGGTGGCCTGGCTGCAGAAGGTCAGTGTGCCTTGCTGCCCATACAGGGCACAGTGGCACACCCAGCCTCGGGATCAGGAGCAACCAAGAAGACTTGGAGCGACCTGCAGAAGGACCACGTGCCTGTACCAGGTGTCTGTACCTCGTTCAGGCTGAGCCTTGCCTCAGCCCAGCCTCGCTGGTCTGCACCGGATGCAGTGGGTGCTGCCAACTGTGGGCAGTGCGGAGACGAGGTTCAGTTTCATGTGGCCCCAGTCTGTAGGCAGAGAAGCTCACTGGTATGATTTGGGAGACCAGCATCTGTTTTCCCAGTGGGGACTGCAAGAGTTTGGCTTGTTTGTGAATCCTGGGAGTACACAAATTGTATGCCTTGGTGCTGGCGATGCCACCCCAGAGAAAATGCAGTTGTCCTTGGTGTAAGGCTGGTCAGGACTTGGATTCGGGGTTCTTTGTGAGCTGGTAGAGAATACATTGCAAATATGTTTATATGAAAAACAGGCTCAGAAGGCTGAGCAGTAAAGGGCTGGGCCGTGCTCAGTGGGGTGGAATAACTGTACTTCATGAAGCGCCAGGGAAGCTGAGAGGTTCCACATAAACTCTGGGCACAAGACAGCTGCACGTTGCCATGCTCAGGGGCCTGCAGCATTTCTGCACACTAGGTAAGGTGGTCTGCAATTCTTGGGAGAAGCACAAAGATTGGCATTCAGAGAAAGAGTTAAATTGTGAACCTGAAAAGAGGCCAAGGGAGAGTTCAGTACGCCAAGGTGTCTGTAGCACCAAAGCAAGTTCCTGTATAGGAAAACAAAAGCTAGGGCAGAGGTTTGGAGTAAGGAGTGTGGCCAAAGGCTGTATCAGCATCCTGATGGGTGTGATCTGGTTAGAGGGAGAGAGATAACTCTGCATTACAGCACAGGGAGCTGTAAGTTAAGCTTTTTATGTCACCTACCTGCCTGATCATAGGCACAGCATTGTTGATGGTTGCATCCTAGCAAAAGCGTTCTTAACTCTTGCAATAATATTTGTCTTGTGTTGAGGGTTATCTGAGGTACATGCCAAGACTTCACATTCAACAGGTGGGTGCTGAGAGCAGCCCACTGCAACACAGTCAGGTGCCCAAGAGACAAGGTATTTGCCATGCAGCAGGATGGTCTAGAGAAGGAGCTGGTAACACAGGACATTGGTACAGAAGAGGCATTTTCACTGACAAGTGTTAGCCAGAGACTCCTTGGCAGCAGCACTACAGAGACTGTGTCCAAACCTCAGCACGGGAGGTTTCCAGAGCAGGATAATGCTGCTGAAAGCTGTGCACAGGCTGTAGGTGGTGATGTTCTGGAGCTGCCTCCCAGCACAGCACAAATGGTAAGGGCAGGAAATGTGGTAAGATACAAGATGCCTTATATGCGACTACGACACAGTAGTGCTGCATGGCGTAGTTGTTGAGAAAGGATGGGCTGCAGCCAGTGGCCTAGGACTGCCACCTCACTCCCCCTCACCATATGCCTGTGCTGTCTGCCCAGGTAGATTACAGCCCGAATCAGGCAGATGCACAGTGGGATACATGCCCTCATCAAAGCCTCTGCTGCAGGAAGCAGAGGGCTGAGCATGGGGTGCCCTTAACGGCATGCTCAGAGGCTGCTGCTGGCAGAGCCCAAGGCTTATCTGTGTCAGCTAGGAAGATCTGACATTTCAGAGTCCCACAGCAGCTGCTCCTACACCATGAGCTCAGGGAAAAGAGACAGCTGCACCTTCTGCTATCATCAAGAGTTGGAAAACACCAGACCTCGTCTTGCATTTGTCCACCTTTTAGAGCTGTTCTTGGACCACCAGCTTTGTACTGAATATCCAGGAATGGCCATGAAGGGGACAGCATGGGATCCAGCATGTGGCACATGGCACAGAGAAGGAGTCCCGGAAAACGTCCAGTTTATTCTATGAGCAGCCAGGTAGGACTCAGTGCAGAGACAGAACACAGCCCAGAGATACTGGGTCCAAGCAGACCCCAAATGCAACTATTGCACATACACCAGCAGTGCTGGTGGGCAAATGCAGCCACTGGGCACTTGCCTTGGGAAGGGCAATGTGGGGGATAAATGTTGTATGCCTTCTGTCGGTGTCTGGGCTGCTCCATACCCATGGTCACAGAGGCGGCCCAGCGAGCAGTGGCAGTACTCAGAGCAGGAGGCAGTGAGGCTAGGAGGGGGGCCTGGCAAGCTCTCAGCAAGCTGGCCCTAAACTGACATGGCTCGCCCTGGCTGGGGACAGTGTCGCTGTGCCTGAGGAGCAATGCGTCAGTCACGGCCCTAGCCCAGAGCTTCAGGCTCCTTGTGCTGGAATGGGGCCGTGGTGCGCCCTGCAGTTCAAGGACCCAGACCTTGAACTTGGCTCGCCAGGCTGTGGGACTTGGAGCCCTGCAGAGACCTGAGGCTTTGCTTGAGGTAGCCAGTGCTGCTGAGGAGCCACATTGTGTTGTTTCTGTATCATCACAGGTGGTGGGTGATGCATCATCTCCAGCCAGAGCTTTCAGCAGCATGACTCTTACAAAGCTCTGAGCATTTCGTTCAGCAGGAATCACCCTCACCACGGGCTGCAGAGAGCAGTGGTGAACCCACGGCTGCAGTGCTGTCCAGGCTTGTGGCACACGCTGCCCAAGGCATTAGCCCTGTCCTTGCCTGTGCTCAGCTGGAGCCAATTGCTCCTCTCCTTGGAGCCAGTCCCTAAGCACTCAGAGTGCCTCCGGAGAAGTGGTGTCACTATATAGTGAGAGAGGCATTTTGCTGGCACACAGAGTCATAGAATGGTTTGGGTTGGAAGGGACCTTTAAAGATCATCTAGTCCAACCTCTCTGCCATGGGCAGGGCCATCTTTCACTAGATCAGGTTGCTCAAAGCCCTGTCCAACCTGACCTTGAACACTTCCAGGGATGGGGCATCCACAGCTGTGTTTTCACTCTAACCAATGCCGGAGTGAAAGCCTCTTCCAGAGCTGCCCAAGAAGTACCCTGCCCATGTCCTGGCCTTCCTGGAGACTGGACTTGGATGGAGGTTGAAGGAGTTGGCATGGCCAGGCAGCCCTCTGTGCCGCCGGGAGTGCTGGGCACGCTGCTGGCCCTGCAGCAACTGCCAGCCTGGCTCTGACCCCAGCTGGCTCCAGCTCAGCCCCTCTGCTTTCATGTGCAGATCTCTTTCACTGTGCGGTGCACTGGAACGTGGGAGCAGCCTCTGCTGCCATGTCCTTCCCTCCAAAGGGCAGCAACAGAGGGGGCTTCAGCCAGCCTTCCACCTCCCTGCCATCCCATGCTGTGCCTTGGGCCAATTAGTGATGGGAAGAGCAAGTGTGAAGTAGGGAGGCTCAAAGGAGGAGGGCGAGCTGAGCTGTCCCTCTGATGCTGGGCCCTGCTTCTCCATTACTTGCCCCTGTCAGGCCCTGCAGGATCTCAGGAAAGCGCACTTACAGAAGTCTGGACATGGGGAAGGCAGTTCCCTGCTCCAGATGCAGCACAGCTCATGCACCGAGTGTGAGATTCAGAGGTACCACCTGCCTCTGCTTCCCTGCAGTGAGACCTGAACCTTGGGCATTGTGTAGCATCCCCATGTGAAGCCACAGCAGCCGTGTCTGCTCGTCGGTGGGCAGGAAGCTGAGCCACCTGGATCCCGGCCGCAGCAGCCCCCGAGCTCTGCCTGGCTCTCTGGTCCTCTGGCCTTTCCCTGGTCATCATCTGAGCTCCTTGCTCGTGGGGTGTATGTCACCACCCAGAGGATGAGTGCCTGCAGAGTCTCCTTGGCTCCTTTGCTGGACTTGGTTTCCCAGCCCTGCACTGTAGGGTGCCCTGACATGCGAGGGAGCAAACTATGCCGGAGCTGGGCAGCTCCTGCTGCCCTCCACGTCTGCCCCCTTCCCCTGCCTCCCCTGGGTCCCCTGTGTGGTCTCTACTATCCTCCCGGCTGCCAGACTGGAGGGACCAGATGGGCCCTGCCTCCGCCTGGCTCCTCACTCCTGTCTGGGAGACACGGCTTCCTGCTGCTTCCCACTCGCCAGCATTTGCATTGCACTTGTTCTCTGACCTTTGGAGAAAGCAGCGCAGGCGGTGAGCTCCGTTCTGCACACTGAGGTCCTGTGCTCTGAGGCATAGCACTTGTCTGCAGTCCCTGCCCCGTGCTAGCCCCAGGTGGGGCCCCCCCACAGCCCTGTTGAGCCCGCTGCCTGCTCCCTGGGGCTGGTGTGCTCATATCCCCTGGGAGTCTGTGCACCACCATTGACCTGCCCCATTGCAGAGCCCCCCATTTGGGACTCCCACTTCACCGAGCCAGAGCCTGTCTGTGTGCTGGTTCAACCTCCTGGACTGCACACCAACAGACTGACCTGCCTTACATGCTTGCACACATGGTGTCATACCTATGTATCTCTTCAGAGGCTGATGCTCAGCCAGGACCGGCACGACCTGTGGTCGTTCAGGGTTGTGTTCATAAGCTTCTCATCTCTGCATAGACACAAACATGGGTCCACTCCACAGGACTGTGCTGGGACTTCCCTAAGGGGCAGAAGGAGTGATGGCTTCCCATTCCTTGGGCTTGTCCTGGCTCGAAGGTGCTCAACTCCTTCGGCTGTGTGCATGTTGTGGGTCAGTTACATGTACAGACGTTGGCATGGGGTTCCTCATTGTCCGAACTACACGTGCTGACTGCTGCAGAAATCCCCTAAGCTGAGCACACTTTTGGCTGTTCTCCCCTGAGTGATGTCTCTTCTCCCACCTCATACCAGCTCTATTTCACACTTGGTTGGTCTCAAGGGGAGCTGCCACATTCAATATGTCAGATGCTGCTCGTAATCGAGCTGCCCTGTGCCTGGGCTGTGATGTGAAGGAGCTCAGGACTGGGCTGCCCCACCACAGCTCAGGGAGACCTGGGAAAGGGTCCCCCACTTTGCCCTCCCTGGGGGCCGCTGGCCAAAAGGAAGAGGTTCTGCCCCACCCCACCCCACTGAGGCCCGTCCCTTGCAGTTTAGTTGCTCCCTGTGCCATGCAGCCAGGATCTTCTTGCTTGACCTCGACCAGGACTTGTTCACATGTCGTTTTTGCCTAGGAGGGGTTCTTAGGGCCGTGAGCCCAGTACCCATCCCACTGCCCTGTGTCTAGGATCTGGTCCCATTCCTATGACCCCAGGAGCTGTTTCCCTCTTGTGCAGCTGGAACTTGTTCCTAACACCGTGCGGCTGCAGACATTATCACAGCACCAGCTCTGAACTGCTGGTGTGAGCACTGCAGTACTCAGAAAACGCTTGGAGTCATGGGACTGGGGGAACGTGTCAGCTTTATGAGAACAGTGCGTTCTCTCCAAGCTCATGAAGGAAATCCGGGAAGTTTGCCTCCATGAGCTAAAAAATACCCAAAGAATTGCAACTAAACATCTCATGATCAAAACCAGGCCAAAGGCACAGACAGAACCTGGATGCTATTTCCAAGCCTCTGAGGTGGCAACACTGACCTGGTAAGCAGCAGAAAGACTTCCCTTGGTGGCTGCAGCTCCCCTTGGAGAGTGGAGGAGGGATGCGTAGGAGCTATGGCCCGCGCAGGTCCCAGGGGATGCTGGAAAGCTGTCCCATGGATGGGGAGAAAAGCCTCGTGAGGTCCTGCAGCTGGCTGGACGGGTCCATCTCTCCTGCCGCTCCCCCGAGCTGGGTGTGACTGCTGCAGGGTGACTACCACTGCCCAAAGGTGGGACAATTGTCAAGCAGGGACAGAGCTGCTGCCTGGGATGAGGCAGCAGCCTGTTCCTGGAGGGGCACATGGCATTCAAGAGAGCTGGCACATGGGGCCCTGCAGCTGCCAGGCGTGGGTCCCTGTGCAGCTCAGTCAGGCCGTTGAAGGCACGCCTGACCTCTTTCCAGCTGAGCCCACTCACGTCACACGTGTCCCCACGCTGCACCACAGCTGCATGCTCCTGCTGTGCGCATGGAGACCGCTGAGTGGAGTGGGGGCCAGGGGCATGCCAGACTGGGCAGCCAGAGGGGATATGGGGGCACGCCAGGGAGGACAGGTGGAGCGGGTATGGGGGCACACCAGGCTGGGCAGGTGGAGGCGTTGTGGGGGTATGCCAGGGAAGGCAGCGGTGTGGGAGGGAGTGTCCCCGCTGGGTGCACAGATGCAGATGGGCAGGGCAGGGTCCCTCCTTCCCGCCACAGCCATGCCAAGGGTGCTGCTGTGGAGTAATGCACTGCTGTGACCTGGGCCCATGCTCACTGGCTCAGTCCTGCACCCTGCCTTGGCTGCTCTCGCCCTGCCCAAGCTCATCCTACACACACCTGGCCAGGGCAGACTGTGTGGGCAGGGAAATGATTAGTGACCTGCTACACCACTTAGACATTCACAAGTCTATGGGGCCTGATGAGATCCACCCAAGAGTACTGAAGGAACTGGCAGAAATGCTCACCAAGCTGCTTTCCATCATTTACCAGCAGTCCTGGCTAACTGGGGAGGTCCCAGTTGACTGGAGATTAGCGAATGTGACACCCATCTACAAGAAGGGCCGGAAGGAGGACTCGGGGAACTACAGGCCTGTCAGCCTGACCTCGGTACCGGGGAAGCTGATGGAGCAGATCATCTTGAGTGCCATCACACGGCATGCAGAGGATAACCAAGGGATCAAGCCCAGCCAGCATGGGTTTAGGAAAGGCAGGTCCTGCTTGACCAACCTGATCTCCTTCTACGGCAAGGTGACCCGCCTAGTGGATGAGGGAAAGGCTGTGGATGTTGTCTATCTAGACTTCAGTAAAGCCTTTGACACAGTTTCCCACAGCATTCTCCTGGAGAAACTGGCTGCTCCAGTGGTGGCCTGTCACAAGTGGTGTTCCCCAGGGCTCAGTATTGGGGCCAGTTCTGTTAAATATCTTTATCAATGATCTGGACGAGGGGATCAAATGCACCCTCAGTAAGTCTGCAGAGGACACCAAGTTCGGTGGGACTGTTGATCTGCTTGAGGGGAGGAAGTCTCTACAGAGGGATCTGGACAGGCTGGATCGATGGGCTGAGGCCAATTGTATGAGGTTCAACAAGGCTCCGTGCCGGGTCCTGCACTTGGGTCACAACAACCCCATGCAACGCTGCAGACTTGGGGAGGAGTGGCTGGAAAGCTGCCCAGCGGAAAAGGACCTGGGGGTGCTGGTCGACAGCTGGCTGAATATGAGGCGGCAGTGTGCCCAGGTGGCCAAGAAGGCCAATGGCATCCTGGCTTGTATCAGGAATAGAGTGGCCAGCAGGACTAGGGAGGTGATTGTTCCCATGTACTCAGCACTGGTGAGGCCACACCTCGAATGCTGTGTTCAGTTTTGGGCCCCTCACTCCAAGAAAGACATCGAGGTGCTGGAGCATGTCCAAAGAAGAGCAACGAAGCTGGTGAAGGGTCTAGAGCACAAGTCTGATGAGGAGTGGCTGAGGGAACTGGGGTTGTTCAGCCTGGAGAAAAGGAGGCTGAGGGGAGACCTCATCGCTCTCTACAACTGCCTGAAAGGAGGCTGTAGAGAGGTGGGGTCGGTCTCTTCTCCCAAGTAACAAGTGATAGGATGAGAGGAAATGGCCTCAAGTTGTGCCAGGGGAGGTTTAGATTGGATATTAGGAAATTTTACTTCACTGAAAGGGTTGTCCAGCATTGGAACAGGCTGCCCAGGGAAGTGGTGGAGTCACCATCCCTGGAGGTATTTAAAAGCCGTTTGGATGAGGTGCTTAGGGACATGGTACAGTGGTGGTCTTGGTAGTGTTAGGTTTACGGTTGGACTTGACGATCTTAAAGGTCTTTTCCAACCTATACGATTCTGTGATTCTGTGATTCTGTGTGCCTCAGCAAGCGCCCCAAGCCAGGGCGTCGTCTGTCTGTCCGTCTGCCCATCCGGCACTGCTGCGGACAGTGCTGCCGGCGCTCCGCTCTCGGCCTTGCAGCAGGGTTTCCTCCCGGCCTGCGGTGCTCCCACAGGAAGGGAGAATCTCTACTCTGGCAAGGTGTTTCCTGGCTCCCCAGATAGGGTGCGGAGGCACATCCTGACCCCCGTGGATGCGCACAGACCCCAGAGCTGTGCATGCCACGGACCCGCTATGATGCACAGCACCCCGCAGCACCCCAAACACATGCACATGCAGCCACGTGTGTGGACGCGGGACGCCGTGGCCAGGCCCTGACCCAGGACATCTGTGCATCCTGGGCCGCTGCCTCAGCCTGGCTGCGGCAGGACGCAGGGCGCAGAGGGGGCGGTAGCCTGGCGGGGGCCAGGGTTGTCCCCTTCCTGGCAGGAAAGGGGCTGAGCTGGCTGCCGCGGGTTTCCTGTAGGCTCCAGCTCTGCGGGCGCCAGGAGCCAGAGCAGCCTGTCCAGGAGCACGCGGGCCTGTGCCAGGTAACAGCACCGCGGCTGGGCCGTGGGAGCCCGGCTGCCCCCGAGCAGCATGGGGCTGGGGCTCCTCTGCTCCCTGCCGGGGCCGTGCAGCTGGGACAGCCCTGGGAAGGGCAGCCCGGTACCGCCGGCAGGGCCAGCAGGGCTGGGGCAGGTCCGGTATCTCGCCCTGGGGTCAGCGGGGTGGGCTGGCCCCAGTGCTTTGCTGTGGGCTCAGTGGGGCTGGACTGCCAGCACAGGGCTAGGCCACGGGTCTTTGCTGTGGCTGTGGGACAGCTCAGGCTATGCCATGGGGCAGCATGGGGCTGGGTCATGGGGCTGGGCCGTGGGGCAGCAAGAGGCAGGGCCGTGGGGTTGGGCCGTGCGGCTGGGCCATGGGCCATGGCAGTGCCGGGACCCCAGGCTGAGGAGCCCTGCCCTGCTCTCGGGGCGTCCCGCTGGCGCGGCCCGGCCCGGGGAGCGCAGGGCCCGCCTGCGCGGCCGTGGGGTGCCCCACGCGGGGGTGCGCTGGGGGCCAGCACTGCCCCCTGCCCCCGCCCGCAGGCCGCCGCCCGGCGGCTCTTCTCGGGGCAGCCGCTGGCGGGGCCGCCGGCGGGGGAGGGCCGAGCCGGGGCCGAGCGCGTCCCCGCGGGCCGGGGCGGGCGCGGCGGGCGGACGGTGCTGCGGGGCACCGGGGAGCGGGGGAGCCCGGGGGGCCGAAGCGCCAGCGAGTCAGGGAGCAGCGGGGGCGCGGGGCGCTCAGGGGCGCTGGGCAGCGGAGAGCCCGGGATGCCGGTGGCGGCTGCGGACGCGGGGCAGAGACCCCCGGGGGCGGCGGCCGGTGTGGGTGCCGGGGCCGGGCCCGGAGCAGCCGCCTCTGAAGTTTCCCTCCGCCCGCCCCTTCCCGCGCGCACCGGCTCCCCGTTGCCATGACAACTCCTTAAACTAACACCCGCTGCCGGCGGCGGGGGCCGAGTTCGCGGAGGATCCGCCGCGTACGCCGCTCCCCGCCCCGGCCCCGCCGCCCCCGCCCGCCGCCCCGCTCCGCGCCTCTCCCGCTGCCGGCGGCTGCCGCTGCCCCCGGCCGCGCCGCGGCTATGGTGGCTCGGGCCCTGCCGCCCGCCGCCCCGCAGGTAATGAGCGGCCCCGGGGCAGGGCCGGCGCCCGGCTGCCCCGCGCGGCGGGGACGGCGGCGGGGCCGGGGCGGGGAGCGCGGTGCGCGGAGCGGAGCCGGGCGCCCGCGGCGGCGGGGTCAGCCCTGCGCGGGGGAGCGGGCGGCTGCGCTGCCCCGAGGATCGTGCCCCGGGCGCCCGCGGGGGGTCGGGCTCCGGGTCCGGTTCCGGGCGCGCAGGTGCGCGCTCGGGCGGAGGGACGGCGGCTCGCCGGGGCGCAAGCGGGAGGGCTCTGCCCGCCGGCGGGCTGGACTCGGGGCTGCCGGGGGCTGGTGCCACGGCGGGGGGGAGAGGCGGCTACAGTAGCCCCGCGTGCTGGCCAGTGCGCCGGCTGGGGCCGGGGGCTGCGCGCTGCCGCGCAGGGGGTGCCCGGCTGGGTGGGGGCCGTGGGGTGCGGGGGGTAGCTGCGCTGGGCCGTGGGGGCGTGGGGCGCGGTGCCGTGGGGTGTTCAGGGGAGCAGGGGCTGTGGTTTGCATTGGGGTGCTACCGGGCAGGGGCTGTGGTTTGCAGTGGGGTGTATGTGCTGGGCATAGGGCCATGGTGTGCAGTCCGGTGCGTTTGTGCCGGGGAATTTGGGCTGTGGTTTGTGGTTGGGTGCCCATCCTGGGAGTCAGGGGCTGTGGTGAGCAGCTGGATATGTGTGTTGGGGAACAGGGCTGTGGCTTGCATGGGGAAGTATATGTGGGGTGGCCGTAGCTGTGGTTTGCAGTGGGATGTCTTGGGGGAGAGGGGCCATGGCTTGCATTGGGATGTTGGTACTTCAGGACAGGAGCTATGGTCAGAAGTGGGGTGCCTGTGCTGGGGAGTAAGGGCTGTGATGTGCTTTGGGGCATGTGGACTGGAGAGTAGGGGCTGTGGCTGTAGTGGGAGTCTGTTTTGGGGGATAAGGGCTGAGATTTGCAGTGAGCTTAATGTGCTTGGGGATAGATGCCGTGGTTTGCAGCAACACATACATGCTGGGAAGTAGGGGCCATGGTTTGTGGTTGGGGGTACGTGCTGGGGAACAGGAGCTCTGCTTTTTGGTAGCATGCACCCAGGCAGAGTGTGCATCAGAAGATGGGGACCATGACACCTGTGGTATGGTCCAGAAGCATTTAGGCAGGCAGGGGGACTTCTGGTGAAGGCATGGCATTGCTTTTGTAGCATGTGCCATTGCTTTTGTAACTTATCTCTTTGTGGTCCTTGCGTATCTGTGCATAATTGGGTGTATCTACTCTCAGGGCTTTGCACATACCTATGCATGATGCTCAGCACACCATTTTTCTGTGTGCTTTGTTGTCTGTATGTAAGCACAATTTGTGTAGTAAGTCATCTCTACTCCAGGCTGTCATGGATAATGAGCTGTTCTCTGGGCTTGGGGTGTGCTGGACAGTTCTGTGTATGGGATTTATGTGGTTGTGTTCTTGTGTCTGGGCCTCAGCTTGCAATTTTGCCTGTCCCTGATGTCTTGGGGAACTGCTGGAAACGTGAGAGTCTGCCACTCTCCTACTCTTCCAAAACTGGGTCAAGGAAGAAGAAAACTCCAGAGCTGGGTTTGACTGCACAGGTACTGGTTGGTATCCATGAGTGCCTGTGGATGCTTGTGTAAATCAGGATGGGAGCAATGGATTTAAGCAAACGGGATTTAAACAGGAACCGAACCTGCTGTTCCTTGCCTTGATGCCTATGGACAGGGATCCTCAAAGCCTTCAGTGATGTAAGGGTTACATCTGTGAGGCATCTGTGAGAAATATAGTCAAACATGAGGCTAGCTTTGCAACTGTACCTATAGCAAGGCATGGTGGGAAAATGTCTTGCTGTGTTAGCATACAAGGCATTCTTTTAGCTGTTGTGTGTTTGTGCCAGAGTCTTGGGTTGTGAGAAGAGGAGCTGAGGACTTGGGCACTGACCTCTGTAGGGCTCTGGTCTTCTCTTGGTCTAGGTCTCCCGGAGGGTGCCTTTGCCCAGGATGTGCAATTGCTCTTGGTCAGTGTCTGCTGGGCTGGCTGACCGGTGCTTGCTGTGGCCCTCGCATAAGGATGTTGCATAAGACCCCATGCTCTGAGAGTGTGAGTGTGAGCTAGAGACCTTGGGAGTGCGGGACTGTGTCTGAGGTGCAGTGCGTGGTGTGTGCACTGCTTGCTTGTAGGCAATGGGGCCTGGGGCTTGACTTGCCTGGGAATGGTGTGGGGGCAGGGATGGCTCCTACCTGGGACATGGGAGGGTCTTTCCCCCTAGAACTTTATAAACTTCACTAAAAACTTTTGTTGTCATTCTGTCTCAGTAGTGACATGTGGGTAATGGAGACAACACATAACAAGTTTCCATAATTTCTTTTTATACTAACACTTAAATGCATTACAAAGTTCTTGTCCATTTTGCACCTGCACAGTAGCCCTCTGTGGAGATTTTGCTGACTATGCCAAACTTGCAAGGTATGTGGCAAAACGGGCTGAGGGCAAAAAAGGGCACAAAGGAGAATATTACAAGGTCCTTTTTTCAGATAATAACCTTTTTTTTCCTGTTGTACAGCATGTAACACCTAAATATTCATATAACACCTAAGTATTCTTAATATTGTTAGTATTATGATATGAATAATGCATATCTGTACTGTTTGTGTTTTGTACTGCATTGTTCACTTAACCCACTATATTGTTCTGGAGGTGCACACAAACAGACACACAAGCAGCCCACTACAGAATATTCTGTTGAGATTTCCACTAGCTAAAAATTATTACTGCTGCCTCCGCACAGGAGTGCGTAAGTGCATATGCAAATGGTGAGGCACGTGTGTGCAAGTGGCGAGGAACAGATTATGGGGCTGTGGGATGTGTATGGCGTGGGGAGGGGGGCCAGGGTGGCAGGCTGCGCTCCCCCTCCTGTCTCGCAGAGCACGGCAAAGCACGTGTGAAGCTGGGGCATCCCGGTGGGGTGAGGCTCCCTGATGGAGGCACCGCAGGAGCCTGGGTGCGATGGCAAGCTGGTCCTGCCCTGAAGCACAGCACAGAGTGCGTGGCTGCAGTGGGGCTTTGCAGAGCTGGGCCAGAGGCTGGCAATGGCATTTGGGGTAGAGCTGAGCTCTCTCGTGAGAGCCAGGGCAGGGGCACGTGTGCGGTGGGGACGTGGGAGTGGAGCTGCTCCCGGCAGCTGCCTTCCGGAGCAAGGATCATTCCAGGGATGGGCCACAGCTGGGAGGTCGCATCAGGAGGACCAGCCGCCTGGCAGCGCTCCTGGATCCTGCCCCGCTCTCCCTTTGCACAAGAGACAAGGAGGAGCTGCGAGGGGAGCCGGAGAAGCTGAGGCAAGCAGAGCTGCGGGGCAGGGAAAGGGTCCCCTCCCAGGCAGCAAGGGGGACCGGCCGTGCCCTGCCCCACTCTGACCTCCTCTGCCTGCCTCTTTCCCCAGCCTGGCGCCAACCAGTAGCCCAGGAGGTGGGATCTGGTGGTCTAGCTCTGCCCTCGGCACCAGGGACACAAGGAGCAGGAGCTGCGGGGTGCAGCAGGGGCTCGGTAGCCTTGTGGGGCTGGGAGTGCTGTGGGGCAGGAATCCCCTCTGCCATGGCAGACCTGGAGCAGGGGGAGGCCATGCAGCTAAAACGAGTACAAAGAGTAAATTGTCATCCCACTCCTAAATGCAGCTGAGCTGCTGTAACTGTGACAACAGGCAAAAGCTCTGGTTCATGAGAGTCTTGGCTCCTGTTGGCAGCGTGGGAAGGGGAGGCAGTGCTGGCTTTGTGGAAGTCTCTCAAGGATCAGCCCAAACTTTCAGGGGATGGGGTGTCTGTGCCACTACCAGCAGTCAGGCTGCCCATCTCGTTATGGGGAGCAGAACGAATGGGGACTTTTGTAACCCGAGAAGCAGGTTGATCAGGAGACTCTTCTGTCATTAAATATTGAAAGATATTCTCTGGCAGCAGCGCGTTCCCCCTCACTGACAGCAGCTCTGGGAGTTTGTGATTCTGGATGTTGTATGGACTCAGCTCTGACTGCATGGGTGACTTTGGGTGGGAACGAGGCTGTGCGGAGCCTGGGACGGTACAGGGGGACCATCAGTGCCAGCTTCTCACCACAGTGAGCCCCTCCCCAAGCAGAGCTGAGCCCCCAGGATGTATGCAGGATGTGCACCCCACAAAGAGTCTCCTGCAGCCTCAACTTGCCAGGGGCCCTCCATAGCGGGACCAGGCATTTGTGCTCCAGCCCAGCCCCTGCTTTAATGGGCTGCTCGTTTGGAAGGAGGCTGGTTCTTTGGGTTGCTCTTTCATGCCAAGGTGGCTGACTTTGCAAGCTCCAGAACAGCAGAGAGACCTTGGTGAGCAGGGGTGGGTTTGGTGGTTGGCTGGGCCTTGTTTGCATTGAGAAACCCGAGGGTGCAATTTGGTTCAGGGCTGCACTTCTCCCCAGGACAGAACTGATGGGTCCTGGGCTGTGTCCCACCTCCCTACAGCTGCTCCCCCCCCCCCCCCGGGGACTGCGGGGCTCCCTCCCCTGGGAGAGGCTGGCATTCCTGACTTATTTAAGGAGTGGTTTAGACTTCCAGGTCTGGATTCTTCTGCTTTTTATAGACATCCTAAGGGGAGTGCAAAGAATGGCAGGAAACACAGCGGCCCCGCAAGTGCTCAGCCCTGGATGCTATTGTTCAGCACTGGCGGAAGCCGGCCACAGGCAGGGCTGCCCAGGGGACCTTCCCCTGCCTAGAGGAGGCTCAGCAGAGGCTCAGCCATGTCCTTACAGCGTGATGTAATGTTTCCTGGCCTTGGTAGAAAGGGACTACAGCTCCCGGCGTGCGTGGGGATACAGGCCATCGCATGCTGGGGCTCGGGGGCTGCAGGCTGTAGCCCTTCTTCAATGTCTCCTGCTCCTCTGCAGGGTCACAGATCCCTGGAGCTGTGACAGGAGCCCGCTGGGACATTATGGCCATACTCAAGCTCGCCCTGACTGTCTGCTCACCGCCAGCCTGAGTCCCACAGGCCCATGGGGGCCACGTGGAGCAGCTGTGCCTGACCAGGCTGTGCCAGGCAGTGCTGTGCTGTGGTGGTAATTTGGCAGTGGTGTGGCCAGACCAGTGGCTGAGCTTGGTCTTGCACAGAGATGCGCAGTGGTGTCTGCCTGTGGCACTGCAGCCCTTGGCCCATGTTTGTGGCTGCCATGTTGCCGGGGAAGGCTTTGTCTGCATTTCTTGTCTGGAGCAGCTGGAATGGATTCCTTGACGATGCTTGTGAGAAGGACCAAGTGGCATTGTCCCTTTGTGGGGTCAGGGCCCCGAGAGACCTCAGGAGGCAGAGACAGGCACGTCCCCTCTGTATGAACCCTGATCACAGGCATCTGTGTGTGTCCCATCTGCCATATCCTAACCCCATGGATGTCCCTCTGCGCAGAGAGGCATTTCCACAGCCCTCCTGAGATAGGAGCCTCCAGATGCTTCCCAGCTCCCAGTTCTGTCTTGGGGACAGTTTTACTTCCACTGACTTGTCATTTCTGATCATGTCGTGTTTGTTAGACTGCTGGGAACCAGCTGCTGTGGTTACTGTGAGTCTGCAGTCCTTGCCTCATCCTGGTAAGGGAAGAAGCTGAACGAAAAGCAGGGAATCTGGACGTTCGTGATAGAAGAGTCAGACTTAGGCAAGCGAAAGGCAGAATTGCCATTCATGAGCAAGAGGAATAACAGCCTCCCTGGAGCTCTCCCTGCTAGTCTGAACAAGGCCCCTCTGGCTCCACAGACAGCAGGATCCTCAGGGACTGTGAGGGCTAGGATCCTGGTCGTGTGCAAGCTGCAGTCTAAATACATAGCAGATCATCTGCATAATTTATTCTTCTGTGAAGAGTTTAATTTATCAGGTCCAATAATAAACTCATAAATCTCCTTTGCCTGTTATCAGGGTTGGGAGAAGATGCTCATATTATAAGCATTTAATTTATCTCCTGAGCTGCTTCCTGTGCAGATCGGTGCCTTTGACGTTACTGGATGCATATTCCCATGGTTGACGTTCCACTGGGCCCTCGTCACCTGAGGACAGAAAAGATGGTGCTCGAGAGGCCCAGCTCAGGAGGAGCCCAGGAGGTTGTCATGCTGGCCCAGATCTGCTCTGGAGGTCAGGGTGGGATGGAGATGGTGTGGACGAGAGCCAGGAGGAAGAACCATCCTGCTGGAGATTGAGCAAGGCTGCTGCCGGTGCTGGGAGCCACTCTGCAGTTCAGAGCCATGCTTTGGAACTATCTTGCTGCCTGGTCCGCCTCTGGCACTGCCCCAGGGCTGCAGAGGGGCAGCGGGTGTTGCAGGAGCTGGGGACTGGTTGCCTGCACTGAGGGGTGATCCTGCTGGCTGTCAGCAGGCTGCAGCAGAGCCTGCAGGAGGGGGCTGCACAGCCTCGCCAGATTGCTGCCGCTGGTAACTTTGGTTGGTATCCTCACCCACAGAAACCACTAGATCTGGCTGGGAACTTGCACCGTTCTGGGCCTCAAGGGCTTCCTGCAGCAGTGAGCTACACCATCTAATTACGGGCGATGTGGAGAAGTATTTCCTTTTTTAGTGCAAGATCCCACGACATTTTCCGCTGCCCTCATGCTATGAGATGAAAAGAGCAGAAGCGTTGTCTCCTTTCTGCAGACTGTTCAGGATGTTACAGCCTTTTATCTGTGTCCCTTCTTATTTGCCTCCTTCTAAGGCAGCAGTCTCCGCTCTTTCCTTTCTCTTCTTATGACAGTTTTTCTTGCCCTTTGGTCACTCTTGCTTCCTGTTTCTGAGTCCCCTTCATTTTGCATTTTCCCGGGGAGCCCTGGTGCCCAGTCCTGCATCCGTTAGATGCGTGGGGCTGTGCCCAGGATGGTGGCTGTGCAGGCACCTATTCCCCACATGTTCTGTGGCCCTTTTAGCTCCCAGCGCTGCCTGCGCTGCCCCAGCCCTCCCTTACCTGGCAGGATGGTGGTAAAGTGCAGCCGGTGCTTGGCTCGGTCAGGACAAGGTGCTGCCAGGGGCTTGCAGCTCAGCGTCCTGGGGTTATGCCGTGGCTGTGCCAGCAGCCGTCACAACCTGGGGCCTTGGTGTGTATCTGGGGAAGGCTCCCATGCTCCAGATGACTGCCACATGTGTGTGGTTTGGTTAGCTGTCTATCTGATGCCCATGTGGATGCCCAGAGGGTGTGGAGCCGGGCCACCAGGCATGATGGGGTGTTTGGATTATGCTGCCTTTGGTGACATGTAGCTGTAGCCATGCTGTGTAGCTCCAGCCCAAATGCACCACGTCCCTGGGCTGAGGCTGCCTGGAGGCGGTGGGGTGAGCTGGGAGCACAAGCTGCTGGAGATGCCTTTGGTGGACGGGGAGTTCCTGCTCTGCGGCACCACGCAACCCACCCCCTCATCCGAGCCTCCTAATTGCAGCAAACAAGTCTCCTGGCACCGCTGACGGTGGGGTGGGAGGGCTGGTGTGTGCCCTTGCCTGGCTTCGGACCACACTCTGTGCTTCAGTGAGGGATTTCGGATGGTGCATGGGTGGGAGGGAGGCTATGTAGGTGTCCCAGCCTGTGCCACCCTGTGCCCGGGGGTGTTACCCCTCAGCCCTAAGCACTGCAAGGCTGTGCTCGTAGAGGTTTGATGTCCCTGCAGGCACAGCAGTCCCCTGCCCCACTGCCTGCCCTGCTCAGTCTTGGTATTCCCAGTGCTAAGGGACAGGAGAGAGACTCAGTTCACTATGGTCACTAAATGTCTAAGCAGAACACACACATGCCCTGTGCTATTTTGTTTAGGTCCTACATAAACAGCTGTGGTAGGTTTCCTCTGTTTTCATGGCACAGGTGTCCTGTGAACTTTCCTCAAGAGAGGAGTCAATAGGGTAGTGGTAGCTGTGTCTGGAGCATTGTGCTACGGCCCCACTGGGACCTCAGCAGCGTCATTTTACGGAGAGGCACACAATAGCCGCTAAGCTTTCCAGGTGCATCGCAGTGTCTGTGATCCCTCTGCCAGTGGAGGCTGGAGTATATCTTATAAAATGTTTAAAGCCTGCTGGCACCCCAGTTGCCCACGTGGCACACCCTGAGTTCTCTGCAAAAATGGGATCCTTGCTGCGGCCCCTTCCCCCTGCAGCACCTTGCAGTTGCTGACACCAGCTGCAGCACAACAGGAGTGCTCCAAGAAATCCCAAGTCATACATTTTTAATTTTCTACAACAGAGCAGCCATTTCAGCCACTCACCCAGAAAGGATCTTTAATGAGAAGCGAGGAGAGAGAGCATGCACATTTCCAGCACATAAGAGAGCAGAGACATTATGGATACCGTTTTCTCTTTTCCTGGCTGCCCGTAGCTGTTCCTGTATTTAGCCAGGGACACTTGCCCTGTCGTGTTCTGGAGGTGGGCTCAGCTGGCCCTGGTCTCCTGTTGCTCATCCCAAACAAGAGAACAAGAGGGTCGGCCCTGTGGAGGAACTGATCCTTAGCATTGCTGGCATTTCAGCTCAAGCCTGCCTCTGCTTTCAGGCTGTGTCCCACCCAAGACTCTTGCCTGGGAGCGGATGAGCCGGAGTGGGAGAGGCGCACAAGGACCCCTGCCGACCCAGGGTAGGAGAGGTGCTGGAGGACCCCCGCTGACCCAGGGTGGCTGCGTCCGCCTTCCCTGGTGCTGAGGCCTGGGCTGTTCCCTCGGGAAGCTGCATTGCCCTCGCATGTGGTCTCCCCGAGCCATGCTGCGGGGCCAGCGGAGGCAGGGGGCTGCCAGTCCTCCAGCCTGCCTGGGCAAGGGGCAGAGCCCCTGTGGCTCTCTGCGGGGGGCAGCAGACATGCCTGTCCACGGGGTGAGGATGGGCTCATGCAGGCAGGAGGGCTCTGGGCGCAGTGCTTCTGCTTGTGTAGGGAGGCCAGGGACGCTCTGCTCTGGCAGGGTGGCAGGTGTTGGTGCAAGCCGTAGGTGACCTTGCCTCTCTCCCTGGTGTCCTGTAGGAGATTTGCTCTGGGGATGCTCTTGTTCCTAGCCCTGGGGGTTCCACACCTCCCTGCTGTCCTGAGGCTGAATCTGCTGTCTACATGGGTGCAGCGTGCCGGGGGGCTGTGCATGCGGTGCGCTGCACTGATGCTGTCCTTGCTGTCTGTTGTCTGCAGGTTGATGAAGAGGGAGTGCTGTGACCCTGTGCCCGTGACAGTCGTTTCAGGTAAGCACTGTCCTATCCTTCCCTTTCTGCCTTCAGAAGGGCGCTGGGCCTCCCGATGGGAGGTGGTGGGGAGAGGGCTCAGGCTGGTGAGGGCCCTGCAGCCTTGTCCCAGGAGGGAATGGCCTGTCTGGGGCAGTGGGGACGGGGACCTGGCTGTGGTGCTCAGGGGCAGCCATGTGGAGAGCTGAGGGCAGAAACGGAGCTTGTGAGGGCTGGCAAAGGATAGCAGGACTCAGGCTGGAGGGGAAAGGATGCATTCAGACAGGCTGCAAGTGATGCAGAAGCAGTTGAGTCAGAGGTAGGTCATTACTACACAACGTGCTTTGAGGAGGCATCAAGAGGAAAGGTCCCAGGGGAGACTGGCTAACCAGGTCTGCCTGGGCCCATCCAGCTGGGATCCAGGGTACCATCTCTGATGGGATTCCCCCAGGCCCATCCAGGTGGGATCCAGGATCTCTGTCTGGGGCAAGTACCACTGGCCTTGGAAGACAGGAGGGTTCCTGGACATCACGCTGGTGTGGGTGCTTCTTCCAGCGCTGGCTGCTCAGATGCTGCCTCATGCAATGGGGCTTTTTACTACCCTGCCTGAGGACACTGGACCCTTTGCAAGCGTTGCCTGTCCCCAGCACTGGTGTGGCTGGTGATCGTGTCACGCCACAGCTGTGCTCATGGACTGGGTGCTGCATGTACACTGCTCTACAGACCAGGGCAAGGTCTTGATGGGAGCTGGGTGCGAATGTGCAGCATGTTGTGAAAAGCATTTTCTTTGGCCGCAGAGTCATTTAGGCTTTTGGTGCTGCCTCTGTGGCTGCTGTTGGGCTGGCACGAGGGGAGTCGCAGTGCCATAGCGTGAGGCCAGCCAACTCTGTATGTGCACAGTGAACCTGCAGGACCATTGCTGGCAGGTGCCAGAGCTCACGCCCCACAAAGGGAAGGAAAGCAATGGTGGGTGCCCCTACCCCAGGATGCTAGGCCAAGGGCAGGGGCAGCGCATGCTTCCTCCCAGGGCACTGAAAGGATGTGAGCAGGGGATGCAGCAGCTGCTTGCTGTGACTGTGGTAGGGCCAGAGCCTGGCACAGAGGGAGAAAAGGGTGGCCAGAGCTACACCGGGGACAGGGAAGCATGAGGGACAATGTGGGAGAGGGAAGCGGGAAAGCTACTGCCCACAGGTGGTGGAGAAGCAGCTTGAGCTGTAAGATACAGCTGGGGAAAGGCGGGGGAGAGATGTCCTGTGGGAGTGGGAGATGGCGAATGGCAAACGTCTGCCCATGATCTGGGGCTGGTCTGTCCCCTACCTGCCTTATGTTCTTTGCTTGGTGGTAGGCCCAGTCTCCTGCCCTGAGTCATGCACTGCCCTGGCCTCTGCGTGCTCCTCTGAACAGCCTTCTCTCTTCCCTCTCCACAGGGGTTTCTTGGTGCCCAGCAAGGATCCCAGCCCCTACCTGGCACAGTACCGGCTGGTTCCTGCCAATGGAGGGGTCTGGCTGATGCTGTTCCCGCTCCAGGTGTGCACACCTGGAGTGTGTCCCTGAGGGTGTGTTCCCACCTACTGCTCGCCATGCACCAGTGCAACCAGTGCTGGGGCTTGCAGAGGAGCAGGACTCCAGCTTCTGCCCCTGTCCCCAGGCTGTGACCTGCCAACCCCATTCACTGCAGATGTTTGCCATGTCCCACCACAGGGCAGGGACAAGCTGAGAAGCGAGGGTCCCCCGTGCACGTGCACACCATATGGACACCTCTGTGGGGCTGGGGCTCAGAAAGTGCCAGCCTCACCCAGCCCCTTCTCCCTGTGCACTAGGCAGGCTGAGCTGTGGCGTGCAGCAAGCAGTGTATGTTAAGCTTCAGGGTGAAGGCTTGTAAACCAGAGGATGAAACAAAGGAAACATAAAATGCTAATGCACAAGAATAGTGGGTGCTTTTTCTGGCTTCAGCAGGCTCTTTTCAGAGCCTGCAGCTTCATTCCAGGACCCCTGAAATGTGTTGCCACTTCACCTTGTAAATCCTCCAGATAGTTCAGGCTGCCCATGCAGGGCTGGCTGTGCTGTGTGGGCCGAGCCGTGTGGGCTGTGCTGCGTGTTTCCGTGCAGGGGCTGGCTGTGCTGCGTGGGCTGCGCTGTGTGGGCTGTGCTGCGTGCTTCCGTACAGGGGAGTCGCTGTGCCGTGCTGTGCCATGCCGTGCCTTGCTGTGCCAGGTGGTTCAGGACTGGGGAGCTGCTGCGCTGTGAGGGGTGCTTCCCCGCAGGGCTGTGCCAGTTGTCTAAGCGCTGGCTGCCAATGCAGGACAGGTGCAGTCTTGGAATATGTGTGGTGGGAATGAATTGTGTTTGTACTGAGATGTGGGCATTTATCCAAGCTATTCTACTGGCTTGTGTGTTCAATGAAGTCAGTCCTGTGTGGTCCCAGAGCACATCCATGACTTGCAGGGTCCAAATCTGATTGCTGTGGCAGCATCATTTCTGAACGCTTGCAGCAGATCGCTCCACAGAAGACAGTGCTCAGACCTGGTCCTCCTTATTCTGCAGCAGAACAGCAGATCCCAGTGGGAGCAGGGCCCCGTGGAGCTGGGCTTGGTGAAGGCAGTCCCTGTTGGAGGGCTTTGCTCCTAGCCCTGAAGGAGAAGGACCGTCCTTCCCTGCTACAGCAGGAGCCCAAGCCTGTGTGACACGGGGAGGCTTCTCAGCGTCTGTGGGAGGCCGTGGCTAAGTCAGGAGCCTGGCTCAGTCCTGCCCCGCTCTCTCCCTGCCGTGGCTGCCTGGCCAGCTGCTGCCTGGAACCTCTTCCCCGACTCCTGCCAGTGCAGCAGCTCTGCCCTGTGCTGGCCTTGTGCTGCCTCTGCAAGGTGGAATGGGCCTGGAGGCAGGGCCGGACAGGGGTGCAGGGAGGGGAGGGATGCCAGAGAGGCGATTAGCATCTCAGTCCCAGACAAACAGATGGAGGCAGCGTTATCCTATTACCTAAGGGCTAAGTGGGAGAAGCTGAGTGGTGTGTTCAGGCTGGCTGATCAGTGGGTGCTCTGGGCTCCTGCAGCAGCCGGATGTTTTTCTGGGGTGGCAGCCACCCTGACACCAGCTCTGGATAGTGTCTGCACCCGGGCAGCACCGAGTCCCTTGGAACAGGTCAGGTATACTCTTCTAGACATGGGGTCAGGACTGGCAGCCCTGGACCCTGCGCTCTGCTGCTGGGTCCTGGAGCTTTGGCAGGGAGGCCAGGGCACCTGCAAGGTTGGGGTGCTGGGGCAGGGCCAAGGCCATCGCAGGTGAGGCTGAGCGAGGGGATGGTGATGGGACCCTCAGTGGTGGCGATGAGCGGGTGGTAGGTCCTGGCAGCAGCAGGGCTGTCCCAGTTGCTTCGCGGATTGTGTAATTCCTGGAGGTTCTCGGGTTTCTTGCTTCTTGCTGTGTCGTGCTCCTCCTAAGCTGGAGCCGGGAGGGCGGAGGAACGGTGCAGGATTGCAATAGGTACAAGGCAGTCCTGAAGTCTGTGCAGCCCCACAGCTGTGCAGGATGGCAAGCTGGGTCAGCCTGGGTCATGGCATCGCCCACACATCGAGGGGCTGGGTGTTTACCTGGCTGTGCTGCTGTGGGTCTGTGCCTGCTGCCCACTGTGCAGGGACACAGAGGTGTATGCTGAGATGAGGGTGGGAAGTGTGGGAATCTAATGCTTGGATTTACTTGTCCTTGGCCTTTACCACCTTCCTGGGCTGTGCTTACCTGCAGTTGTGCCCAGTGGTGGTATGGGGAGATGGAGGGAGCAGATGTGCTTTCTGCCAGCCTGTCCATGGTGGGGCAGGCCCCAGGATCTTGTTCCTCCTGGCTGTATCCGCACGTGTGTCTGACCCAGGCATGCTGCTCTCCTGCATCGATGGGCTGGGTGTATGGGTGTGTGGGTCCTTATGCCCTGGCTCCACATGAGGAGCTGGTGGGGGTTCAGTGACTTGTGGGACGGGAGGAGATGCCAGTCCATCCAGTGCACACCTCCGGGCAGAGGTGCCTGTGGCCAGGCTGATCTGTTGGACTGTAGAAGGGTCTAACTCCCTGCTCTGGTCTTGGTGGTGATTTCCAACTGCTCTCATGGTACTGTGGATGGTGCAGTGCCACCAGTGAGGAGAGGTTTGTCCCTGTCCCTGCTGGTCCTGCAGGGCAGTGTGACCTGCTGACTGGGCAGGCAGCAGGCTGCAACATGGGTGCAAGATCGGGGGACCCCGACCACAGGTGCACAGGGCCTTGCACGTGCTCCATGAGAGTGTGTAGCTGTGGTTACCAAGGTGACTGTGTTAAGTGATGTTCCTATGGCTACGCACCGCTCGCACTCAGAGTTACCACGGGGGGAGTGTGCGAAGCCCCCAGGATCCCTGGTGCCTCCTCACAAGGCTGTTCTCATTGCAACCATCCCCTAGCTCCCACTCTGGAGACACCTTCCCAGGGTGGGAGAGGCTGCATGGGCAGCTCTCGGTGCTGAGCTTCCCTGTGGGCCGTGGGCTCTGCAGACCCCGGGGGCCCGGGGATGGACCAGCCATACACTCTCCCTGCCTGGGTCTCCATGGCCGGCAGGGAAAGACTTGTGGTTTGCAGACACCCCTGTTGGGACAGGCCCTGCGTGGTGATGGGGCTCTGGGGACACCCTCCCCACTAGAGCAGCAGTCACCAAATCCCTGGAGCTCTGCATTAGTAGTGCCAGCTCCTGTGAACTGCCCTCACAACACAGGGAGCCCATATCCCAGCTGCATCGTAAGGGAATAGGTCCTGCAAGCTTCAAAGTCTTCAGCCTCCTCTGCCTTTCCCCAGGCTCTGTTCCTCCCTTCAGGCGGGTGCACCCAGAGGTGGGGTCCTGTGGGGACAGGCTGGGGTGCTGCATGGCCTGTGGGGCTGTCTCCGAGCACGTGCTGCACAGGGAAGGGTGAGGGGCAGCCCAGGAGGAAGGACCGTGGTCACTGATACTTTGCCAGGAACTCAGATAGATACAGAACTCGGACAGATACAGGGCCACGGGGCAGGAAGCAATGGGGACTTGCCCCATCTCTGATGGAGAAGAGCTTGGGGAGAGCTGAGACATGGGTCAGTCATAGAGGGAAAAGGGATGTCTGGGAAGTGGTTCTCCACTCTGGATTTGTACTGGAGTGAGCCCAGGCTGGGAAGCTTGATGGACTGTCCTCATGTGGCCAGGGCAGCTGCTTGCATCTTGCTGCTGCTGCGGGAGCCTGGAGCCCCACACGGAGATGTCCTCCCTGGGGGGCAGTCAAGGATGCACAGAGCCCAAGGAATGAGGCCGGGATGCTACAAACCCAAAACTGCCTGAGGGTTAGCTGTTCTTGTGCAAGACCAGGAGCTGGCTGGCTCAAAGAGGCTGTGGAAGCAGACAGAGTACAAGCAGCAGACCCTGGGGAGGTGGGCGTGTGACAGAAACCTGGATTGAAGAGGCCACATGTGTGGCCAGGGCTGTGTGTGCAGTCTGATAGGGCTGGGTTACAGACTTTCCACCCCCGCCCCTCATTCCTGCTCTTGTGTCATTGTTCATCGCCACTTCTGCTTTACAAGAACAGCTAGAGCTGTGAGCTGCTCCTGCTAAAAGCCATCAGGACAAAATGGGCTTGGTTTTAACTTGGGCCAGCTTCCTGGGCCAGCTGGCAGCATGGGCTGCCTGTGTGTCTGCATGTCCACCCCAGGGGTGGAAGTGAGTGCACAAGGATGGGGGCAAGGACCAAACCTCTGTGTCCCAACGTTGCCGCTGAAATGCCTGTGTGGTGCAGCCTTAGCATGCACGTGCTGTCCTGCCCACCAGACCACTGTCCTACCTGCCCAGCTTGCCAAGTGAAGGGGGTACGTGGCCAGGCAGTAGGCAGGGCTGAGCCTGGCAGTGGCTGTGCTGCCCCAAGCCACACTCAGGGCTGTGTGGCCAGTGCCTGGCACCGGATAGCACTGTACTCTGTGTGGGGACCGCAGGGACAGAGAGGGTTTGCTGGCCTGTGCTCCTTCCTCCTGGCTGGGACCAGCCAGTGGGTGCTGCTCCTCCAGCATGGGGCCAGGGGTCTTGTCTGGGGCTGTTGGCTCCTGCTCTGCCCTGCGCAGGCTGGCAGGGAGCTCTGCTGCCCATCAGGCCACCTCCGAGGGGTCTGGCTCCTTCCGGCAAGGGGGGCAGTCCTGCATTACCATGGGATTATGGGGCAGGCAGTGTGGCTGTGTCCTAGAGCTGGGGATGCACGACCCTGTGGGAGGTAGGCAGCCAGGAGTCCGTGCAGGGCTATGACCTGTGGGAAGCATATGTGTTTTGGGCCAGGGATTACTGCTGTCCGGTTGAAGAGTCAGCTCCAGCTGGGACAGTGGCAGGAGTGAGCAGAAAGCCTTTGCTTTGGCTGAGTGGGGCTGCCCTGGGGCCAGGCTGGCGGGGATTGGCTCCTGTGGTTGTGTGGTGCTGTGCTCGCTGGTGGCCAAGCACCAGGTTCCTCTCCTGCAGCGGTGCACAGCGGACGTAGGCAGGCAGTGAGGGACTGTGGGACAGCTGTTAAGGACAACTCTCGGGAACCACTGTGCTAAAGACTATTGCCGCAGAACTCTGCAGACAGGATCCCCTACAAGTCGCCACCAGCCACGCACTGCAGCTGCTTCCACATGTGCATGTGCTGGAGGAGTTCAGGGGTGTCCCTGCCTCTTTGCTGGGCACTCAGAGACACAGATGAACCCCGGTGTTCCCAGGCCTGCACTGCGTAGGCATAGGATGCTGCTCCTTATCCCTCTGCCCCTCACTGGGGTCAGCACTGCTCTGCTGTCACCTCAGGAAAGCCAAGCGCTGGTGCAGTGGGTTTGCTCCCAAGAGTGCTGCGTTGCGAGACTTGCCCTTTAATCACCCACACATCCCCAGTGACCCACTAACCCTGGCAAATGGAGAGAGGGAAAATCAATTGGCAGGAGAATTACCCATCAGGCCCTGTAGGACACTGCGGCTACATGCAGGCTGATCAATGAGCACTGCTCCCTCTCCCTCTCCTCGTTAGCTCTGTGCATCCTGACACTCAGTTTGGGGCCACAGTAAGCACAGTCCTGTGCGTGCCCCTGCCCGCATGGGTCAGTTCTGGAGGACACACGCAGCGGTGGCAAAGGACCAGGTTGGGCTGGTACAGGCTGCTTTGTGCTACCTGTCACGTGGGGCTGGGACGGAGCCATGGCAAACAGCAGGGTTGACTGACTTGCTGGTGCCCAGATAAGCAATGAGGAGGGCTCTGGCATTGTGGAACCCTAGCCCTGGGCAAGGCCCTGCCCGGTAGCCCTGGCACGGAGCTGACGGGATACCGAGGACCAGCCCTGTGTCAGTGGGCAGGTGGCCCGTGGGAGCCCCAGATTCCCGACACCCTGCGCAGGGCACTGAGCTCAGGCCCCGCTGTGGGGGCAGAGCAGCACAGTCCCTCCCGCTCCCTGTCTCCCCCCGCGGAGGCCACCGTGCCTTCCACAGTGCCTGCAACCATCGACCGTGCATTCCAGCTGCAGCCGCAGCCGCCCCTGGTAAATCAGTAACGTCTGGCCTGTGTGAGAGGACGACTCTGCTTGTCCCATGGGCATTGCCAGCCAAGCGAAAGCGGACGCTCCCCGATCCTTTGAGGTGAGGGCTTGACTCCCTGCAGCAGCGTGGGAGGGCTGGGGGCTCCAGGCAGGGCTGTTAAACATGACCCTGGGCTCCCCGGTCCTGGGAGGTCTCGGGGGTGACGAGGAGCTTGCACAGCACCTGCACAAAGAGCCGGGGCCAGGCTCAGGAGTGCCGTGGGAGCTGCTGGAGCAGGCATTGGGTCTGGTCTCTGGAGGGGCAAGCATTGCCTGGGGCTCTGCAGCTGTGTCTACAGGGTCTGGCAGGGCGGGGGCGACGCTGGTGCAGGTGGGTGAATGTGCTGCCTTGTCCCCGGTGCAGCTGCCTGGGTGCTGATCTGGAGTAAGTCAGGTGAAGTCTGTCCTTAGTCGGACCTTTCACTAGCAGCGAGGCAGAGGTGGTACCCCAACAGCTTGTCCTGCCGCAACTGCCCCAGCTCCAGCATGCAGGGCCATTCCCAGTGATCCCAGTAGAGACAGCCCTGTGTGCTGCTCTCCATAACCATCCTAGCAGCGACACCCCAGCAGGATGCCGGATCTCCCCTTGGCCCCCACTTGTGATGCTGCTGTATCCGCCCACAACGCCAGTGCGGTGTGAGGAGCCCTGGAGCACAGGGACCTGGTGCAGCTTGTGCCCCTGTCAGCGTGTGGCCATGGGGGAGAGCTGGTGCGGGTGCTTCTCCCACATGTCAGCATGACCCAGGTACCTGGTCCCCGCTGAGTCGGTGCTGCAGTAGCTGTCACTCCCTGCCATCTCTCCCAGGAAAGTAGCGCTTGTGCTAGAGAGCAGCTGCCTGCAGCCTCCTGTACCATGCCTGAAGCGCCAGCCCTTGCTGTGCAGGCACACCTGGGGATGTGGTGAGCCAGATGCTCCCATGCTTGCGTGTCTCAGGAGACCCTGTTCCTCAAAGGGCCAGGCCTTTCCGGAGTCACAGAGTCACTGGGCATGTGAGTTGGAGAGGCGAAGCCCGAGGCAGTGCACCAGCAGGCTCACTGTGCATGGGAAAGCAGGTGCTGGAAAGAGGAGGGAATTTAACCCTGATTCAGACAGGGAAAACTGCCAGTCCCAGGCAGGCTGCATTACTTGCTGTAGTAGACTGGTGCTTGGAGGTTTCTGAAAGACAGTGTGGCTGGACGCAGGTTAACCCACTCAGGTGTTTGTGGCCACGATGCCTGGGTGGCCAACAGTCCCTGCAGAGGAAGATGCAGAAGGTGTGCACTTCTGCTTTGCCCCCATGCTGAGACTTGTAAGATCTCCCTTGATTCTGGAAAGAGCGTCGCTGTTGCTGGTGAGGTGTTAGCTGCTATTATCCTTGTTTCGTTTCCAATGCTCCCTAGCAGACTGTTAGCATCCGTGGGACTGCTGCTGGGGCAGGAGCTGATACCTGCTTGCGATGCGCACTCTGGGTGACAAGGATTTTGAAGCCTGGAAAGGCACGAGCCATGCACCGCACTCCTTTGGAAGTGTGTTATTTTGTATCCCTAAGTATGAATCCAACCTGCAACTGGTCCCTGTGACCAGGGCCCCTCCTGAGTCTGTCAGTCCCTGGGGGAAAGGGGTCTGCCATGCAAGAGGAGACCACATAAGTTGCACTTGTTTAGCCTGCAAAGTGAAGTCTGAGTATGGCTCTAATTGCTGCCTGTGATATGTATATAAATACATACATAAACAAAGGAGGAGAGAAGAGCTTGCACAGGCTAACAGACAATGCTGACGCAAGAGTAGGGTGAACTAGCAGTGAATGTGTGGGCTAGAAATTAGGCCATTTCTAACCATCACAGCAAAGAAGGGTCTGAAACAGCTTTCCAGGAAGAGGAGAGAGAGCGAGAGGAGAGCTGGAGGAAGGAGTTTGGTAAGACGATTTCAGTCATGGCACCTGGGGTGCCAGCAGCCCTGTCCCTGAGGATGGAAAGAGCTACCTCCCAGCCTCCCACAGCCCGGCGCTGGCCGGCTCTGGCTCCGCACAGTGCTGGGCTCTTGCTCCAGGCTGCAGGACCTGGTGCCAATGTCCACAGCTGCAGGTCTTTGCACCCCTCGCTGGAGTTCCTTTGGCTGCACCAACCCGCTCTTCACCCTGCCACAGGACGGAGTGGCAGCACCTTCCCTCCTGCCCAGGCAGGTGCCAGCTTCCCCTGTCTCAGGAGCAGTTCCAGCTGGCACCCCTGCTGCGGACTGCCTTGGTTTCTTCTTCCTGCTCTTATCATGCGCTGAGGCTGCATGTCTTCTTCAGATCTTACCTGTGCACCTTTCTAGGTCCCACCACCGCAGTGCTAGCACTACACATTTCCCAGGATTCTCCCAGCCAGATGCCTTCTCTCCAGAGCAAGAGTAATTCAGTGATACACCAAGTGACAGCCATGGTTCTGCATTACCTCTAACCCAGGGGGGGCCTGGAGCCCCGATGGAGAACTCTGAAGATGCCAGAGCAGTGTTCAGCAGCATGGCGTGGGATGATCCCCACAGCATGGCTGCCCTTGACGGAGGGATTTGCGAGAGATGGCAGGGAAGGTGGCTTAGACTCCGTAACGCTGGGAATGGTGGAGAGTGGGGCAGGCCATCAGGGAATGCTGTTTCTCACAGCAAAAGAGGTAAAGGTGGCTAGACTTTACAACCTCTTGTGAGGGCTATTGCAAAGAGTATTTGGAAATCCAAATAAACTGCTCTACTCTGGGTTTCACTTATTGGTGCTCCTGGTGGCACATGTGGGCAGCTCTACTAGACTAGTGAGGCGTGACTTTTTTTGACGGAAGCATTACTGATTTGTTCCTTTCACTAGAAAATCTTCTTGAAAGATTTTACAACTCTCTTTGATGATTTTTCATCCATTTTTCCTGGTGTTAGAATAAGACTCATTGGATTATAATTTCTAAGATGCTCAACTTGTATCTTTTTTCAAGATAAGTGATTTTTTTCCTCAGCAGAGAAGTTGATTTAATAAGAGAAAATGAATGTGAATGACTCTGCAAGTCAGTAATGGAGTTCGGGCGTGGGGGTGGCCAGTGCATTTTTCCAACCATTCACAGTTGTATCTTAAGCATTATTGGGAACTAATGAGGTACCAGAAGACTGGGAAAAAAAATAAAAGAATAATCCTGACAATTACCATCTGGAGCATTTAATTTCTCCCCCTAGTGAAATAACAAGACAAAAAAAAGGAAAGAAATAAAATCAATGAATGGCAATAGTTGAACAGAACTACGGGCAGCAGACCGCAGGCACAGGCTCCGATGGGTGCTGCTGCACGGCTGGGCGGAGGGAGATTTGCCCCTGAGAGGCCACGAGCCAGAGCCACCTCTGCCCGCTGGGACACCCTGGTTGCAGGACTGATTTAGGGGGTAGATCCTGGCCTGCTTGGTTTGTTGCCGCAGGGTGGTATATGAGGGTGGTTGAAGCTGTGCTGGCTGAGGCAACATGAAGGGACAGTTGTGGCATTGCTCTCGTTTAATTCCCTGTGTGGTGGTGTGTCAGAGGAAGGAAGGCAGCGGGTGGGAGCCAGGCCCCTCTACGGCAGTGCATGTTCAGAGGAAAGCTGTAGCATTTGGGGGGTCTTGTGCAAGAACAGTGCCCACTGTCAGCGAGGCGTGCCCCTGCCTGCACGGCACAGGCATGGCTCCGGAGAGGTGATGGGCAGAGCTCGGGATCCGTCCCCAATGCCTTTGGGCAGATGGGTCCGCATCCAAAGTATTCCTCTGTGTTGGCTCCAGGCTTCCTGCAGCTTGTGAGTCCTCGCCAGCTCCGTGAAGGTGCAGGTGTACATGTGTGCCCCAGCTGCAGGAGGTCTTCCTGCTCTGCTGCTTGTGAGGGCGTACACAAGTGTGCATTGCCGTTGTCCCATCTGTTCCAGGGTCTGCCCGCCTCTGTGTGGATGCATGCCCACAGGATGCAGTCAAACCACGTGTTGCTTGTATTTCTGATGATTTATCTCCTTACTATGTGCATTTTTCCAAGCAGAACTTCGTGTTCCTCCTGCTCTTGTTTCTGATCTCTTTAGGGCCTTTTCACTTGCCTACTCCCAGTTTCACACCATATTTCATTAAGGTGTTGTTTGATCCTTTCTTCCAAGTCACTAATAAAAATCAGGCCCAGTCCTCGCCCTGAGCCCATGGCAGTAGCTGAACAGCAGTGGTGACAGCTCGTTTTGCGTCCAGCCTTTGGCTACTTTCAGGCCTGACCAAGAGGCAGGCAGAGCCAGTCTCCCACGCTGCAATGTCGGGCGAGGCTCTGCCCGTCCCATGGCATCTGCCACTCTCAGGGAGCAATCCCAGGCCAGGGACTTCTGACACGGGCCCTTTGTTGGCCCATCTCCCAGCCTTGCCGGGTGGCTGACACGCGCACAGCATCCTCCATACAGACGCGGCTTCCCTCAGCCCCGCTTCCTCTGCTGGGGCATCAGCTGTCAAGATTTGAGACCGTGGGCTCTCAGGGTCATGCGTGGGTCGTGACAGGTCCTGCCAAGGGTCTGCACGGTCCCTGTCCTGCCCTCAGCCCCTCGCCGCAGGGTGCTGGGCGCTCCTCAGGGCTCTGCTGCATGCTGTGCTTCCTCATCTTGCCATGTCTCAGTGCACGTGCAAGGATGGGACAGCCTCCCTGAACGCTGTGCCACCCTTGCCTGTCCCCCAGGACACTGGCACGCTGCTGGTGGCAGACTGGGAGAGGCCCCATGGACCCACACTCGCGTGGCTGCAGGTGTCTTCTCTTGGCCTTGAGCCGTTTGGAGTGATTCTGCCATGTGCAGGCCGCAGTTGCTGGCTTCCCAGTTCAGACTTTCCATGCTCCCCTCTCTGG
The DNA here is from genome assembly GCF_035582795.1 of Mycteria americana. Lineage (NCBI taxonomy): Eukaryota > Metazoa > Chordata > Aves > Ciconiiformes > Ciconiidae > Mycteria > Mycteria americana. The sequence continues at coordinate 221,382 of NC_134365.1, forward strand.
CCCTTTGTTCAAGACGTATTTTTGCCGTCTCCCTTCCTGACCACTCTTCTTCCTTTGTCTTTTGTGCTATGAGAGACTTCAGCCGGCAGCTCCTTCTTGGCTGTTTGTGACTCATGGTCATTTCATCCACTTCTTCCCCTCACCAGCTGCACCTCATCCCTGGTGTCCCTGACTCAAAGCCGCAGAGCCCAGCCTGTTCCCTGCAGCCATCGCTTTTGCCAGGCGGCCTTGTCTGCTTCAAAGCCTGCATCCCTTTGCCTGAGACCTGCGAGCTGCTCAGCCCCAGCATGTGCTCTGTGGAGCTGCAGTTCTGATGCACCTCTACCTGGGGCCTGGACAGACACAGGATGGGGTATGCTGTGTGCTCCGTGGAGCAGGAGGCTTTCCAACGCCATCGGTCTTGTCTCCTCTCGCCCCAGTGCCCTGCTAGAGAGCTGTTCTCAGACCCCGGGGAGACACAGCAGGAGAGCTGCTGCGGGACAGGCACCCTGGAAAGGCATGGTCTTGGCTTTCTTTGCTGCTGGGCAAGAATGTTTTCTCATACCTTAAAAAGGGACTAGTTGGGGATGACTGAAACTGTCATGGCACTGTGTCCTCCTGTCCAAGCACAAAGGCTTGACCCATGCCAGAGTGGCACTGAGACACCAGGGGCGATGGGAATCTGGGGTGCAGGGGAAGCAGGAGACTCCCTGGTCCTTGCATCTGTGAAGCAGCAGCAGACAGACGGGACCTGCAGCTCTCCAGCACAGGGGTGCAGATGTGGATCAAAGGAAAGGAGGAGCCCAGAGACCGGCACGTTGCTCCTGGGCTGATCTCATTGTTTGTCATGATCAAGCCATGATTTCTGTTCTGGTGCTAGTGCCACAGAGTTGCAGTGCTCGTGCTCCAGGACCTGTTAGACTCTCCCTCTGACCCTGAACTTCCAGGTCTGTGGATGCAGCCTTCTCTGCCTGTCTCACCTGTTCTGCCAGTGCAAGGCATTTGCAGCAGATGCTGCTCCAGCTGGGAGTTGCTTGGGGCCAGCCAGCCTTGCAGAGTCAGGCTCTCACTGATGCCTGCCTTGTGCAGTCCCTCGGCCTCAGGGTGGGAGGGCTGAAGGAAGAGCCATTAGTCATTTCCTGGACAGATCCAGGCCATACCGTAAATCTCTCCAGCTCTTAGTGGTTTGGGGGCTATTTCTGTTTGAGGATTGTCACGTAGATTAAAGCCTTGAATCCCAGCCAGTGCTGGACCGGACACAGTCCCATGCACAGTCCTGCAGGGCTCAGCCCAGCATCCCGTCTGCTCTTGGCAGGGCAGTTGCTGGCCTGTCCCTGCCTGGGAGCAAGGGCTTGACCTGCTGGGCAGGCAGGGTCCTCCTGGCTTTAATTAGCCCTCACTGGCGGGGGGACTGGCAGAAAGAGCAGCCCATGGTGGCAGCTGCTTGCGTCTCTGCTCTATGCTGGAGCTAACGGTAGCTGCGCCTGCCACCGCTCCAGTGCGTGCGCATGTGGCTTCTCTGACTGAGAGAGGTCTCTGGGGTGGAAACACAGGTCAGCTGTCCTCTCACTCCCAAAACTTTGGCACAAGGGCACCGCTGTATCCTGTTGTCCAAGCACAAGCCAGTTCGGGAAACCCCTGGCAGACAGCCCCAGCTCCTCGCCCAATGTGCTGGTGGAGGTGCTACTGGAGCCTGCAGTCCAGGGGCCGCTCTGGCTGTTTGCAGGTGTGCACAGACGCAGTGGGTGGTGACCACCTCCAAGCAGGGATATTGGGGACCTCACAGTGGGCAGCACTCCAGTAACTGCAGAATGAACAGTTTACAGGGCCAGAACCAAGACCTTTCCCTGTAAAATGCAGAGACAGGCAGGGTGCTGACCCCCCCCCCCCTCCGAGTCACATCTGCTTGTCCTGCTGATGTCCAGCCTCCCACATGAGTCCCCCCTGGCAGATGGGGAAGGAGCCAGGCAGGTGCGGCAGGTATGCTGGTGCGGATGTGGAGATGGAGGATCATGGTTGCAGATGGGGGACAGGGCCACTGGGACCAACTGCAGGCATTGGTGATGGTGTGGAGAGAAGGCAGTTGATCAAAGGAGCAAAGCAGGCCCCAGAACCTGGGACAACACATCCTCCCTGCCGGGGTCCCCCCCCGTGGGGTCCCTGCGGGGGTGCCCGTGTGCAGTGTGGGGGTCCTCTCCTGGGCCCCTGCCGGGGGATGGTCCCTGCTGGGGGGTGTTCCGCGGGGACCCGCAGGAATGCCCGTGTGCAGTGTTGGGGTTCTCTCCCGGGCCCCTGCTGGAGGATGGTCCCTGCTGGGGGGGGTCTCACGGAGTCCCTGCGGGGGTGCCCGTGTGCAGTGTGGGGGTCCTCTCCCGGGCCCCTGCTGGAGGATGGTCCCTGCTGGGGGGAGGTCCCGCGGGGTCCCCGCAGGGATGCCCGTGTGCAGTGTGGGGATCCTCTCCCGGGCCCCTGCCGGGGGATGGTCCCTGCTGGGGGGGGGTCCCGCGGGGTCCCCGCAGGGATGCCCATGTGCAGTGTGGGGGTCCGCGCTCACCGCCTCTCCTCACCCCGCAGGGCCCCCGGGCGGGCTGTGAGCTCGGCCCCCGGTGCCGGTGCCGGCCGCCCCGCTGCGCCGCACGGAGCATGCCTCTGAGCCCCGCCGGCAGCAAACATGAGAGCCCGGAGTCGCCGCCGCCAGAGCCGCCGCCGCCGCCGGAGCGACAGCCCCGCGCCGCCACCGCCGGGGAGCCGGGCGCCGGCCTGCGGGAGGAGGCTCGGCTCGACCCGGCCCGGGGCCCCGGCGGGCCCCGCTCCCCCAAGCTGGCGGCCCCGGCGCGCATGGAGGAGCCCGCGCCCGGCGCCATCGTCGTCCGCATCGGCATCCCCGACCTCCAGCAGACGGTGAGTGCCCGCCCTGGCCCCGGCCCCGGCCCCGGCCCCGGCCCCGACCCACATCCCGACCCGGCCCCGGTTCCGCTCCGCGACAGCTGCCGTCCCGGCACCACCCGGCAAACTTCGCACCGCCGCGGGGCCGGCAGGACGGCTCCCCAGCGCCCCGCTCCCCGGTGCCCCGCTCCCCATTGCCCCGCTTCCCGGTGCCCCGGCTCTCCATTGCCCCGCTCGCCGGCTCCCCGCTCCCCGGTGCCCCGGCTCCCCGGTGCCCCCGCTCCCCTTTTCCCCGCAGAGCCCGGCAGGGACGCGGGCGGAGCGGGCCGGGCAGCCCCGGCCGCAGCGCTGCCTTTCCGGGGCGCAGCGCGGCCGGGGCGCTTCGGGGCCCCCGGTGCGGCCGCAGCCGGGGCCGCTCCCGCCGCCGGGGGCCCGCACCGGCCCGGGACCGGGCTGCGCTCCGCCGCCTGCCCCGAGCGCGGGGCACAGCGGGGCTGGGCGTGGGGAGCGGGCGCAGCTTACGAGGCTCCAGCATCGGCATGGTACCGGTACCGGTACTGCTCCAGCACTGGCTCTGGCACCGGGATCGGCTCCGGCACCAGGCCGGGCTTCGGGCCAGGCTCCGGGAGCACGGAGCCGCAGCGCAGCGCTGGGACCTGACGGCCGCCTGCTTGCTGGCGGTGCGGGCAGGCAAGACCGGGCAGGGTGTGCGGGCAGCAGGGCTGCGCCGAGCCGGGTGTGGGTGTGCGTGGGCTATGCACGGATGCCGATGTGACTGCAGCGGGGTCAAGCGTCAGGCCCGGGTGCAGCACAGCAGGTCGCGCTGCGTGCTGGGTGCGCCGCTGCGCCGGACGGCAGCACGGCGGGGTGTGGTGTGCCGGGCCAGGGTGCCGCAGGCAGGACGTGCAGGTGTGACCTGCCGGGAGCTGAGGTGTGACACAGGAGGGCACAGGCATCACGGCGTGTCAGCCGGGGCGGCTGTGACGTGGGGCGGCACGTGTGGCACGGAGGGGCAGAGTGTGGCGTGACGGGTGGTTACCCCCGGGCACAGCGGGTGCCTGGCAGGGCGCAGTGAACCATGGAGGGTGTGGGGTGGCTGTTACAGACTGGGGCAGTGTTGGGGGTCACCTGTGGTATTGGATGCCTGGGGGGAGCGAGTGCTTGGAAACTGAGCCTGGTCAGTGCAGGGAAAAAGTTCACTGAAGGCCTGCAGTAACTGTGGCCCTAACGAAGAGTGCTCATTAGAGCTGGGGTGCTGGGAGCAGTGGCTTGCCTGGGGATGGGTGGACTGCGAGGCAGAGGGAGCCTGTGCTCCAGGACGAGGCATTGCGGGCAGGAGAGGGGGTGCCCCTTGGGGTTGAGGGGTGGGGGGAGATGAGGAGACGGAGAGACTTGGGGCGAGCAGAGCATTGCTGGGGTGGAGGGGACTAAAGGAAGTGAGAGCACTCCTCTTTGGTGGGGAAAGAGTTGTCTTTGGGAGACTGGCATGGGGGTCCTGCTCGGTAGTGGAGGGGTAGCGGCTGGGGCCAGAGAGCTTGCTAGAGGACGGTGGCTCTGGGGCTGAGCTGGGGCCAAGCACTCGAGGCTGAGGTGCTGGCACACTTGCAGGCACAACTCTGCAGGCTCAGCTGCCAAGCACTGGGGAGCGGCAGAGGCAGGCGAGGCAGCGCTGCCTTTGCTGTCGAAGAATCGGACAGACTCTCTGCTCTAATGAGGACTGACCTTGTGCTGCAGGAAGGGCTTTACACCTGCTTGCTCCCGCCCCAGCCTCTGCTAGGGTTGTGAGCAAGGCTCTGGGGACACGGCATCTGCTCTTTCCCTTCACTGCTGTATTAGCCCCAGCACATCAGCTCCTCCTCCGTCAGCCCTGTGCATACCCAACCCCGAGCTGATGCACAGACCCGGGTCTCATCCGGCTCCAGCCCTCACCCCAGATCCCGTTGTGTGATGCAGCACGGGGCAGGGCCCAAGGACTTTCAGTGAGGGCCCTTGCTCTGCACATTGCCATGGTATCCACCTCTCTGCTTTGCTGTTCCTTGGGCACTGCTTTGCAACTCCCTTCCTTGTCTTAGTTTGTTTTGGGAGCGTGCATGGGCATTGGAGGAAGCAGCAATGCTGGAGTCAGTGTGATGGTGTGTTGCAACCCTCCCACCCCCCTTCCTCCTTACAAGTCCTCCACTGCAACCAGGGGATAGTCCCAGAGTCAGTGAAGCCGCTCAGCCTTGCCAGACCGAAGATCACCCGATGCAGTGGAGGGAATGGGGCACTTCATGCAAAGCGGAGCATCTTTGCATGTGTAAAGTAGGAATTTCCCTCCCAGATCTCCCTTCCGCAAGGGGCAGATGCATATCAGAGAGCTGAAGAGTGGAAATGTTTCTGGTGCAACCTCCGTGGGCTGGGGGTGGGAGCCAGCAGAGCAGGAGCCCCTGGGGAGACCCGCGGGCTGCCTGGGGCTGGGGGCGTTGCTCCTCTCGGGCGGCCGAGCAGTGCTTCGGGCTGGCAGAGGGGCGGTGGGGAGCGCTGGGGACGTGGGGCAGCGCTGCCGGGTGCAGGTAAGAGCACCAGAGCGCTCGCACCCTGCAGAGCGCAGGCTGCACACCGCGAGCCTGGCTGATGTGCAGAGACAGTCACTGCAGTCGCAGCTCGGGGCTCTGGCTTTGCAGAGCGAGTAGTGGGAGCTCACAGGTCGAGCACGGCGCTCATGGAGGGGCAGGGCTGCCCGACCAGCCCTGTCCCCGCTGCCCGTCCCACGGGGCAGCGTGCTCTGGATTTCATGGGATGCAGATGGGAGTTGGAGACTGTGCTGTGGCACCTGCTTCCCCAGGCAGAGAGAGGCAGGATGAAAGCAGATTTGGGTGCAGGCTCCCTGCAGAGCAGTTTGCCCTGGGGAGCCGTGGGAGGCAGGACGGTGCGATGGCTGCTCTGTCAAACCCTCCGCTGCCCCGTGGGCTGGGCGAGGGGAGCCGGACACCCCGTGCTGCTCCCTGCACTGTACTCCCGTGCCGTCACCAGCCCGCAGCTGTGCTCAGGCTGGTTGGTGTCGGGGGCATCCCTTTCTTTCAAACCAAGGCAGTGCCTGCAGAGGGCTGTTGCATTTACAGCTCAGGTGGGGGCTGACTTCCCAAATAGAAACTGCCTGTTTTGCAAACTCCTCTTCTGTGCTAGCTGAGGCACCTTCACTTCAATAAAGGGAGGCAGGAAAAACCCAGCTGGCTTAACAGTATGCATCCCTAAGAGCTGTATAGTGTCCTGTGACTGGCTCTGAACTTCCTTAGGCTCCTGTGCATCATCCCCATGCATCAGCTCTCTGATTCGGGCACTCACAGTGCTCATTCCTTGTGCCTTGAGCAGACAGGCTTGGTCCCTGTCTGTAAGGTGACATCCAAGCAGATTGGGGACCTGACCAGTATGAAAGGGGAAAACGAGCAATTGAGCCTGTCCCATCTGCCACTGCTGGGCTTGCCGCTGTACTCCCGTCTCCTCCATGAGGCACTCTGGGATGTGTTGGAGGATGTTTGCTGTGTTTTGGAGAAGCTCACAGGACAGATGCTCTAGAGCTGTGTGCGTTACGTGCCTCCTCCTCCACTCTTACAGGGCATGGGGTCCTTGTTCTCACCCAGCTGGAGAGCGGTGAGGATCCTAGACCTCTTCCCTGCTCCTGCTCCTGGCCCATATGGGTCCTGCTCCTCCCTGCAGTTAATGGGCATTGTGCTGGCACCTGTCCGACTGGAGCCCGGCTGTCTTTCCCAGGGCTGCTGTGGCTCAGCAGGGCTGTGGCACACTGTCTCTCAGGCCAGGTGGGGACCCGTTTCCTGGCATGGTCTCTTGCTGCTCAGACCCTTTTCCCTGGGCTTGGATAGGCCTTTGCACTTCAGAGTAGCTGCTGTCGAGCTGTTGTTCGCCTGAGTCTGCATCCGCAGGGCAGGGAAGACCCTGAGGCACAGGCATCTTCCTGGAGGTGTCCTTCCTCTGCTTTTACTGCTCTGCTTGTCTGGCTTTGCTGCAGTGGTGGCCCTCCCTGGGAGACAGCTGGCAGGGAGGCTGACACTTTGGCTGCTCTGTGGGGGGCTCTCGCTCCTGGCCAGCGTTAGTGTCTGCACCCCGGGAGGGATCTCACAGCCTGCGGGTGCAGACTGAGACTCAGGCAGGCTGAGGAAAGGGAATGATGTCCGGTAGGCAGTGATGAGGCACAGGACCCTGATGGCACCTGCAAGAGAGGCAGTCAATTGCCTGCCTTGTGATGGGACCAGTCCTCACCTCCTCTGACCTGGCTCTGCATCTCCTTCCTGGACCTGTCCAGAGGCTGAGTTGCTCTGAGTGATGGGGCACATGCATTAGGGACCATCCAAGAAAAGAGGCTTTCTTCCCTGCTTGCTCTAGGAAGAGCACAAACATAAGGAGAAGGGATGGGACCCCAACAGGGATCACTGGCCTCCACAGGACTGTGTGGTGCTGGCAAGGGGTTGGTGTGCCAAAGGGGTTTTGCTCACTGAACTCCAGCCCTTGCACAGTATGAAGTGACCCCCTACCCTCCTCTCATGGGTGCCTCTGGGGCTCTGGGTCTGGCTTGGCAGCTGCAGCACATGGCTGCTGTGCCATAGGCTTTGCTATAGCAAGCTCTGCTTGAAGACAGGGATTGTCTCTTTTGGGATCTCCAGGCACAGGATGGACAGGTAGCTTTTCAGTAACAAGTCAGACTCCATTAGCTGCCAGAGTTTCAGAGATCAGGACTTCAGCTGGGCAAAGTTCAGTTTGTTCAATCAAGTTCATGTCTTCTGTCAGGGTTGGAGCCTTCAGGTGGGTTTTGAGACTGTGAAGCAGCTGACTTTTCAAGTCAAGTTTCCCAGCTCTCTTGGAGTTGTCTCCAAGCCTCTTTTAGGTTCTTTTGCAGCTCTCCATCACTGTCTTTATTCAGCTGAAAGCCTTTGAATTCACTGTTAGTGGTTTCCATTGTTAGGAGCAAATCTCCACCCGAGGCTATGACCTTGTCTCTGAAAAGGCAGTCTCTTCAGGCACATCACTGTTTACATCCTAATGACGGGCCAGCACTTTCAGCTTAAATAGGCTGAGCAACATGCACCCACTCTGAGCTCAGGGAAGAGAGGCTAAGCTGCCCTAACACCCATACAAACAGCTTGAGAAATGGAACCTGGAGCACGGGAGGAACAGGACGTCTCCTACTCTGCACAGACACATGAGATGCAGAGAGGCAGGTAGAGATGGGACAGAAGGATGGGTCCTTCTGCAGTGCAGAAACCGGGGAGGGATCTGCTTGGATGGTAAGGGAGCACATCTTAATTACCAAAAGGAGACTCCCTTTCTTGCAGTGCAGAAGTAGCTGGTGGCATTCCCTGCTGTGTAGTTGAAGAGCTCTGCTGGGAACGCAAACAGGCTATAAACCCCTCAGAGTACTGACCGACAGAGTTGCTTCAGGGAGTTGCATGGTTCCTAAAGCCTATAGGCATGGGACAGCCTTGCAGGTGTTGGGGGCCATGGACTGTCCTGGGCAGGGGCAGAGGCTGGGGCTGTGGAAGATGAGCAGTGCTTGGCATGTGCTGGCACACGCTGCTCCTGTGCTGGGGAGTGCCTGGGACTGTGGTCAGGAGCCACACAATGCCCTGCAGCCTGAAGGGTCTTGTGTCCTGCATGGCCTCTGGCAGGCGACTCCACTACTTAGCTGGATATTTTTCATGGTTCCCAAAATTTGCTGTCCCCTATTCCCCTCTGTGAGCTCTCTGTGTGGCAGCTGAGGCACTCAAGGCAAGTGTTTGGGGAAAGGAAGGTGCCACAAGATGGGTACATCTTGTCACTTCAGTTTTGGGTCCTTGTCTCCTCTCCTCCCCTCCCTTCCCACTAGCAGTTTCCGAAGGACTCTAAGTAGCAGTGTCCCGTGTGTTTGGGGACTCAGCTGTTCAGGAGGTGCCTGGGCCTGCCCAGCCTGCTCTGGGGTCCACCGTGATGGGACCCCGGCTCCTGCTGCATGGAGTGTGGGTGCTGTGCTCCTGCAAGCAGGTTTTGGGGGACGATGGGTGCAAGGGGGATGGCCGGTCTGCTGGGAGCCCCGAGGTGAAGTCAGGGCAGGTCATGTTGGTGGCCGGGCAGGAGGAGGAAGGACAATTTGTGCTGTAGTGGAGGGGAAGAGTGATATTGAGACCCTTTGAGGGGCAGATGCTAATTTTGCATGAGAAACAGAAAGCTGTTTGTGTTGGAGAGGATGCTGTGGATGGGTTTCTTGTGATGATGCCATTTGGGAGCATCTGGGCTGCACAGGGAAGCTGGGCGTGCGAGGCTGGAGGGACCATCCGTCCATGGGAGGCGTGTGACCATGGCTGCTTGGTGTTGCTGGGAACGTGGGCTCTGCTCCTCAGCACCGGCAGAGCGGGCAGTGCCAACAGGGAGCCGCCGTCTCTCGTGGCATCTGGGTGCAGCCCTGTGGTGACAGCCTTGGCAGTTTCAGGCCAGATCATCGGTTCCCAAGCTGGCAGGATCACAGTTGGTAAGGTGGATTTGCAGCCCCGGATAGAATTTGATCTCATCTGCAAAGGGGATCATGCTGAAGCATGGCCAGTTACCTGTGTCACAGCCGGGAAAGCCCAGGTGATGCTGAAGGATCTGCATCCTGTGAAAGGATGTCCTGTGGTGTCCAGGCAGTGGGACCTGACATGTCTTTCCTCTGCTGGCATCTGTCCTGCAGGAGGGCTCCTCCCCCACACAGGGCTTTGGTGATGTGTCGGGGACCGGCGAGGAAATGTCTCACGATGAAGGGCCTTGGAGGCATGGGACCACCCAGCTCCATTTGTGAGAGGCTGTTTGAGGTCTCCGCTGAGGCCAGGGCCTCCCTTTGCTGCAGAATGGAGTTGCTCATTTCCCTCTGTGGCTGCAGAAAAGGCTCTGCCCTAATTCCTCTTCTCAGTCACCTGATACTTCAGGTTAATATTTTCTGGCTTGTTATCTCCTTAATGCAAATGAAAGAAGAGCCCGAGAACGAGAGCACAAAGCATTGATTTTTCTGTTAAGCCAAGGGAAACGAAGAAATAAATTTTCCTGTTATAAAAGAGAGATAGGCAAAGTTTTCTTGAACTTCTGCTTAGTCAGGACTGATGGTGGGAAGGCAGGCTGCTAAGAGACGGCATGACGTGCCTTTCATTTAGGATCTGATTTGAATTCACTGTGCCACAAGCCCATAAGCGCGGCTGCAGTCCATCCTGCGAGCAGTACCAATGCTGCATCTCTGCAGCTCAGTGAGGCAGGGAAGCGGTGGCCACGAGCTGTGGCCGAGCGAGCTGCCCACTGACAATGGAGGCACGGGGACTGCGCACAGCTTCACCTGTGGCCAGAGGGGAGGTGGGGTGCAGTCAGCACAGGGCGGGTGGGGAGGGGTCTGTGGCACCTTTGCTGATGTGTCTCTGGGTGCTGCAGAGGGGCTGTGCGACAAGGGACACTGGTTCTGACCAGGTGGCTTGCAAAAAAGGGTTGTTGTATTTGTAAATGAAAGGCCCTTTCTATAAAACATGCTACCTGCTGCACTGTTTCCTCTCCCTAAAATAAGAGCAGAGAAAAGACAGGGGAATGTAGGAAATGCTAGCGGGCACATCTCTTCTGAGCCAGGAGTGCCAAAGCCTCTTGCTCTGCTGCTGTGTGCTCTGTCCCGGGTGATTGCCCATGACACAGGACAGACTTTAACTCTGAAAAGTACGTGAAGAGGTGCAGTCAGTTTGTCTGCTCTGGCTTGGCAGCTGCAGATGCTCGGCAGCCGTGTGAAGCAGCTGGGAGGACCGCTGCAGCACCGTGCTGGCAGGCATGGCAGCAGACCTGCCTGCAGCCTGCTCTGGCTTCCTGGACAAGGTGCGGTCCCTCACACTGGCTGCTTTCCTCCAGCTACAGAGAGTTTTATTCTGCACGGCTGTTCGGATGCCATGTGCTAAGTAACATGGTGCTGACTGTGGACATCTCAGCAGACAGAAATGCTGAGCTCATGAAAGCAATTGATAAGAAAAGGATGAATGAAACTATTCTTAACATTTATTGTGGGTTAAAAATCCAGTAGTAAAAATCGTAGTGAAAATCTGCTGGCATGTATGATTTATATAAATTGCTGTCCCAAGCCCATGTTGCTCCCAGGGTGGCTTCAGGTGTTGGCAGAACAGGAAAGGCTTCCTGGGGTTGGTGGCAGAGGCCTGGGGAAGCACTACACTCTGGGGCATCCCAACTCCCCGCAGGACCCCCTTGCACCAGGGCTGGTGTAGTTAACATGCAGACTTTGAATAGATCTGCCCTATATACACTATAGGTTGATAGGAATCAACACAGGGGACCACTCAGTTGCACAGAATCCCTCCTCACCATCAGCTGCTGCTGCACCGAAAAATATGAGAGGCTATTGTTCTATCAAAAGAGGAGGAAAAATTGTCTGGTCGGTGGTGTAGTCTTTGAGCAGCGGCATGTGATGGTGTAATTAAGGACTGCACGGTGTTGAGCTCACGAGGGGGCAGAGCCACTGTGCTCCACGTTCAGCAACTGCCTGCAGACGGCATGGCTGGCAAGTGCCACTCTCCTCTCTGGCTCCAGGGATTGTCTCCCACAGGATCTAACACTTGCTGGAAACCCCGGCTGCTCCCGGCTGCTCTTGTGTGTGTCAGTGCACTTGCAGGGCTGAATCTGGGGAGTAACCCTGCTCGATGGGCTGTGCAAAACAGAGTGGGTGGGCAGGGGTGAGCAGACCCCCCGCGGGAGAGTGGGGCTGCAGCCCAGGGTCTGCCGTGCCGGCGGTGTGGCGTGGGGAGCCCAAGCGTTTCATCGGTCCTAGTGCAAGCCTCTGGCCACCGTCCCGCTCCCCACTCAGCCATGCCGGGGAAGCAGCGGTGCGGGAGCTGGGCTCATTGCTGGTGGCAATGGTGTCTGGTGTGGAGCTCCACACGCCTGCTGTCAGTGCTGTGCTAGCGTTTCGCTCCACGGACCCATTCTGTACCATGGCTGTAGGGCAGGGAATTGATTTGTTTTGACAGCCTGGGCTCTATAGTGACTCCCAAGATAGCAATTTATTTGGAGTTTGATAACCTGGGAAGCTCCCCTCCTCCTTTAATCCTGGTCTGCATAAGCTGCTGGTGCACACTGGTGGCCTTGCACAGCCGAAGGAGTGTGAGCCTGGGCAAAGGAAAGAGGAGGCCGATGTGCAAGGCCCTGAGGATCCTTTCTAAAGCTGGTAGAGCTTCTTTATCTCGCCTGCCTGCTCCTGCATTCGGCCCATGGCTGCTTATCCTCCAGGAAGAGCCATTTCAGCTCAGCTTTTGGCTGTGCATTGCTCTGTGGGAGGGGGTGGTGGAGACCCAGGATAAAATTATCCCAAACGCCCACAAGATTTATGAGATTATAGTCTGTTTTTTAAGGAGACAGAAACTTGCTCAAGCTAAGGTTTGTTTCTCTGAAATAGTTATGAATTGTGGGTCTGTATCATTAAAACATGTTTGAAAACTGATTCCCAAAGTCTTGCGGCAGGAGCGCTTTGGAAACAAGTCGCAACCTCATTTGGGGCCCAGTGGTAGGAAAAGGTGGCAATACAGAAATAATCCTAGGCAAAAGTGCCTCCAGCGGTCATCAAAGTCCTCTCTGTCTGTAGTGTGTGCTGGCGCTGAAATCCTGCAAGGTGTCTGACCAAACCTGGGATATATCCCATGGGAAAATGCTTTCTGCAGCAGCTGGTGGGCAGCACTGGCTGCCCTCCACATGGCCAGTTGCCACCATGCTTGTAATTATGGAACGGCGAGGCGCAGGTTTTCTATTTACTTTTTCACTGGAAGCAGGGAAAACTTGTTCCAAGGAATCACATCGCATAAAAAACTTATACGTAGAGAGATAAGAGCCTCTTGCAGACGAGTGGTACTTAGGAAGCTGCTAACTATCAGAGAGCTGGAGCTTATTGAAATAGCTTGGAAAGATCTAGATGAATGGCGATGTGCAGTTGATGAGACTTCCTCCCAGAGATTTCCAAGGGCTTTTCTTCTCCATCGTGTGCTGGCAACTCTTTTTCTTTTCCCTTTTAAATCATGTTGAAGCCAGACTGAGGAGCTGCTGTAGGTTAAAATAACATTTTTCCCCATTAGCTTTAACTGGCAGCAGCTCCCTGTGCTGGGTCAGCGTGCACCAGTGGAGTCCAGGGAGGAGATGGGCCCCCTGCAGCAGCAGCAGCCTGTCTGTGAACTGCCTCCTTCATGGGGAACACAGGCCTTTCTCCTCTTCTGGATTGTGTTCAGCTGGATCTGGCGTCAAATGGCGTCCACAGACATCGCCACTGGCAGAAATGGTGACTGCCCATTCCTGCCCTGGTGACTGCCTGTTCCTGCCCCGTGCGGAGCCAGCACTGGCACTCGCACTGCCCCGGGGCTGCGGGGCGGATCTGGTGGTATCTAGCTTTATTCCAGGTGTTCACACTGAGCGACACCAGGGATGTGTTGTGAGCTCCTGGCAGCGCGCGGATGGAGCCCGCGATTTAAATATACACCCACCCACACCTTGCTCTACTTAGGTGCCTATCTATCACAAATCAGGAATAAAAAGCTCAAAATCATGTTCTTGCATTTCATCTTCTCCGAGGTAATTTCTAACTCGAGGAATGAAAAGCCTTGCTTTACCACAAAGGCCTTTCCCCAAGGGCCGAGGAGGACATCACCCTGTGTCCTGAGGCCGGGCGGGAACACCGCTCGCTGCGGCTTCCTTCAGGAGGAGGAAGAGGCGTGAGCCAGCCTGTGCAGCTGCCTGCTTTCTGTGCCCAGAGAGGGAAGGGAGCCCGACAGAAAAGAGAGGGGTGAGGAGAGCGGGGCTTGCGCCGCGGTCCTGCCGGCGTGGCAGCTTCCCAAGGGGCAGGAGCGTGGCCGCCAGCCATGGCACCTGCCCTCCCCTCCTGGGCATGCAGGCTCCTCTCCTCTGTCCCAGGCTTTGCCTCTCACTGGTTTCCCAGTACCACGTAAATCCTAAAATCCCTTTTTCCAGACTCTGTTTTGTCTCAGCTATGTGAGCAGTGAAAAAAAAAAGAAAATCAGCAGAACTTTATTGCTGCAAAGGGAAGATCTGGAGGTCAGGAATTGACCTCTGAAATGGCCTAAACCTGTGCTGAAAACTTTGATCCTTGGCCAAAGCATCTGCTTTCTGCTGCTGTAAAAATCTGTAGCTGTCAATAGTTGTATTGGATTTTTCATCCCTTTTAGGGGAGAATCAAACCACTTATGCACATGCTTTGAGATGCTTTTTGATTACAAGCCGCACATTGTTTTTCCATAGGAACCCAGCCTCTTTCAGTTCAGATTAATAGTGCTCAGTGAATGAGGCAGCTGTTCTGCTTTTTTTTATCCTTCTTATTCACTGTGCAGCCCCATGCTTCATTACTGTATGCTGTTGAATGCGGCACCAAGCATGACATATTTTAAAGTTCCTTTGTAGCCTTTTTTGTGTCTGTTTTCCTAATGCAAACGTTTGAGCACTCTATCAGCATCCAGACGGTAGGATCTGTAGAAGAGTGGGCTGAGATCCTCAGCATAACAAACCATTACATTTTATCCAGCGTCCTTTACACCAAGCTGAGTAGGTTGGGGTTCGCTGCAGCATAGCACCCGGCCAGCAAGGTGTCCGTGCAGAGCTGGTACGAGCCGAGGAGCCCACCTGCTCCCGGGGGAGCGTGTCTGCAGCAGCCTGTTGGTTTGCTCCGTGCACGAAGGGAGGTGAGGGGCAGAGAGGTGGCGGCTGACGTTTGCGCACCAGTCATTAATGTGGGTCGCATTCCTCAGCAAAGGCGCTGCAGTTTAGGCTGTAGTTAGGCTGTAGTTCAACAGTTAATGCTAAACCCATTGGCCAGGGTTTGCTGGAGTTTACCCCTGAAGCCTGCATGGGGAGCAGGGCAGAGCATCGGGCCCCATGGCCACCCCTGCTTTGCTGGAGGTGTCAGAGCCTGTGGGACGGTTGTGTCCGGCTGCAGGAGAGCTGCCCGCGCAAGGGGGACGTGGCACGAGGAGCTCAGAGGAGCCCCGGCGAGGGCCAGCCCCGGCGAGGGCCATGGGAGCGCCGCATCTGGTTACAAGATGCTAAGCGCTGGTCCGGTGCTCAGCGTGCAGTGGGCCGTACCGGCGGGCTCTGCAGCCCTGGGCTTTCTGCTGGCTCCGGCATTGCCCGTCACCCAGGGACCACCAAAAACTGGCACAAACTCTGGGCCACACACCGAGAGCCAGTACTGGCACAGCTTGCCAGGCTCTCCAGGCAGGCAGGGCTCTCGCTGCAGGGCGTCTGGGCAGCGAATCCCAGAATGTCTGGCAGCCCCAGAGTCCAACATGGGGACCGAAGTCCGCGCCACTACCTCGAGGGGCCAGGGCAGCGAGGGACTGGGGCACTCTGCCCCTCCCTGCCCTCGCCCATGCAACGCTGCCGGTTCCTGCCTGCAGCGCATCTGTCAGGTGTGTCGTGCCCCGGACCACGGGGACGGGCTGCGTTAGAAGTAATTAATCTTCCTCCCAGTGACTCGAGCCGGAGGGTCCTGAGTGGGCGCAGCCGGCAGGAGGGACTCGTGGAGCAGCCCCATGGTGCTGGCTCGGGGTGCTGCGACCCACGGGGCGGTCAATCAGCGCAAATCAAATGAGTGATCTCAAAGAATCCCTTGATTAAGTGTGTGAAACTAGTTCAGATACTAACCCAACTTGTCACCATAAAGCAGTGCAAGTGTTTCCTTCATTTTAGCCAGCTCATCTCACAGGTTGTCCTGGTTTCGGCTGGGATAGAGTTAATTTTCTTCCTAGTAGCTGCTATAGTGCTGTGTTTTGGATTTAGTATGAGAATAATGCTGATACCACACTGATGTTTTGGCTGTTGCTAAGCGGTGTATACACTAGTCAAGGACTTTTCAGCTTCCCCTGCTCTGCCAGGTGCACAAGCAGTTGGGAGGGGACACAGGCCAGGATAGTTGACCCAAACTGGCCAAAGGGCTATTCCATACCATATGGCGTCATGCTCAGTATATAAACTGGGGGGAGATGGCCGGGATAGTTGACCCAAACTGGCCAAAGGGCTATTCCATACCATATGGCATCATGCTCAGTATATAAACTGGGGGGAGTTGGCCGGGGGGTAGCGATCGCTGCTCGGGGACTGGCTGGGCGTCAGTTGGCAGGTGCTGAGTGGTTGCATCACTTGGGTTTTTTTGTTGTTGTTTTCTCTGGATTTTGATCCTCTCTCTCCCTTTCTTGTTATTTTCCTTTTCATTACCATTTATTATTATTATTATTATTATTATTATTATTATTATTATTATTATTATTATTATTATTATTATTATTAAACTGTTCTTATCTCAGCCCACGAGTTTCCTTACTTGTGCTTTTCGGATTCTCTCCCCCATCCCATCGGGAGGGGAGGGTCAGCAAGCGGCAGGAACCCGCATCTCTCTGTGTTGCCCAGGCTACACTGCAGTGGCTATTCACAGAGCGGATCCAGAAGTGAGGAGCCAGGTGGAGGGCTCAGAAAGCTGCAAAGAACTTGCTCTGCCTTTCCACTCCAGCCATAAAAGGCACTTGCAAGAGGGCGAGACCCACCAGCTCTAAGATCTTGATGGCTGTGAAGAAACAGATAATTTAAGTAACTATCGATAAAAGTCCCTTTTTATGTCTGTTGCTTGTAGGTGCAAGAGATATTTTGGTTGCTTACACATTTCCTATGAATCCAGCACAGGTAGTTTAGAGTAGTTGTATTTAATTTGTTAGTACTGAGAAATATTTTAACATGATAAATGAACATATCTTAATGCCAATTTTTATCTTAGTCCACTTTGACTTAAATCACAAGTCAAAAACTACTCATCCTCTGTTAAGTAAGAAATACGCTGCTCACTCTTCTCTAAAATATTTGGGTAAAGTTAAAAATTTGAATTTATATTTTACATTATAATTGCTTAAATAGATGCATACAATTACAGTGTGTCTACTTAGGAAAAAGCACTTTTGGTTGTAAAGTCTATATTAAATTGCAAATTAATCTAATGTAATGGTTATCAATTGATCCGATTCAGCCTTTCTTTAGGAAAATAGCTAAGGACTACCAATGCAAAACAACATCAGACTCAATTATTTATATTGAGAACTTCTGCCAGCTGATTTATCATGGTTAAAGTTGGTGATCACTTTGACTTAAATCAATCCACTTTGCTTTATTATGTGCGTGGAGGGAGGCTTTTGCCCGAAGTGGGAGAGCTGCGGGTCACTGTGTTGGATCTGTGGCTGCGGTTGATTATTTTGGGGTCTGGGAAGTTTAGCTGCCAAGTGTTGTGCAACATCCTTTGGGACATTCTGGGTGAATTATTTAATGAGTTGTTTTGAATAAATGCAATTTATTTGCATAAAACTGTTCAAATGATTTAAAGAAAGCCATGTAAATATGCACGTGTGTGCTAGCATAGCGGATTCAGCCCTCTGCTTATCAACAGGGCCAGGCAGTCAGCTCTTCCTAGGTCCTGCTCTGCAAGCATTTCACAGTCCTGATGGGGACTGGGTGGGGAAAGGGGACTCCTTCTTCAGAGCAGAGACAGTATTTCAGGCTCCAAGGCCAGTTAGTTGCTGGCCCCTAATTATTGCGAAGGCTGGTGGCTGTGGTGGACAGGCTGGCTCCTGCAGCCGGGTCCTGGGAGGGCAGGAGGACCTTGCCATGTGGCGTGACACCAGGTTTCCTGCATTTTGTCCCCAGCAGTGGGGTGGCTAGTGTGGCTGTTCGTGTACGGTGAGGGCTGGCTGGGCTCAGTCCCTGCAGCGAGAACGCCTGAGCTGGGGGTGCAGCTGCAGGTGCCCAAACATTCCTCTGGTTTAGGGGCTGAAAAAGGACAGGCTGCCTCTGGCAGCGGGGTCCGTCTAGTCCTGGGGCAGTCAGGAGCTGAGGACCCTTCTTCGAGGCGTCCCAGACAGCTTGGGAGGAGCCTGTGGGTCCTGGGGACCAGCTCAGGTGGCTCCCTGCCACCGTCCCTGCTGCGCAGGCGGGGACTGCTCTGAGCCCATCTTGCTCTCCAGTTAATTGCTTCCTCAGAGAATTGCTCTGAGAAGATTTGAACATGCACTGACTAATGACACATGCCTCCATCTTGTACATCTGTTCTGAGTTTGCATCCTTCCCTTTGGATGGAGTGGGACTCCCATGTGGGAATGGCGCCGGAGGGTCCCCAGCACTGCCATCACAAGTGCGTTGGGCTGATGCAGTCCTGTCTGTGAGGGCGTGAGTGCAGCAGGGTGCAGGGCCGAGGAGGAGGGGGCGAAGGTAGCCAGTCAGAGCTCCCATAGCTGCGCTGTCAATCAGTGCTGAGCATCGCAGGTCATCGTGACACCCTGTTTGTCGTGTTTTGCTGGGAGAGGGTGTGGGAGCAGGGGTGAAACGTTTTTCTGGAGCTGAGCGTTCATGTCTCATTTCTGTTTTCAGTGATGCTGTTCAGCCTCGCAGAGAGCTTGTCTGTAAAGTGGGTCAATAGCAGTTACCTCAGCCTAATGTTTAGCATGTGCCCTTCACTGTTTAAGGGCAGGCGCCAAAAGCAGTGTTGAGCATCATTGGTGCAAGAGCTGAGGCGAACAGTCACGGTTCCTCCTTGGAGCCTCAGAGACAGTGATGGTAGAGGTTTTAAGTGATGGAGAGAGAAATGAGAAGAAAGGTGTTTCACCTGTGATGATCACACATCTGAGCTAGAGTTTTTCTCTCATTAACATGGGTTATGCTTTTGCTTCCCTAACTTCCAGCTAGACATGCTCATGAGTGCATTTAACATATAAATGGGACCCTCATTTCATTCTTGCCTGTTAGGTTCACTCTGGGGCCTCCAGCATCCTTGGATAATTTGCTGATGCTTCTGTCCATCCCTGTCTGATGCCAGAGCCAGCTTTGTGGTAGGGCATGCTGGACACTGCATGACGGACCTCGGGTCCCTGCGGGAGCTTCCTCCTGCAGTATTTCTGTGTCCTGTGCTCTGGAATAATTGTTCCTGGTCTTTCAGCTTCATGAGGTGAGCTGTAGGACACAGGGTTGTTTCTGCAGCTTCTTCTTTCCTGGCTGCCCGGCGCATGGGCTGTGAAAGCTTGCTCTCCTCAAGCCTGGCTGGAGGAAGGGAGGGTGCCTGCATGGTGGCGCGAGGGGCTGGGGCGGGTGTCAGTGAGGGGCTCTGCCCGAGGTTGAGCTGTGCGCTGATCACAGACTGGCTGCACTGACCAAAGTGGAAATTTTCCTTGCTGTTGCTTCTTCTACTTAAAAAGAGAAAAACCTCTTTTCGTGCAAAGTCTCTACCATCAAGCTGTCTGATGGTTGCTGCTTCACTGGCTCCCCGTCCCACGAGCCAGCTTTCTGGGCGGAAGGTGGTTGAGGCAGGAGGTGCCACCACAGCCGCGCAGGACAGACCTGCCGTGGGGGAGGTGGTGGTGCTGGTGGTGGTGGGGTTGGGGGCCAGGGGACCGGGCAGCCCTGTGGGGCGCAGGGAGTACGTAACTGCTAGTGAAGTGGATGGAGGAAAACTTAGAATAAGCAAGGCATGAAGGATATAGCAGACACACGTTCCTTGGGCTAAATTGTCAAAACGGGCATTTCTCTCATTTTTCTGAGCTCTCTCCCCTTAGCAGTTGCAGACCTGTAGTTGCCAGAGCTTTTGTAGCTTGAAGGTTCAACCGTTGATCCACTCCAGGAGCTGAAGGTTTGTTTGCGGCCGACACGGACAGCGCAGGGCGGATTTCACAGATCCTCGGCGGGAAAGTGCTCGCAAAATGTACTGCACCATGAGCGTGAGGTCCTGCTTGTGTGTGCAATGAGGAGCTCAGGAGCAGGCACAAGCTTGTGCTATGCACTTAATTTTTTTTCAGAAAGAAGACATGAGGGCAGCCCTCCCTCTCTTTCCTTGCCTGTGTGTAGAGGGCAAAGTGAACATAATTGAGCCATAATTCACAGTTACTGGAAAGAAAGCATGGGCCGCAGTATGAGAAGCAGTATTGGAGCTTTATATTACAGCTATCTCCAGAGGAGATTATTTTTATTAAAATCTGGGTTGGTGGAAAATTCTGAGATTAGCTTCATTTTTAATGTATGGTTCTCTGTGGATCAGCCCAAAAAAAGGCTTCCTGCTGTCTCCAGCTGCCAAGCTGTTGGCGTTCCTGTGCCCAGCAGCGCTGGGACATGACACCCGATGTGCTGAAGATGCCCGGATCGAAATAAACATCCAAAGTTATTTATTAGCATTTCCAAAAAAAGGTGGATATGAAATCTTAGTTGAAAAAACCACATAAATTATTGGAAATTTACAGTAAAAAAGAACAGTGCTACAGACCCGCGTCTTCACAAAACCGCCGCCAACTCTATTTGCATGCAAGGAAAACGTGCGATGGCAGATCTGGAAGTGCAAGCAGAGGAAGGAGCATCTCTGCCCGTAGGGATTTGTTATGACACTGTGGGGCTGGGAGAAAAGTGCCCCATTGCAAGGAGCGCAGGCCCTCCTTACTAGTAGCATCCCATGTCCATGGGACGGGCAGGTGGGCAGCCCCCTCCCCACACGTCACGGCCCCTCCTTCCCGTGGCAGTCCAGCCAGCGACCCAAGAGCTGAGCCCTGCTTGTGCCACTGAGCAGCTTGGCTCCGTCCTGCTGGCTGGTGTAGGCACATGGTGCCCAGCGGCTGCCACTGAGCCAGTGCCATCAGGGAGCAGGACCAACCGCTCAGTGGAGCACACTCGTGCTGAGATGTGTGCCCCTACGCAGGCGTGGAAATGAAGGTGAAAGCATCCCGCTGGACCAGCGTCGGCACACATCTTCTGGCAAACATCTTCACTCGCGGGGGCTGCGCCTACCATCCCATTTGATACTTTGGTCTAAGAGGTGCTCTTTTAGTGAATTTGGTATGAACTGATGCACAAGTCAGGGCTGAAGCTGGTGCATTCCTCTGCTTGACAGCAGTGGGTTTTGGAAGAGCATCCCATGCCAGCACTGGGGAGGGAGGAGGCCAGGGCTGGCTGTGCCACGTGCTGTGGGAATAACAGGTCATGTAGATACAGCCTTGGAGGGCCAGTACCAATGTGCTGTACGTGACGGATGTCTGCCCCAGGGCACCCAGGGTCCCACTGCAGGCTGCCAGTGGTGAGCTGGGCACGGGCTCCACATCTGCGAGCAGGTCTCAGTGGCTCCCCACTGCGGGGCTGCCTGGAGGGTGCGTGCTGACGACGAGGTCTGCTGACTGTTCTTGCCCATGTCTGGCCAGGGTGGAGACTTGCACCCTGGGTACCAGGCGCAAGGGTACCGGCACTGTCCTTGAAACCTGTGCAGTGTCTTTCTGGTGGCTCTCAGGAGGAACCAGCAGTTGCACTGGTACCATGGAGCCCTTGAGGTGCAACCACCCAGCGGCACCTGGGGACACAGTGCTCCCGGTCACACGCTGGGCCCAGGGCTGCAGGTCCGGTCCTGCCCCTGCCTTGCATGGCTGACACGTGTTCCGGTGTGGCCGTGGCCAGGGCTCCTCAGCGCCCACGTGGTGCCTGCAGGGAGTGTCCCTGAATTTTTAAATTACGTCTGAAAAATTTCCTGATGCGCTTTCACACTTAGGGTTTTTCTCTGCTAACGGCTTGGCAGTGGCTGGATCTGATCTGCTAATGGATTACTTCTGGGTTTATCTGAGTGTATGTCTGGAGGGATGGGGACTCTGGGGTTCGTCACTGTTGGACCAGTTCCCTGATCCCACTCATCGTCTGCAAATGCTGCACTCATGGGAGGGAGAGGGGGGGATCGCTTCACTTGTGTCGGGTTCAGCTCACCCCACAGCACAGCCTCAGCTCCCTCTGTGCTGTTCATCCCCTCTCTCAGTAAGTTAATTGAATGGTAATAATAAATTTACGAGGTAACCTTTCATAAAGTACACACTGTTAGAGTTCTTTGTTGCCCACGTTTCGCAGAGACTCAGTGTAATACATTAGAGCGTGCTGTTCGTTTTCAGACTACAGTTTTATCAAGCATGGATGAGGTGACTCATGACGTTTTCTCCCTGGGTTTTGGAGGAAGGCTGGGACCTATGCATGCAGAGAGGGGCTGTTCGTGGGCTTGGTCCAAATTCAGCGCCCTGCCGTGCTATTCAGCATGCTCCTCTGGCTTTAAATTGTTTTTTTGCTGTCCCCAGCATTTCTCAGCCTGCGGTTAGAGTTTGTGAGTCATATAACTTAAAAATGAATATCTACACAAGTGCTGAGGAAACTTAATTGAAATTATTTCTCTCTTAGTGTCATGCAGGGACCAAACGCAGTACAAGAAGTTAACAGAAAAAGGCTTTAAGAGGGAGGAATTGGAGTGCATGTTGTGTACAGCTCTGGAGATGAGTTCGCTGCCCAACACCACTCTGACTGTCTCTAGCTGTGTCAGGAAGTTTTTTATGCATTTAGTTAGAGAGTATATTTTTAAAAAACTTGCAATGTTGTGCATGGGTGTGTGGATGGATGGACTGCGCAAGCATTGTGTGAAGGTCCTTCTTGCTGTAGTGGGTGAGATTACGTCAGAGGTGAGAGTTTGGCAGTAGGTTGTAAGTAATTGCAAATCTGAAGATGTTCAAACTTGGACTCACCAAATATCCCGTAGAAGCTGGTTCTGCAGTGGATTCCCTCCTTTTTTGCCATCTCTCATTATGTCTTGTCCCAGATATTTTTATGGCAACATGGGCTTTTTTCTAGACCTTTGGGCCACTTGTCTACTGTCTGCTTCTTGTCGGAGACAGGAGAGGATTGTGGAGCAGCACTATCCTTTGTTAGATATACTAATATACCTGGAAAAAGCAGACAAAGCTCTCCCAACCTGAGGAATGCGTGGTGGGCCTGAAATCCCATCTGTTTTCTTTAGCTGTATCAGCTGAGTTGACACTAGACAGTACCTCTTGCTTTATACCTGGGCGGTCATACAGCTGTAGATGGCACTGGCAGGGCTGCCTTTGCCAGAAGAGTGTGGGGTAGCAAGCCTTTGGGGAGATGTCTTTCCTCACCTTGGCCTTTGGGGAGATGTCTTTCCTCACCTTGGCCTATGGCACCTGGCCGGGATGTGGCAAGAGCTGTGGGGATCAAGCTGTGAGTGAGTTGTAAGTGCAAAAATCCAGTTTGTTTGTTAGTTATCGCTGCGGTGCAGCTGAGTGTTGGGGGGGTGTCTGTACACACCCAGGACACACCGGCTGCCTGTTCCTCGGTAGTCCCAGGTCTCCAGTGACATCTTCTGCACCCCCGAGACCATGGGCCAGCTTGGGTGATCTCTGTACCTTGACAGCAAGCATTCCCCCATTCCTGGGCTCCTAAATTTGCAGAGGCCCCAGAGGATTTGTTCTCAACATGGTTTATGGGGAGTCACCACTCATGAAAGAATAGCGTGGTTCTGGTTCACCCAAATCCACTTTACACAGTAGGCAAGCTCAGAGTGCGAACATGAACTTTACGCTAGGAAAAGAAAATGTTAAATCCCAGAGTACAAAGTCAGCAGTGCAGTTACAAAAGAGGCAACAGAGCATGGTTTTAGAATATATCTTGCATTTACATTTTTTTTCTGTCAGCTACAGGAAGCTGAGTTTTCTGCCTGGCAGTGTTCTGCATCCAAAAGTTACTCATTTGGAGCACTTTCTGATGCAGAAATCTTGATCTCCAATTTATACGTTTTATTTCCAAATTAGCTTATACATACAAAATTTCAAAGCTTGTCCTACTACCTACCCCCCATTCTCTACTGCTGATGGGACTTCTTGGTATTGTGACCATCCATTTAGTTGCTTGTTTCTTTGACAAGAAGCCCAGCAGAACGTATAAGCATGTTTGAGAACCATCATCCCTGTGATATCAGTGATTCTCCTGCTTCGTCTCCAGCCTGTTCATTTCTTCCTTCAAAAAGTAAATGGAATTAGATCCATAAACTTATATTGCAAACTATGTAGTAAAAAGTTTTTGGCATTGTTTTTGGTTTGGCCTTCGGCTTACTAGCAGCATATGAAGATTTGGTATTGCATGATGTTACATGCTGTTGGTCCCAGGGACAGTGCACACCATTGGCTTTGCTTCACAGCAGCATTCCTTTCTCAGCCATTCACAAACTGAAATTTTATCTTGCATTTAACTGGGTTTGGTCAATTGATTGCCTGCAGGATGAGGAACAAAGCCTGCAGTGACCCTGTGACAATGGCTGGAACGGGAGGTGGGGCTGGCTGGTGGGCTGACAAGACTGTGATGGCTTGGCCCAGGGGGAGCGATGCAGCTCACCTGTGCTGGTCACAGTGCCTGCACCTGGGGCAGCGATCAAGGGAATCCTGTTGCGGAGGAAAACAGGACAGGTCACCGCAACCCTTGGGAACAGGGTTAAATACAAGTGGGTGTGTGCTTTTTAGTCCCTGCTGCTGGCTCATGTTTGCACTCAGTGAAGGGTCAAACAAGATCTGAGATTTCGCGTTGCTTTGGGATGGGGGCTGGGTACATTTGGTGTAAGTGGTCTCGTCCGGACTCCTGTGGAGCCGGCTGTGATCTCGGGGGTCTCTCTGGTGGGGAGGCAGAGCTAATTGCTGTTCCAGTAGTGAATGAAGTACGGGACTGCAGAGTGCACACTTGCTGTTGGTAATTGAGTCCAAGGAACCTTACTAATTTTTTCTGTAGCTTTGCAGCAACCTTAACTGGTCATGCTGGCTTATGGATTCATAATTGGTAGAGATACTGATACGTATTTATGGCAATACCCAGGTTCTCATTTCTGATTGCAGTGTCAGTATCCTGGGTGTTGTATAAACACATACAAAGGCAAATTTTCCAGCCTGCAAATGTTCTTATTTCTATTTCTGTTTTTCTGCTTAAAGTTACATTTCAGTACATGCTTTTTTTCCAGTTAATATGTTGCATAAAAAAGGGTGTGCAGGAGCGTTGATTTAGTTTTACTAACAACTATAAATTATTTGTCTATCTTTATAACTGTACAACACTGTAGTGATCCATTAAAGTAATTGTTGTGTTTTAATATTTGTTTTACTAATCTTTCCTTCTGTTGGTCACTTCAGATTAACTAATAAGTATGAACTGTTTTCTGAATTCCTTTCATTCTTTTTGGTGCTTTTCTGGTACTGAAGAGTCCTAACATTAATATGTCATCTTAAATGCATTTACTTCAGTCGTTCTGTGGTGTAATGCCTTTGCAATGTAGCTTCAAATCCAAGAACCAAAACAATTAAAAGGTCCAGTAAGCATGTTCCCAATTGATACTTGTCACCTTGATACTTACTCTTCACCCAAATATCCCAAGAAAGCAGGTTATTTGCTTTTATGGGAGATTACAGCATGGTTTACTCTCTGGCTGTTGGGAAGATGTATTTTTTGATGCTGTCTTTTTCTCATAATCTACTCTCTCTCTGTACGAGGTTTTAGTGTGCCAGTCACTGTGCTGTATTAGTAAAGGAAATGTGTACAGTGGTGGGTAACACAGCATTTCACTGTCCAAGGACTGGCTGAGGAGTAGCTCTGGGATCTGGGCTCTCTGGTTCCAGCACAACATGCTATGTAGAAATGAACTTCATTCGCATCAGAGAGCGTTAAGCATCATGGAGCTCAGCTTGGATCTCCTTCCAGCTTGTGTCCTTCCCTGGGATGACCTGGAAAAGCCTGTCAGCCCCGTTATCGCAATGGCTGGGACTGTGGGCACTGAGCTGCCTCTGCCGGTGGGTAGGGTCTGCTGTCCCGCTGCCTGTCCCCGGTGGCTCGAGCCCCCCACGGTGGCCCCAGCAGGCCAGAGGCTTGGGCTGCAGATGGCTGTCCTGCAGCTGCCCTTGGAGAGCAGCTCATGGCAGTGCTGTGCTCGCAGCTATCCGGCGAGGGCTCGCTGCACCCTGCTCCTGCAGCTGCTGCAAGGACCTCAGGGTTGCTGCTGCTGAAGGGAGCTGTCTTGGTCCTCCAGTATTTTCTCTGGGCACTTGCAGTGTTCCTGTGGGACAGCTGTTTCTCTCCTTGTGTGTGAGAAGTAGGGGTGCCGGGCTGTGCTTGTTTAGAAAAACCAAGAAAGCAGAAGGAGCTGGGAAATGAGGAGCAAAAGGGCTCCATGCTACATTCCCACTGCTTACACTACCTTGGCATCCAGACCATCCTGCAAGGCAAATTTGAGTAGCCCTGAATGTGCCCCTCTTTGCACAGAGCAGCAAAGCAGCACAGAGCAAGATGCCGATCCCAAGCTGTAAGGGCTGGATGCTGGTCTTGGAGCCATTTATGGTTCCCATTAGCACAGTGGTGCTTCCTGACAATATTGGGCTGCGTATATAGAGATGTGCCTCTCTTCCATGCTCTGGATCTGAGTACTTCACAGCTCTTAGGCAGGGCAGGAGGCATGCCCTGCTCCCCTGCCCTTGGACAGAAAGGGAGCAGGGCACTTGGTAATGCCCCTTCTCCTTGGTGATGTGGGGCAGGATGTTGCAGGTTCTCTTACCTCTCTGCTGGGGGAATTTCCCTGGGGAGCCTGGCCGTCTGACAGGGCAGTGTAAAGCATGATAGAGGATTGCAAAGCTGCTCCCCGTGGACCCTTTGCAGTACTGTGGTCACAGACTGCTGAGATCCTCAAGGCAGAATCTGCATGTTGACTTGTACCAGAAGCAAGTGTCGTGTTGGTGGAGGGGATGAAGCAGCAGTGTCCTTTCTCCTGTGGATGTTGTCTCTCATGGGATCATAAACCTGGAGCTGTGATGGTGCTTTACCTTCAAGCCTTTTGCCTTGGTGTTAGCCTTGTCCAGGCCTGAGCTGGCTGCTTGTGTTTACTGGGTTTTTTCCTGAGAACGTTGTGGGTGTTTACCAGCAACTAAAACTAAATGGTGTTCCTTCCCACTGCTAGCGCTTGTTTATCAAGGCACAGATTAATTTAGGGACTGGTGCTCCAAATGAAGCTGAACTGGATCTGGATGGGGGTCATTTCTCTTCCCTTTTCTGTGATCTGACAGAGTGTGTTTTTCCACAACATTTCTTTTTCTCCCCCCTCATTGCTGGTAAATATATTTCTAATTTGCTGTCTCACGTGTAGGTCATTATCAGGCATTGCAACTTGCATAGTTTCTCTCCTCTACTGAGTATGTGTGGGGGCAAAGTTTTACAAAACAGGATTAGTTTTTGCTGAGTCTCATCTTATTGTCTAGAAACACGTTGCATTTTGTGGTATAACTTGTGATAGTATATGCTTGTTTAGGATGCATTATTAGGATGCATCCCTGCTTATTTAGGATGCAAACTTTGTTAGTGTCATCTTATTTCCTTTTAATATCTTTGCTGTTTGATTGACTCCAGATGCCGTCCAACCTCGTTCCTCCATTCAGGTCTTTGACATTATTTATTGTTGCTACTGTACATTTCTTCAGCCCTCAGCTGGTATGATTGTGGCATATCCATGACAATTTCGATTAACTAAAATCATGCAAACCAGATGTCATGAAGCAATATTAAACAATGCCTCTAGAACATGGCATCTAATCCATTCCCATGGTCAAGTAATTTTACAGTTCTCAATAGAAAGAAAACTTCTGTCAGTCTGTTAAAAGTCATGCTTTTCCTGATGATTCTAGTTTTAATAAAACAGTCCATAGCTGCTTTTGGCTTATAGCTTAGTTTTGCTGTAGACCACTGTTGCTCTAAATGTGTCCTGACATTCACAGGTCATTGGCATCGTTAAAGGCTTGGTTGATTCATTAAACAGCCAGCTAACCTAACAAAATCCTCCTCCCTGCTTCTGATTGGGTCTTCGTTGTTATTGGTTCATCAATGGAAATTCATACCTTTTTTTAAAACCCATTGTTTTACAAGATTGACTTCTGTAACGAGCATCGAGCTGTGAAAGCGGAGGAAGCCTTGAGTGGTGACCAGGGGAAGGCAGCAAGTGTCCAGAGGCAGAATGCGCCGGGCAGCAATGCATGCTCGGGATGGGCAGCAACGCGTGCTCAGGCAGGACGTGCACTGTGGAGGGTGTCAGGAGGAGAGAGCTGATGCGTGCTTGGTGACGGTGTGGGTGGGGAGCACCAGAGGGGAGGGGGCACAGCATCCGCTAGTGGGCGGAAAGAGGTCATAGCAAATGCAAAATGGGAGGTTGCTAGAGCAGCAGTGCCTGCTTCAGCACAGCAAAGGCATTTTCATTCTCTTCCCTTAGTAATGTCTTGGCATTAATTTTGCAGGTAATGAGGTGTTGTAGTTGCTGCAGGGAAAGCAGAGTCAAGGTTGTGCCACAGGCTGTCCTGGGCAATGTCGGGGTGAGCGTGGCAGCTATGGATGCTGTGCAGGTAGCACTTGGCGGGGTCTGGATGCTGCGCCGGTGGCGCTTGGCCGGGTGTTTCTGGCGTGGTTGGAGGCTGAGGCCTCTGGAGTGAGGCACAGATGATAAGTGTAATGGTAGCAGCTTAGATCACCTCCTTTTGGAGAGCACACGTACCCCTGCTACCACCTTTTCACTAAACTGTTGTCTTCTGGCCTAGCTCACTTGCGGGTACCACTAAGTATTTTGAGCAAAATACTAATATATACTAGGTAGCTGGAATTAAGGCACATGCTTCAGGATGGACTTGTCGTTGTAAACTGTGGATGTTTTTAGCAATATGTAAAATGATTTGTGAAATGTTTTATTTGATAACAAAAACTTAGAACTTAAGTAACTCATCTTTTTAATACTTTCTTTCTCTGTGTGTGTTAATGTTCATACTTCTTCTGTTGAAACCCTCCTTTTCCTTCTTAGGGATGTTGATGAAAGTTCTGCATCTTTTCCTTGGAGTTTCAACAGTGTTCGTTTAATTGATATCCTTGTTTTAGTTTGCATTAGACCAAACCAAATGTATGGATAAGGTTTTTCATGGTTAGTGACTATTTTTTTTCTTGCTTTCTTAACACCAAGAAGTTGTAATTTTTATATGGTTGTTAGGCCATTTTTAGTCCACTGTGTTTCCCCAGATTCTTATTGGAAGGACACGTTCAGTTGTTGTCTTTTTCTTCACTGGGTTGGTTTAGAGTTTTTCCTACTTTTTGTGCTGTTCTGACCAAAGTAATTGCATCCTGCCTCAGGGTCTTTGTTTTCTGTGGGAAGCATGATATAAATTTCCATATAGACTCAAAGGAATCTTCAGTATTTAAATGCAGCAGCTTGCAAACTCTGCAGTTGCTAATAGCAGAAAAATGCTATTTTTTTAAATGGGGTAAAATACGGAAGTAAGGCAGTCAATATTGGCCTCCTAATACTATTTAACTTGCTATTAACTTTAGCTTATTTGACAACTTGAAATTCCTTTGTATGGCAGAATTTTTATTGAAAACATGGTAATATTGTAAAGTCCTGTGTGAACCTGGAGGCTGTGGTTGCCTGGGAACAGTCAAGCTTTTGGGTTGCTGTTGGGAGGCTGCCAAGACTCCGCATGTTGGACAAATACTGGCTGAATTGATCATCAGAGGAGTGGTTAATAAATTTATCAACATTGTCATTTTTTTTTTTTAATTAAAAGCCACTGAGTAGAGGAGCACGCCTCTTCCAGCGTCTCTTTTGGCTCGCCAGCTGGCACTGCTGCAAGCCTCACTGCTCACCTGGCTGTTGGGATGCTTCTTTGCGAGGGGGTGGGAAGGCAGCTGGGGGCAGCAGCCCCTTGACAGCGCAGCTCGGCCAAAGGGGTTGTGTCAGGGCACCCGCAGCGTTGCCAGCGCCGGGACTCCCGGCCACGACAGCCCCTTATCTGAGGCCTCAGCGATGGTGGAGAGCAGGGACGTGCCAGCCTGAGCACCACGCACCTCAGCCCACGGGAGTACGGTCCCGTTCGAGCATCCGGAGCTCGGGGTAGAGCCACTCAAGGAGGCAGTAAGTGAGGTGAAGAAACAAACCGAATTAACAGTGTAAAGCGTTGGGAAGTTTCACAAAAGAATGGATCAGCAGGTGAGAGCTGAAGCAAACTGATTTAAAAAAACAAAACAGTAGGTAATTACTGAAGGAATTTTAAGTATGGAGCAGATGAGTAGGTAGTAATAACGTGCATTTTCTTTTCACTCAAAACAGTTATTATATCAGGGAAAAGAGATTAGCAAGAAGGAGCTGTTGAAACCATCTTTAGCAAAAGCCTTAGTGTCAATGTGGAGACCTAAAGACCATTGAACTTATATGTGGTATAGTAGTTATACCATTAATGGAAAACAGGAGTATTTATCAGCTGGAAAATTTCTGGTGAGATTTAACCATTGCATTTTCAGAAGACCATGTCTATCTAGTCTCTTTTAATTCTTTAATAAGAGAGAATGGATATAAGAGAGCTGACTGGTGGGATTTATCAAAACTTCAAAACAGCTTGATGGAAACGCTTCTGAAAGGGCTGTAGAAGTTACAGGTGGAGAGCGGAAGAGCTACAGTGCACTGAGTGCCAGGCAAAGAGATCAGCAAGGGAAAGCATAAACAAATGAATTCCTGTCTCCAGAACAGTTTGGCTGGGTGCTGAGGGGCAGGAGAGAAAGCACCTCGGAGTTTGTAACTTTGTTCAGAGTATTAATAATTTGAAGAGGAACACAGCAAGCAGGCAGATGTGAGTGTGGTGACACTAGGTCAGAGCGTGAGGGTCCAGCAGGGCCCTGTCAGGAGCAACAGGCAGAGCTGTTGCTCCTGGAGGGGTAAGGGAGGCAAGGGACACGCACACAGTGAAGCCTCCCCAGGGAACGCTTCCAGCCTAAATCAGCAGTTGGCTTAGGGGCTCCCTGGGCTGGAGGTCGGTTACCTGTTAACCCCCAACTGATGTCTTTTCCAGGAAATTATAGTATTATATTTTGAATGCATATCAGCTCTTAGTGCTCGCATCAAGGGTGGGGAAAAAGGAAGCTGCGGGGGGGTTGGCCTGTCAGCCTCACCTTGGTCCCTGGGAAGGTGATGGAGCAAATCTCCCTGGAGTCCCTAGCCAGGTACATGAAGGACAGAAGGTGATTTAGAATAGCCAGCGTGGATCTGTCAAGGTTAAATTGTACCCAACCAACCTGATTGCTTTCTCCAGTGGGCTGGCTGGCTGTGAACGGGGGGAGCGCAGGAAAGGTTGTCTACCCTGATCTTGGGGAGGTGTTCAGTGTGGTCTCCTGTAGCATCCTCATTGCAAAATGGGACAGGGATGGTTTGGGCAGGTGGACAACAAGGTAGGTGGAAAGCTGGCTGGATCACCAGGCTCAAAGGGTGGTGATGGGCCATACGGAGTCCAGCTGGTGGCTGGTTATGAGCCCATTCCTCAGGAATGGACATGGAGCCGGTCTCTTTTGGTACCTTCATTGACCGCCGGGACGATGGAGGGAGATCCCTGTCACCAGCCTTGGGAGCAGCTGACAGGCGGGAGGGCAGGGCTGCTTGACAGCGGGACCTCCCCAGGCTGGAGAAAAGGGCCGACAGGGACTGGCGGGGCTCGGCCGTGACAAGCGCCAAGTGCGGCAGGACAGGACGGGGCGGCTGGCTTCCCTGAAAAGGCCTGGGGGATCCCGGGGCCCCTCAGGCATGGTGCTGGCAGCACCCTTGGGCAATGGAGGCCAAGCACCGCCTGGGCGGTGATGGCCCAAGGGCAAGCAGCGGGGTGAGGGCAGGGATTGCTGCCCTCCGCTCAGCGCTGGCGAGACCTGTCGGGATACTGGGGCCAGGCTGGGCTCACCAGCACAGGACGGACATTGCAGTAGTGTGGTGGGTCCCATGGGGGCCTCGGGACGGTTGGGGCTGGAGCACGGGAGGTCGGGGGAGAGGCTGAGCATGGGGTTTGCTCAGCCTGGAGAGGAGAAGGCGAAGGGGAGACCCTACTGCGGCCTGTGGCTGCCTGGTGGGGTGGGGAGAGAGGACAGAGCCAGGCTCCTCTTGGAGGTACCATGACGGGACAAGAGGCACAAGCTGCAGCCAGGGACGTCCTCCCTCTGTGGCAGGAAAAGCCCTTCACCGGAGGGAGGTCGGACACCAACCGGGGTCCCGAGAGGCCGTGGGGTCTCTGGCCTTGGAGACACTCAGCACTTGCCCAGCCACAGCCCTGAGCAGCGGCCTGCCCTGAGCCAGATCAGCTTTCTCCAGGACCCTTCCCCTGACATGAGCCTGTGACTTGCTGGTGTGGAGCTCCACAGTGAACATGTGCTGGGTAGTAAGGAAATACCAATTCTTTGTCCTGCTTTGACTCCACTAGTTTCACTTAATACCCTCCTGAGTTTTTTGTTTTGAAAGAGACTTTATTGCTGGTGGGTAGGGGTTAGTGTAATTTAACAGAAACAATGCAATTGTAACAAACAAGGTGTATGTGCAAAATCTTGGAGTCTTAAGTATGAAGAAAAAGGATCCAACCACAAAATTAGACTGGTGGTTGAGACCTAGAGGCAGAGGGGGTGTAGGTTAATGTAAGATGGGAGAAGCTGTAGCTTTGAAGAAAAGAGTGGTGGTAAACTGTAACCCAAGAGTTATTGCTGCAATTAGAGTCAGATGTGGGTAGGGTGCTCTGACTAGGTTAAGCCAAATGCCTGATGATGCACACCGTACTGATTTGTGGTTATGACTATGCAAGTGAAGGTAGCTGGGAGACCAATTTGGAGTCGACTGCCAGAGCCCGGCGGCATGCTGTTGAGCAGATCAGTGTGAGTGTGTCTAATGAAGATGTCCTACCTGTCACCTTGTCTTGTGGTGTTTGCATCAGTTCCCAAGGAGATAATACCTGTTTATCTTTTCTGTGCCACTTTTGGTTTTGTCATATTCCTTCTCAGTCTTCTCTTTCCCAGACTGAAGAGTCTTGTCTGTTTAGTTCAGCCTCACATGGATGCCACTCCAGGCCATTGATCTTTTCTCCCTTGTCTGCACCTTTTCCACTTCTGGTATGGCCTTTCTGAAAGGGGAGCCAGGACTGCAGGTGGCCGTGAGGACACAGGCATGCCAGGGGCTCATGCAGTGATGCGGTGACGCTTTCGGTTCCTTTGGTCCCTGCTATTCTGTCGGGCACTTGCTGAGCGTTGCTGTGGTGGGGTCACAGGAGTGCTGGCCACAGCCAGGCAATAGCCAGCTCAGAGCCTGTCATTGTTAGCATTTTACTTGCACGGGGTTGATCTGCTGTACTCTTCAGCCGTTTGGATCTGTGAGGTCCTTCTGCTGGGTTTTGCAGTCAGCTCTCAGTTTTACTATGCCAGGTGCCTTAGTTGTTGGCTCACAGTTCGCCTCCCCTTCCCAGACCATCCCAGACCCGTGAGCAGCACAGGCACTGGCACGAATCCTGTGGGACTCTGCTGTGAAAACTGCCTGGTTGTGCCTGCCTACCCCCCCGTGGCACATCTCTTGATCAGCTGTCTGTGTGGGTGAGACCCTTCCCTCTCCTCCCTGGGCAGTAGAGCTATTCAGCTGCACAAAGCTATCTGTAACAGGTCAAGCCCAGCGAGGAGGTTCAGGGGGACCTAATCAATAACACAAGCATAAAACCCCCAATGGATAAGGATCAGTGATGATGATGCACAGTAAGGTGCATTAAATAGAGGAACATGAACTCCTTTAATGCCTGTGCAATAGGCTAAACTGAATGCGTCCACACTGGAAAGGGACTTGGGGGTTAATATAAGAAATTTAGTTCCTTATGGATCATAAGGATCCCTAAGGACCTAAACTTACATTAACCCCTGAGTTCTTTCATTAACAACCTGATCCATAAAGATCTTAAAGATCTTATGGATTGATCCATATGGATCAGGTTGTTAGGCTATGTTAGAAATGACTGTTTTGCAATATGCTAAGTATGAAAATACAGAAGCAGGAGTAAATATTTGACAATTTTTTCATATAACTAAAAGCAGTGGTGGAGTTAGGAATAAAGATGTGAGCGTAGGTGCCATAAATAAGAGCACAAAACAGCCCTACTGGGCCAAACCAGTGGTCTGTGACCCAGTATTCATCTCTAGCAGTGGCCAAAGGACATGCTGTTCAGGGAATGCACAAAGTCTGGCCACTTTTTGCAGGCCATTCCCCTCCTTGCTCCTCCCATTTCAACAACTGCTGGTTTAGGGTTGTTAGAGGCTGCATCCCCATCTCCTCATTTTTTTTTAATATACATGTAAAGCAAATTAGACCTGGGCCTATCAAAATAAATTATCTTTTAATTAATTCAAATGCAGAGTTTTGCAGGTAACTAAGGACTAATGCCAGATCTAGAAAACAGGGAGCTGTATCCTGGAAAGGATGTGGGGTTTGGCTGTCTGAAAGGAATGGAGCGGTCAAAGTAAACTGAACCCAAACTGCCACATGCTTTAGTGAAAAGTGCTAATGTGATGCCTGGAGACGGAAGCAAGGGAATAGTGAGTTGAGGTGAGGACAATATTTTATAGCTGTATATGACAGCTGGGAGACAGATGCTGGAATATTGCCTCTGGCTCTGATTCTGCACTTTAAAAAGTGTATTTAAAATTAAAGAGGGTGCTGAAAAGAGCAACAGAAATTATTTGAGATCTGGAGAAAATGCACTACAATTTACGAACACCAGCCTCTTCTGCTCACCCTAAACGAGACTGAGAGGTGACAGTGTTAAATGGGGGCTACCAGTGTAGCAAGAAACTGAGTACTAAAGAGCTATTCAGTATCACAGAGAAAGATATAACAAGAAATAATGATTGTATTGGAAGTTTAAACAAGGGAAATCAAATGAGAACTAAGACATACCTTTTTTTCATTGAGGATGAGTGTTTGCTTATTAATTTTTCCAAGGAGGGAGTGTGGTTTCCATCATGTGATGTTTTTAGATGCAAGTTGGATGCTTTTCAAGGAAACTGTTAGCCAAATTCAAGTAATTTAGTTCATTATGGGAGTTACTGGTTGAAACTTATGGGGCAGTGATACATTGCTCAGATGAGATGATCTTACGGGCCCTCTTGGCGTTGAATTTGCTGAATCAGAGGGCATGCTGAATACATGCTACGAAGGCAACTACAGTGTGCTCTTTTCACTGGTTTATTCCATTCTCTAGTCAAACTTTATTTCATTTGCTCCTTTATACCGAGAAGTTCTGTATCTCTTTTGCATGTGTGTATTAGGACCTACCTATCCAACTAGCATGTCTCAGCCTTGATGCTGGATGAACAGAAGATCTTATTCTCTGTTCTCCAGAAGAAGCTTTGCCCTACGTGGCTTTTTTTCAGCCCTAGATGGAGCTAAAGCTTCCCAGGTTCTCATTTTCCAACTGATCACAAGTTAGACAGGTGGCTATGGTTGTGGTGTTGCAATGAGCCAAGCAGGAAATATTCCCAGGTCTCTGAAGGTAATAGTCATCTCTTTAACCTGTCTTGGGCCCTTTGGTAGGGTCAGCTTGATTTACAGGTCCAACACTTTTGCATTTCCCTCTGTGCTGTCTTTTCTGTATGAAGAGTTCAGCAGTTGGATGAAACTGGCTGGCGATTTTGCTCTTCAGCAGCCCTTTCCATGCAGGTGGCTAATAATAAAGCTGTTGTAGCTCTGTGTAGGAGGGAGGTTTTGCCTGAACCAGTCACTTAGAGTTAATCAGGAGTTGAATATCTTTAAACATTCATTTCAAGCTGTGTTTGTATCAGAGGCAGCTGCTCCTCTAAAAGCGCTGACTGGTGGGACTATAGGATGGGGCTGGTTGTCACTGTCGGTACTACTGAAGAGCTGTAATAAGGGGGCTCTTGGACGCTTATTTTTTAAATAGAAGTAACTGGATGGCTTCCTGTCTCAGGCAATGGATTCTGGGGGATGATACAACAGTCAGCAACATCCTTCCAGACTGGCTCATAAGCAGCAACCGTTTCGCTGGAAAACCCGTAGAGCCAAAATATTTTGTTATCTACAGCATGTAACTCTGCAAGAAGGGCTCATGCACCGGGCGCTTTCCTGCTGGGAGCTGAGAACCTCCCTCCTGCTCTTTATCTTGTTTCCTTTTGGTGGAGGCAGCTTCTCCCAGCGTGGCGTTTAGCACAGTGGATGGCAGGGCCAGAGCTTTCCTCAGGAGGTGATCTAAGCCCAGAAATTCCTGTTGTTTTGTGAGCGTACACAACTTACTCTCTAAGCTGGTCCCAGTTTGCCTTTTGCCAGCATCCAGTGCACAGAAAGCTTGTGCTGATCTCTCCTCTCCTCCACTAAAATGCAGAGTGGTAGTTGCTCTGCCCTGGTCGCTGCAGAGCCCAGCTCCTTCCCTGCTCCATGGTCATGAAGGGAAACAAGCTGCAAGGATGATGTTCAGCCCTTCCCATGGTCCCTGGCCAGGGGCCGTCCACACGAGGGGGCTGCTGCTGGCTCCCCAGCCTCTGCCCTGCAGGGCGGTGGTGGGTTTGAAGGGCTGCTGGTGGGAGTGTTCCGAGCGATTCCTGTCAGGGCTGTCTTGTGGCTCTGATCCCTTCTCCCACTGGTGTGCAAGCGAGGTCAGGAGGATCCTGCGGGATTTCACACACTGCAGGGGACCAGTGGTGTCTGCCTCAGATTGCAGGAAGAGCTTGCTGCTGAAACTGCTGCCTAAGGGGATAGGCTTTTAACAAGTAATTGGGAAGAAAAAATGTATAATTGGAGAAAACCAAACATAATCTTTTAAGGAAAGGTGAAAAAGTTACTTGGGCTTGTTTGTTTTATACACAGCATCTGTTCCTGTAACTTTGTCCCAATCCCGGTGTTACAAGGAGCTGCTGCTCACTCAGTGCAAGCACCTGGCTCGATGCTGCGGAGCGCTGCACGCTCCTCTGGGACACTCCGCTCCAGCTCTGAGTTCAGACGTGGTGTGCTTGTTCTCTGCAGACCGCTCTGTTCCTCTGGTCACCTTTGTCTTCTTTCCCTTTACCTGTTTCCTGTTTCTGTTGTTTCCTGAAAAGACAGTGCCACCAGACCTGCACGTGATATAGAAGATCTGGATGTGCTGCCAATTCATGAGTGTCATAGCAGCCCTTTCTACATCACTTCAGCCCAGATCCCAGGACGGGCCCCATGTGACTCTGCTGATGAACTCCGGTGTCAGGAAATCTGCCTGGTTGACCTTCACCTTTGTTTACTATCTTCCTTGTCGGTTAGGGATCCAAAAGAGTGCTTTTTTGCTTCTGGCACTTTAGTTTATGGCAGCAAGGGACCTTTTTGGAAACGCATATGCATATTGGTAAGCAGGTCAGCCTTTTTCTGGTAGGCGTAAGTTTCCTCCAGGCTCTCCTTGTAGGTGTGAGGCACGACTCCACAGAAAATAAGCAGATTTTTCAGCAACATAAATACTTGTTGCAGTTGCTGTCCATGTTCCTGGGACAGAGGCCAGGCCTTTGGGCCCAGAGCATGGCAGAATCGCAGAGCCCCTCCTGTGTATCAGCGTCTCCTGCCTGTGCTCTGCTCCCGTTCCTGGGAGGGTTTGCATGATGCGGTGCAGAGCACTGCCAGCGCCGTGCATGGGCGATTGGCACCACTTGCAGTTGTGCTCTCAAATCTGCTGTGCTTGTGCATCCACTGGGGAGCTTTTATTCCTTGTCTGCGAGACCCTTTGCATTGGCATCTGTTGTGACGGCGACCAGTGAGGTGCCCATCCTGCAGTCGGTCCTCATGGGAGGAGCTCCGGGACTCCTCCTTGGATGACTCTCATGCCTCGGTTGCTTGCTGGCCTCACCCACTTTCTGTCAGGCTCCCCTCTTCCTCTGTGTTTGCTAGTTTTTATGCCTTCAATACAGTTGTCATTTTGTGTGTAGCATGGCAAGACTGTGCTCTTTTCTGTTCCCGTTCAGAGGCAACTCCCATTTTCTAAAGGAAATCTTTTACTTTTGATAGACTCCTCTGCTCTGTTGGTTTGGCTGCTCCATCTTTCTGTAGGGGCCTCTTAGAGGCTGTTTATTCATTTTTGCCATACATTTGCTCAGAGCTTCTAATGTGATATTATGAAATATGCTCCCTGCTGCCTGCAAGCACATTACCTTTTCAGCTGCTTCTTTTAATTTCCTTTCAACTCTTTCTCATTTGTGTGCTCTTCGATGAAGAATTTTTGGCTTTTTTGCTCTTAAGGGATTGTTGAATGCAAGTTCTTTATTGTCATTATTGCAGGGTGGCTCTTGAATAGATCTTGTCTGTCATCCTATGCATTGCTGAGGATTGAATCTGAAGCTCTGAGCTCTTTCTTCCTTCAGGAAGGAGTCATCCGTGCTGCCTGAAAGTTGAGAAGCAGTACCATTTTCTTTCAGGAGTTGTTCCTAAGGCTTTGATTGTTGTGATCAGAGCTTATAATTGTATGGAAGAAATTATTGCTTGTAACTGCGAACCAGAGTGAGCAACTTGTTCTGAAAGCTGCTCCCACACTGCCCTCCTCTGAGCCTGCCTGTGGCTCTGGGACCTGCTCCGGCTGCAGAATGAGCTCTGCGGGTGCTGTGCCGTGCCGGCTGGCAAGCGGAACTGGTGCTGCCGCAGTGCGCTCCCCGTGGCGGTGCCTCCTTTGGCTCCCCGGGATCCCTCCTGGTTCTTCTGGGGACTGACGCTGGGAACAGCGCTGAGCCTCTTGTTTCAGGAGAGCGTCAAGAGGAAGGGGCAGAGACCTTTCCTTCCCCTGTGGGCTTGGGACCATACAAGGCAATTTGGTTCCTTTTAAAATTAATGTTGACTTGAGTGTCCAAACCCTCAGGGTTGGAATTTATTCACACCCTCTGTGAAGTGCTGTCTCTGGGCTGGATCTCTCCATCCAGTGGTGGCAGGTGCCCCATGCTGTCCGAGCTCAGCCCCTCTTCCTGATGAAGACGGGATCAATGCCTGGCACGGCATCTGCAGCTCGGGCAGCCAAGCCCTGCTCTGCCCTGGATCAGCCCGGTGCTGGTGTGGGAGCTGCCAGGGCTGTCCCAGCCATGCTGGAGGCCAGAGGAGAGCAACGTGCCCCTTGTGAGATGGAAAGCGGAGGAGCCCTCCCTGCTGTGTGTCCTGGAGCAAAGCAAGCCCGGTCCCCCCGTGCACAGAACAGCTTTCTCCTGCACAAAGATATCCCTTGCAGCCCTTCTGGCAGGGGTTTGTGGGATTAGCCTCACGTTTCTGGATTGCTCCTGGAGTGGCTGTGCTGCCTCATGGAGTGGAATAAGCAAGTTTAGTTGTAGGATCTCTGATATGAGAAAGGCATTAATTTATGCGATGGTATTTGGAGAAGCAGAGTCATAAGAGACATTTAAGTAGCTGGATTATGCCCACAAAGGGCTGTGCAGCGTCTTGACCTCACAGCTGAAGTAGGCATTTTCTTATTTCTGATTTCTGACACAGGTTAAAGACAGAAAGAGACACACTGCAGGGTGGAAGCTGTTTTCTCTGTTAAATAAGAAGTGTTAATACTCCCCAGAGTATGTCTCTGCAGTATAAAGTTTGGTATAAAATCCAGTGTTTTTACACCAGGACCTTCCTTCAACCAGTGCTTGCGCTTGTGCATGTGTGCATGCCTGTCAGTGCTTTTTTTCCTTTAGCCACATATTTTAATACTGAACAGCATAATTTGACAGTGAGGAAGAGTCCTAGAGGCTAAATAAACATGTAGGAAGGTATAGACAACATTTATTTTTTATTTATGGTCCCTGAAAGAATGATGTGTATTCTCCTTCTCTTTGAGAACTGAAAGAGAACAGAGTTCAAAACCTCTCAAAGGTTTTGAACTCCTGATTTCTCACACCGGCAACCAGCCACCACTTCCTCAGTACCTGCTGTAGGATAAGCCATAGTTGATAAGCATGCTGACTCACTAATACGGTCAGCAATGAAATAGATAACGCTGACCTCCGTTTGCAGTACAAATGCATGCTGTCACGTGCAAGTTATCCGTGCCTGAGAAAAATGAGCTGTAACATCAGCTCGGTGGCTGTCTTGCACGGTGACTTTTCTGGGTGGTGGTGCACAGGCAGGTGAGCTGGCACCGTGCAGGGCAGTACGGGTGCTCTGCTGGCTCCTGCCCTGTGCCCAGCAGGGTCATTTGCTTCTCTCTGGGCAAAGCTATTTAATTTTTTCAAAACAGTGTCCGTTTAATTTGCAAAACCAAAAAGATGCTATTAAGGGGACAAGGGACCAAAACAGGCACTGGGGTTAAATTTTGAAGTTGGAAGTGGGGCTGAAGGGGTGAGTGAGGATGTGCAGTTCCTTCTGATGCTTGGGGTGAGTGTCCTTCTCCTGGTCCGGTGCGGACACAGTGCGGCAGTGGCAGGAGCTCTGGCGCTGCGGGTCCATTGTAGCCGCTGGAAGTGCTGCTGAGCATGTGGAGAAGGTGGGGATTGGGTCGGTCTGTCTGTTTGGAAATCCAGAGAGACGTCTCTGTTCAGGCCTCAACTTTTCAACACCTTCATGGACAAAACATGCTTATAGCACTGTGTGGATCCATGCTGCGCCTATCCCTTGGACATAGTGTGCACTTCCAGTCTCCTGTTGCAAGGGTGATGATGTGGTCTAGGGGAATAACAAGGGTGGGCGGAAGCGTGGAGTGCCTCTGTGTGATGAGTGGAGCAGGACTCCACCTGGGAAAGCAGCAGCTGCTGGGGGAGCACTGCAGAGGCAGGGAGGGTGGTTGCTCACTTTGCCTTCCAGCACAAAAATCAGGAGCATTAAACGGGGCTGACAGGCTGTGGCTTTGAAATGAAAAGCTGAAGCAAGACTAAACTCTGTCTTCTCCTCCCCTCCCGCAGAAAGTGTGGAGGGGGAGGAGAAACAAACAAGGAGGAAAACGAAGTGACTGGAACAAGGAAAGATTGAGGGCCAACATGCAAAACCAGGGACCTGGGAGGGGAAATGGTGGCTGCCGATGGGGACAGGCTGTTGCGAGACCAACCTCTGGTGCTGCCAGCACAGCATCCTCTTGCCTTCCTGCTCTTCGCCTGCAAGAGCAGATGCTGCGAAGAGCCTGCTGCCCTGCCACCGGGGTGGAGGGGATACAGAGATGGTGCCACAGCACCTGTGCCGGGCTGCGCATCTTGGCAGGCTCTGGCTGACGCAGGTTCCCACGGCCGACCTGCTCCGCCAGCACTGCAGCCCCAGCCCCGCAGCCAGCCAGGAGTGCGGCAGCAGGGGCTGCAGCTGTAGGAAATACAGCCTGAAGATGATGGGCTATAAATATTTGATGACTTGGGTCCTGGTGGGGGAGGGAAACTTCTTATGGTATCGGGGAAACCCGCTATAGTCACAGGGTGAGATGGGGAAGTGTGACTTTCCGTGCGGG
The DNA here is from genome assembly GCF_035582795.1 of Mycteria americana. Classification (NCBI taxonomy): domain Eukaryota; kingdom Metazoa; phylum Chordata; class Aves; order Ciconiiformes; family Ciconiidae; genus Mycteria; species Mycteria americana. The sequence continues at coordinate 262,355 of NC_134365.1, forward strand.
GAGGCAGAGGGCTCTTCTTCCCTCCTCCTGCTGGGAAGACCTCACTGGATGCCTCCAGCTCCCGGCAGGGCTCACAGTGCTGCCATTCATCCCTCCTTTGTTTGCACACCTATGAAATCCGTGGTGGTGAAGTCAATAACTCTTTACACCCTATCAGGGATTTTTGAGTGAAATTTTGCTATTATACTGTTATTAGGCCATAAAATATTTTTTTACACTTCTCATATTTTATAGGATGTTATAACGTACAGGGTTTGAGTCTGCCCTGAACCCCACAAAATGCATTGGGGTGATCTGCTAAGTCTCATCCTTCTCTTAACTCTTTTTTCCCCTTCCCATAATCCACTGACATGGAAAAGATTGTGACTTTCGCATTTTATCCTTCTCCATGTTCTTACTGTGCCTGTTTCTAGGTGCAGCTATGACTGGACCTTGGTGATGCTCGGCTCTAATTACCCTCTGTGTCTCTCCACAGAAGTGTCTACGGTTGAATCCAGATGTTCCTGTGTGGGTTTCCAAGCAGCGCATCCTCTGCACTTTGAACCACAGCCTGAAGGATGTTCTGAACTACGGGCTCTTCCAGCCAGCCTTCAACGGCAGGGCTGGGAAGTTTCTGGATGAGGAGCGCCTGCTGAGAGAGTACCCCCTGAATCCAGACACTCCTGTCCCCTACTTGGAGGTAGCCATCATCTTCTTTTTCTTTTTTAAATGTCTGTATATCTCTATATACGTGTGTGTATATATATATACACATGCATACATATATATGTATGTACATAAGCATGTAGGACTTCTATGATCCCTTCCACTGTAGTCTCTGTAGGCACCACAGATATTAATGCCCCCTGTCCCCCTCCCCTTTTTTTTCCCCATTTCCCTTCCAGGATTGAAAGCATAGAAATTTGTGTGGGTGTATGTTTACTCACGGAGAATTCATTGAGGGAAAGCTGAGGCAAATGCCTCTGAGTTTTAGTTGCTCGTGATTCTGTCTGCTCGAGAGCTCCGTAACATCTGTCATAGCCCTGTGAAACAGCTTCCCTGCTTTCTGACCCTGTTGATCAAAATTTCTTTTTTTCTAGTGGTGCATAACTGTCATGGGAAATTGCAGTAACAGAAGGAAAGCCAGTCTCGTAGGTACAGAGGGAAAATCATAGGGACATCTTTGAATATGAGGCTGGGATTCAGGTGATCGCATGTAGGTGTTTATTCTAAAGTGACCTGCAGCATTTCTTGGGCTCCATTGACTGTCACTGTGGACATCCCCACTGGCTGTAATGCGACTCTAGTTACCTGTATGTGGACTTCTAAATTTAGGGATCTTGTGCTATATTTTACCCACAAAGTCTATTTAAAAAGCATTACACGCTTAAGCTGCACGAGCTCTTATAAATGCAAGTGTGAATGCTGTTATTATAACTAATCCTGACTAATTTGGAAAGAAAGTGCAGCACGATTTCTTAGCAAACTAACATTTAATGTAGAGAGAAACATTTGGAACAACATTAAGAATGCTTGCAAATAAACCTATGAGGTAGTAAATTCCTTAATGTTCCTTATACAGGCTTTAATGCTTTGTTTTTGTATAATTTAGCATAATGTCCACACTTAATGTCTTAGCACAGACATCTAAATGCAGACTTGACATGGATATTTGTTGTGTGTCATTTCGATTCTTCATTACCTGATAAGAATGGCAGCTGAGCACTGGAGAATCCTATTGGAAAACCAAAAATCTGGAATCTATTTACAAGACATAAATCCTATGCTGATACCACTGAGGTTTCTTGAACCCAAAAGATAAATTATCCCTCAGGGCTGCATATGAAGGTAATTGGATAAATGAGAGGTTTGTGTATATTGACAGAAAAATTACATTAAAAAGCAGGTATCTGCAGTAGTTGCCTGGAGAGGTGGGATGCTGGCTCTATGCTATGCCAGGGAAAGCTGTAGGTACTCCAGATTCCTTTATCGGGATAAAATAGCAGCTGCCATGCAGTGTGGTGGTGATCAAGCAACATGCAGTGAGGTCTACCTGCCCATCTGCTGAGAGTCGGTTACCCTCATGTGCGTTTAGGGGTATTGACTGTATCCTGTATTATCTTACTGATTGTTATCTCCTGTCAGAATCTTATTGTGTCCTTCTTTATGAGGCAGTTATTTTGTTTGCATGCCAAACACACCGTTGTGTTCTCACCATTATTAATCATCACACATTCAATTCACACACCTTGTAAATTTGAATGAGATTTGGAAATTCTCATGCCTGTGTGTCCTCCCCACACAAGTCCGGTCTGCGGGTGAGCTGTTGGAGCAAAACCATTGGGATGTGACTAGCTTAGGGTCGGCTGCCCACTTCAATCGCTTCTTCAGAAGTTTTGCTGCTCAGTTTTGAGCAGCTGTACGCTAGCTTCTCAGATGAGGTTTTTGCCTTGCAGCTGGGTGGCAGTGTGCATTGCTCTTGCATCAAAGCTGATGTAGCCTGGCTTCCCTCTTTCAGACCTGCCTCGCTGATGCACTGCCCTGGCCCCTGCCTGCACAGCGTGGGGCAGCTGGGAGCCCTGCAGGACCTTCTCCAAGGTTGAGTGCTGGGAGAGCAGTGGTGGGCGAGTCCACCTGAGCCAGTGTGTTCAGGCAGGAGGTCGAAAGCGAGTGATCTGCAGAGCAGCACTGCGCTGGCTCAGCCAGAGCGCTTCCCAGGGCTCGGAGGTGGAGGCTGGGTGCAGAGCTTGTTTGCCGACCCTCTAACATGGTGCTGGATGTGAAGAGGAGCCACTGAAGGATGCTTGCATGACTGCGTACGGATGCACAGAGGATCCCTAACACTGGCAGCATCTGCAAAGGACCAACGTCTGTAAATCACTGAGCAAGATAATTTTTACCTTGGAATGGTTATTAAAAAAAAAAAATTGTGTGAGAAAACATCTGCCCAATAATACAAGTTTGTGATAGACTGAAAATGTGCTAATATTTTGCCAGTATTGAAAAGTAAGTGGGATGAGCTTAGTAACTGCAGTCCAAAGATAACTTGGTGTCAGTTCCAGCTGAAATAATGAAATGTTGATGGAGGATTAAGTTCATAGCAATTCAAAATCTCAGAATACAATTCATTCTTTGGAAAAAGATCTAGTCAAACAAATCCAATTTCATTCTTTAAGGAAATTGTAATTCTGCTTGATAAAGATAACTATACAAAGGTAGCAGCCACTTGGAGGTACTTGATTTTGTTCTACATGATATTCAAGTTCAGGATTAGCACTATAAAACATCAGTAGGACAAGTGCTACTGGCTAACTAATCAATGATAAAAAGCAGTTGTCACTGCGATCATCACTGCACAGATGTATTTCTAGTGGGGTTTCTTAGGGACCCCCTAAGAAACCCCCAAAATGTCAGTTTTGATGTGGTTACCCCAGGGATCTGGGTGCAAATGTAAAATCACTGCTGATAAAGCCTGATTACACAAAGTTTGGCAGAGAACATAACAATGTTGCGTGCGCTGTCTAGGTCATTTGGTAAGTGGGGGTCCCATCAAAGTATGGTATAAGTCATTCAAATGACAGACATACAGGGACAAGGATTGCTTGCAAAGGAAGGACTCTCATTGGGGAAAACAAGTTTCTGAAGAAAATTTTTGAGCCTTTTTGGTCAAGTAACCTAACAGCAATTCCCAGTGTGATGCTGTGGCACAGCGTGACCCTGTAATCCTTCAGTGTGTACCCTGCCAAGTAGTGAGTTGGTTTTAGGAGTGGCTGGGATGGAAGTGGTTGGTATTGGAGCATTGTGTGGGCAACAGTCAGTGTGCTTGAAAGAACATTGGAAAGAGACATGGCACAGAAAAGAGCAGCAGAAAAGATCTGAGAACAGAAGAGAAGATCCCTCAATGAGAGACTGAGGGAGAGATTAAGCTTGGCCTGCTTACAGGGAAGTCAGCTCTAGACCACCTGTGTAAGAACTGTCCTGGGGAAAACCATTCTGTTGTTAGAGAGATCTCTAATTAATTGGGAAGAAGCAGAATAAAGCCCACACCATCTGGAAGCTGAAGCCAGACAGATTCATATGAAATACTGGTCAGAGTTTCTTTAGTGAGGAAAACAATTAACTGTAAGAGCAAATTAGGAAGGAGAACAGTGTATTCTGTATCTGTGGTTGTTTTCAGATCTCGACTGAATGTCTTCATGCAAGATGACGTTTACTGGAGCTGCTTGAGAGTGGTTTGATGCTGAGTGGGTTCTGTTCATCTAATATCTGACATTCTTCCCTCTTGCAGTTCCGGTACAAAAGGCGTGTGTACACCCAGACTTTGCTGGATGACAAGCAGTTTGCCAAGCTCCATACAAAGGTAAGACTGGAGTCTAGCTGGCAAGCTCAAAGCCCTGGTAGCATGTTCAGCACTGATGATGGTCTATCACAGAGAGGATACCAGGTTTTGGGATGTTTCAGTCTTCCCTGCTTGCCAGACTGCAAACCACTCACAAGAAATGGATGGTGCTTGCCGAAGCCTGGGGTGGTTTAGGTGGTGGTGCAAGCTGAAGGACCTCATTGAGCCATGGTAGGGTGCCCACACAGGGATAGACTTGCACTGCTTACGTGCGCTGGCAGGCAGGTGTGTGGTTGGACTACACTCTGCGGGAGAGCGTGGGGTCAGCTTTCCATGGGGTGGTGAGGCAGAGGAACACATGATGGGCCAGCTGAAGAGAAGCTTTATTCTCTGGCTTGGAGGAGTCACTAAATGCCTGGAGAGCACAATGGTGCACATTGAGCAGCATGCCTTCCCTTCCCCCAGCGAGAGGCTGCAGCACGCCTCCGCCTTGCTCGCGGGCTCGTTGCTTTGTCTCTGGCTTTAACCCATGCGCTTGGGTCAGGATTTTGCTGGTAGGATCCACATGTGAAGTGGAAAGAACTCTTGGTCTACTGCAGCCCCCACGTGTCGTGGGCGATGACCAAGGCATGTGTCAAGATTAACGGTGCAGGCACTGAATGAACCGTCTGGGTGTTTGGAGAACAGGGAGTGTGGCAGGAATGGTGCTTTTGTGTGCATGGGTGTTTCCTGGGAGGAGAGACACCCCATCAAAACCACTGGGCTCTGTGGCCAGGGGCACCCCAGTTGGCATAGCCAGAGGGTCAGGGATGCTAATGGTGACCAGGCCTTGGGCATGTGTTGACTGGATGCCCTCTCGCTTTGCTCTTCCCCTGGACAGCTGCGGTGGTCCCATGATGTTGCTGCTTGCCTAAGAAATTGAGAACAATAATTGAGGAGAGGTCTGGAACCATGAGAAGATTTCTGCTGCCACATAACTGTGCCTTGAGATGGCATGTGGCCCCATGGGGGCTTTGATGGTTCCTGGGAGGGTGGGGCAAGAGGTACGTGGGAACTGTGAGACAGGAGGAAGGAGGTGGACTCTGTCAGCATGGTGGCCATTGCACAGCTGGGTGGCTCTAACGCACTGGGCAGCATTCAAACTGCTGGGTGGCATGAGGACACTCTCAGCCCACATCAAACTCATTTTCTGGGAGAGTCCATGTGGAAACGCTGGGGTGGGGAGCAGTGGCATGGAGAGGCTCGTGGGGATGGCCCGTGTGTGGAGGTCACTGTGCTGGGGAAGGCCATGCAGAGAGGCTTTGGGGGTTCTTGTTTAGGAAGGATGTGGGACTGGCCAGGACCCCAGGGCTCCCTGCTAGCTCCCTTGTTGCTGTGTATCACAAGCTTCCTCAGAAACCCCTTGTGCAGAGCGACTGCTTCCTGCCGAGGGCTGGGCAGCCTCTTGGCTGTTTTCCTTTCGCCCCCTGACGAGCCGCGTGCCATTGTTTGCCTTGACCTTTCTCAGCTACTCAGCCACTCTCGCCCGACAGCCAGCAGCTCCGAGACATGCGCAGGAGGTGCCCAGGGCCGGGCGACCACGGAGGCACACCTGGGTGCTGTGCCTCCTCCTCTGCCTCCTAGCAGCCCACGTCGCTGCTGGGTGCAGGGCACCCATGCATGGCTCCTGCCGTGGGTCTGCAGGGTGGTGCTTTGTTTCTGGTCACATCTGCTCTGCCAGAGACAGGCAGGCAAGGGTTGTAAATTTTCAGTTAACAGGTACAACAGCAAGAGCTGAGCTAGGTGGAGCCATAGATATAAAGCAGAAAGGAAGAAAACCTTCTCCCAGAGGGCTTGACCTTCCCCAAAGGTAAAAATCTTTGTGGGCAGAAGCAGCTCCTCTGTCTTCTATTTGCAAGAAGCAGGTCCTCTGTCTTCAGTTTGCAGAGCTGCAGAAACAAGAAACAAAATGCTGTTAGGGTTCAGGTTTGAGTCATGAGGATTAAAGTCACGAGGCTTCTGTCTGGTGGCATAAGAATATCCAGGCAGCAAATCTGGAAAGCTCTCAGCATTTTCCTGGCACCAGGAAGCATGAATCACTGTCCTCCTGAGCCTCGCCAGTGAGAGACCATGACTATTGGAGGGAGGGCTGGAGGCACCTGCCACAGGGAGACCCGAGCAACAGCATCTGAGGACTTCCCCTATGAGTGTGTAGTAGCCATAAATGCACTTTATTAAATATTCACTTAATCTCCTTTCTTTAATTTCTACTTAAAAAACAGATTTCCTTCATGTTGTTTCTTTATTTTTAAACCATCCCTTGCCAATAAAAATACGGCATCTGAGCGAGCAAGAGCTCCCTTTTGCCTCCATCAAGAGGATGCTGATGAGCGTTTCCTTTGGCTGGTGTTTTCCCAGAGCCCATGGGCACTGTGGGCCACAGTACTTGTGGGCACATAAGAGGAGCCCTCGCCCTGCCCCGGGGCTGCTTCTGCAGGGGTGCAGTGTGAGGGAGGCGGTGGAGGCAGCTGCAGGGGATAGTGCCAGGAGGGGCACAAGCAGGAGACGTGCTCAAGCCGGCCACTCGTTGGAGTGATGCTGAGAGCCGGCAGCAGCATGACTTACCCGCCTGGCACAGATTGATGCTGTTTTGCTGGGAGAGGGTGAGAGTGGAGCATGTGTGTGCAGCCTCCCAGCAGCTGGCTTGAGGGTGAGAGGGGGTCGGAGAGCAGAGGGACATGGGCTCCTCTCTGGGATGGCGGCTGGCTGAGCAGAGAGAAAACCAGCAATCTGCTGGGGACCGCACACCCCAAGCGAAGAGCACGGTACTGCCTGCTTCTGCCCCGTCTGCTGTGCCGCCTCTGCTGTGGCTGCCCCAGGCACTGCCAGGCGAGGGGCCACAGGGGGACAGTCCTCCCGCTGTGCCACCGACCCTGTGGAGGGATGCTGCAGGGGCTGGCGGCAGGGCAGGAGCGGGTGGGGGTTCATTCCCCACATTGAACGCGCAGTGAGGAGGTGTCTCCGGGCCAACTTGGGGAACGGCTGGCTCCTCCACCACTGCAGGCTTGTACGGGCTTGCACATCGGGTCGGCTGCTGTGGGGGTTTCTCCTTCTGTCTGTGCATTTAGGGGCTGGTGTTTTCTTCTGGGGAAGCAGATGCATGGAGCTGATACCTCTGTGGTGTGGTGCAGACCATACACGTTGCTCAAGGCGTGCGGCTTCCCTGTTATTTGTAGCGATGCCTAATCGCTTGGGCAGTGAAATACCATTTTTTATGAGATGTGATAATTTAAATGGCTGTGAAGGATTAGCTTTAGGTCTAAGAGGATGGTGGGACCGCTCCTGAAGCTGTGGTATACATGAAATCTTTAGGCCTGTGGCTAATGGTCTCATCTGAATGAGAGCAAAGTATGAAAATGTTCAGAGTTTAGAGTCTGACTTTTAGTGGCAGGATACACTACTTGAATCTTTTAATGACCTTGAAACATGATTCTTAACTGCCATTAAAAAAGAAAACCAAGAAAAAGAAAAATAACTCTTTTTTTTGAGTGCCAGTGGACTTGTTCTAAGAAGTGGGGAAATGGATTTCTCGTATTGCTAGCAATAACGAAGTGACTTGGTAAAATCAGTCAATCAGCCTCAGTCCCTTGTGCCTCTTGGAATCTGCAGGCAGTGACATTTCTTATAGGTATTTTTCCCACTGAATTGCAGTAGACCATTTAGAAATGGGAGTGCAAAAAAATGCGTGTTAGAAAAGGGCAATCCCATTGTGCTTATAAACGAAAATCTGTGCAAAAAAATCTTGGCATTTACCAAAGTGTCCACAAAGGACATTGTGCTACCAAGAGACTTAGGATGTTACCACCTTGAAGGGGAAAGAAGCAACACACTTAAAACACACTTAAAGTGATTATTAGGAGCACATATGCCATTACTGTTGTAGATGACTGACATTAGTGTAGAGCCAGAAGTGCTGGCCACAGATGGCAATCCTCTCACACTGCAAACTGTACAGTTACAGAAGAACGGCAGCCCTGGTGTGGGGCTGGGGCGGGTGCAGGCAGGGGCTGCAGGCAGACCGAGGGTGATGAAGCAACAAGAAAGTGTCAGCTTGGTGGACACCACCTGCGGCAGGTCCGCAGTGTGACTGTCACCACCTTTCCCGTTGGGGTTAGCGTGCGAGAGGGGTGGTTGTAGCGGGGAGGGGACGGTGGCACTGCTCTGCAGAGCGGCAGGATGCAGGGGATGTCTTTGCCTGAGGCGCACCTGGGTGAGGGAAGTGAATGCCATGGCCACGGCAATGCTGGGAGGAGACAGCAGAAAGGAGCCGGTGCAGGCCGTGAAGGACCTCAGGAAGAGATGGGCCACTGGGGCTGGATGCAGGAACGTCCGCATGTGCTGGTGCGGCGTGTGCTGGCGCAGGCAGTGTGTAAGGGGGGGCTGCACCTGCCTTTGGGATGGAGGGCTTGTGCTCGCCCAGGCCAGAGGAGGATTTTGCATTAATAGCGGCTGAAGGTGATCAAGGCTGGGGCAAGGATTTAAGACCTGAGGATGGAGAACAGGGTGGTGCCTTGCTGTTTGCTGTTTTGCACTGCCGTCAGTGCCATCTGTGTCATGGAGTCCCCCTCTACAGCAAGAAACACATGGGACCTCATCTACTGGCATATCACAGCTGGGTGCAAACGAGGCCCGACCTGCCTCTCTGCTGCAGGAGACCTCTGGCTTGTCTCTGACTTCTCCTTCTCTACCCAGACAAACTAACGAACGAAAGCAGGACAGCAGGATCTCATGGCTGAGAGCATGTGAAGGCTGCCCTGGGTGACCACAGCCCATCGGGCCCATGATCCTCCTCTGGTAACAGCTGACCCGGATTTCAGTATGTCTTTGGAGAGAAACAGAAGAGTAAAAGTGAAAAAACTGGTGGGTTGAGATAAAGACAGTTTAACAGATAAAGCAAAAGCTGTGCATGCACGCAAAGCAAAATTAGGAGTTCATTCACTCCTTCGCATTGATGTAAGGGCCATTGATGAATATGGCAGGCCAGGACATGTTCAGCCAGGACAGCAGGGCTCCATCACACATGATGGTGACTTGGGAAGACAAACGCCATCACTCCAAACGTCCCCTCCTTCCTCCTCCTTCCCCCAGCTTTTATTGCTGAGCATGACGTCCTGTGGTCTGGGATATCCTTTGGGTCAGGGGGGTCATCTGTCTCGGCTGCGTCCCCTCCCAGCTCCTTGTGCGTCCCCAGCCTGCTCGCTGGCAGGGCGGTGTGAGGAGCAGAACAGGCCTTGGCGCTGTGGAAGCGCTGCTCAGCAGTAATGAAAACATCCCTGTGGTATCAACTCTGTTTCCAGCACAAATCCAAAACACAGCGCCATACCCGCTACTATGAAGAAATTTAGCACTATCTTGGCCAAAGCCGGTACATCCCGGCAGCGTCCCATGTGGAGGAGGTGTCCCCGCTGATGAGGCACTGACAGCAGGGGCTGCCCCCGGTCCTCTGTGAGGGCTTGGCCTTCTCCGCGCGTGGGCCCCTGCACGGCCTCCGTCCTGCTGCTCGCGTTGGGGGTGCTCCGGGCGGGTGCGGAAACGCCCTGAGCCAGCCTCCCAGACAGCAGTTAAACGTTGTGGTATGTCATGAAATGGATTATTTGATGTTTCTGTGGGAATCAATGCAGTGTATATTTGCTGGTGCCTAATGGCTTGTGTGAGAGCTTGTCACACAGCCAGTGCGAGGGAGGAGGTTGGTCTTCTCCAGCCTCTTCCAGGGCCTGTGACCCCGCAGCAGCCGCCACGCTCTGGAAAGCAGATGGTTTGTCTTAATTCCAGCTGCTGTTTGGAGCAAACTGGACCCTGAGAAAAGATTAGTCTTTCCTTGAGACTGAAATTGCTGGAAACGTCAGCATGTGCTTGGCGTGAAGGGGATGTGTTGTCTTTCCACTCTTGCAGAGCACCCAAGCCGGGTGCCTGGGGTTGGCTTCCCCCAGCACCCAGCCTGCGGTGAATAGTGAGTGACAGAATAATTTCTCTGCAAGAAGAATATCTCATTTATTTTCTTTCATTTTGATTCAAGAGAGGGAAGCTTGTTCCCTCGCACCAGTTTCCTCTCAATGAGCTTTTCTTTTCTGGAGGGTGTTGATTTTTCTTGCGGTTTGGTGCTAGCGGAGGATAATGGACTGTGGCATGGCGGCTGCCAGCTGGGCGGCTGGAGCTGTGCCCCATCCCCAGGCACTCTCCCGGCGTGAACCTCCTTCTCACTCTTGTAAACAAACAAAAGTGCCTCAGACTCGCTCAGGAGTCATCTGCTGAGGTGGGTGAGCTGAACTGAGCTGAAGCACCGGAGCTGCGGTTCGGGCAGTAGCCCAAAGGGTAAGGGCAGACCCAGGCTTTGGTTCCTGTCTCTCCTTACGAGGATCCCCCACCTCCTTCTCGGGGAGCAGTGAAGCCTTACCCACAAGAAAGAAGATCCCAAAGACAGGGATTGCTTCCCAAAGGGTTTCCAGGCAGCAGGTGGGAGATACAGGAGGTGTGAGCTCAGCTCTGTTGCAGTTTCCTTAAAGACCTCGTTGGTCCCAGTGCAGGGGCGAGAGGGGTCCCGCCTGCCCGCAGCCCCTGGCCCCCAACTCCTGCCCGGGCTGTGCCATCTGCTGCGGCTTGCGTGAAGGCACCTGGGAAATAAGAGACTTAAAACACCCCTTAAAAAAGCAAGGTGGAGTCTTACTCTGAGCTTTAATTTTACTTGCATGAGTTTTTGTTGGGTCCTGGTGTTTTTTCCTCCCCAGAGAAAGCTTGCTTCACTCTGGTTAGCATAGCCGTTCAAACATATCGATTTGCAAATCACCATAATCTTCACACTAAATAACACTGCTTTTGCTCACGGGAAGATCCATTATGAGTGTTTGTTTAAGCGGTTAGATAGTTTATATAAGTACATTTAGGTTTTAATTTTTGCATATAGGAAATGGGATGCCATGCCTTTACTGGCTTCTGATTATTTTTTTATTCTTTTGATTTGTATCAAACTGCATTTGGATAAAAGCTGAAATTCAATTAAAATTAAAGCAAAATAACATTTTAAATTGTGTCTTTATCACTTAAATAAATGTTGCTTGAATGTACTGGACACAGAAGACGAAAAGTAAATTTATCAGTACATATATTTTGTATTTAAAGCTGACTGATCTTTTAAACAAAGGAAGATTTGGTTTGTACGAGTGGTTCTCATCACAAATTCTCAAAGGTATTTAAGTGCCAGGAAATAAGCAAGTATCTAGTGAGATTTCAAAATTGCCTAAGCGGTTTAGGCATCTGCTTAGCTCCCCTTGATTTCAGTGGGAGTCTGACATTTGCTCTCTCTCTTCATGTCTAGTCACCTTAATACATTTGAAAACCTGGCCCCAAATCCCTCAAGTTCTTAGAATAATGAGATCTCATTCCTTTCCCACCAGGGTTTTATTCATAGATTGGGGGGGAAAACAAACTTCCTTACTTTCTCAGTTCTCAAATCTCCTTTCAGCTTTGAGTGAATCAGTCCAAATAATAAGGAAAATATTCTGTGTTTCTAGCTAAACTGAAATGGAAAACAATCAGGAAAGCTTTTCTATCAGCATAAGCTGAAAAACCGACATGGAAGAATGTAAATAACAGCATTTGCTTCATTGTGAAAAGTGGATATAATGTGCCCAGCAAGGGACACGGCTGTGACATATTTGTAGTGTTTGAGTTGATTTCAAAAGCTAAGTATGTTTTGCTTCTGATTCTGAATGAAAAAGCATGCTTGAATCCATGACTGTTGGCAGAAGGGCCATTTAACCAATACATTTTTATAAATGCTTGTAAATACAGACGTCCGCATGAGCTGTCATGCTGCAAACTCAGGTTAAACAGGTGCATTTTTAAGATGGGAGATACCTTTAGTGTAACTGAAATCTTACTTAAGTGAAACCATTAAAGCCAGGATCAAATTGTTGTTGGTTTGGCACCGCTCTGCCTGCCGCAGTGCCCAGGGCTGCTGCAATGACCACAGTCGCACCCGGGTGGGGAGTAGCTCCCCGAGAGCCCCTGTGTCCCCTCTGTGAGGAGAGGGCTGGTGGGGACAGCCGTGCCACAGGCGGGGATTGCCGCATGGCTTTGGCTGCACCGTGCAGCGCTGGTCTGATTTCGGTTAAGCTCTTTGGTTGGACCTGTACCATGCTTTGGTGGTGGTTCAAACGTTGGGTGCCTCAGGTCTGGCTGCACTGGCTTGCTGGGAATGGGCCGCTTTGACCAAACCAGCTGAAACGGCACCTGGGGGCTGCGGGCAGATGTCCACGGGCTGTCGAGGGGGGACTGTGCACCCCGCCTGTCGGCAGACACCGTGACAGAGTTGGGGTTCCTCCGTGGTGGCTCCCCAGACCTGCAGCAGCTTCTCTTCAGGGACCCTGAGGGATGCCCAGGAGGCACTGGGAGTCAGCAGGGAGCTTGACAGGAGGTTTCCGTTCTCTGGTTATTGGGCTGCAAAGGCAAAATGCGCGAGAGGCCTGCATCTTGATGCAATGGTTTTAAGCATATAGTGATCAGGATGTCTCAGTTAGCAATTTCCTCTTCTTTTACCTAATCCAATTTCTGTTATTTCCCAAATCTGGCTATTGGTAGATAGCACTGTAGAGCTATCTGGGAAGTAGCAGACCGCCTTCCCAGAATTTGTCCATACAAACGGTGGTGTCTCTCTCTGTGGTCGTTGAACTTGAATGAAACAATGTATTTTTCTCTAACTTCATTCTGGAAAACAGCTTAATTGAGCTAATTATATACGTCTCTGTTGGTAAAAAATAAGCTGAAAAGTGTCTGATAATGGGAGGCGTTGGGCCGCTCTCGTCGTACATGCTGCTGCTCCCGGTGTCGCAGTCGAGTTGCTGTGGTCGCTCTGGTTGCCGCTGTGTTACCCAACTGTGCCATTCCAAACCCGCCATCTTTCAGCAGTGAAACGCATACGGTGACCCCACTCCTGGCTGCTCGGCCATGTCTCCTGCCACAGCTCACTGCCTCTGCTGCACAAACACAGCTCTTAGTAAGGCCAGGCTCTAAGCCTGATCAGAGACACCGTCTAGGTTGCGATCTCTTTTTTCTTTTTCCTTTTTTTGATCTCTTTCCTTGTTATGCCTTAATTCAGGTTTGTTTGTAAGTGGAGCAAGGCTGTCACCTAAATCCTGGGCATGGGATTCTTGTAACGCCATAACATTATGCCTCTGGTGAATGGTCTTTTTCGTTATCTATATTCTTGGTTTTCTTAGGCATTTTCATTGTTCCCTGAGGTCTAGGACCAAACCGAAGGAACGGAACTGGGCCAGGGAGGATCAGACATCACTGTGCTGGTGTCCTACCCTCTCCTCATAGTGTTAAGTTTGTGAATTGCAGCAACCTCTTAACGTGGGCAGCGAGCTGCACATCTGGAGCACGCTGCAGAGCAGATAGGCAGCTACAAACTGATGGAAAGAGAATATTTTTCTACGTAAAAATTAACTGGTTACATCTCTGGACTTTATAAATTATTTTTGAAGCATTGTTGTGGATTTGGTCCGAGACCTTGTATAGATGAACCTTCTTTTATCTGGAAATGCAGAGTAGTAATTGATTCCCCCCAAAGGGAAATTCCATGCGTAGACCCATTAATGCCTGCATGCTGCACAGGACCATGATGATGAACAAGCATCTACAGCGGGAGAATGCAGATCCCAGAATCGACAATGCCTCTCTCTGCATCCTCCTTTTGCTCATGCACTTTCTCTTCAGTTTCCTTTCTAAATATAAAAAGTACCATTAAAAGTTGACATAGTGCATCAACTTCCTACTGTCAAAAAATGTTTTCAATTCCTGAACACCTAGAAAACTGGAAATATAAAAAAGCACACTGCTGCTGGGCGCTGATGGTCTGGGTAGGGTGCATTTCTGGGGCTGTAAATGAGAGTCTCTGGCAGAACCTCAGGAGCAGAACTTCAGGTTTGTGCCTGGGATGTGTCTGGTAGCAGCATAAAAGTGAAATTGCTGTGAGCCGCTATTGCGTATGCAGAGGTTCGGTGTTTGCCTTCGCAGGGAGCGTGCACAAGTACCTCTCTGTCCCTGGAGGCCCCAGGAAGGCTGCTGGTGCAGGGGCCTGCATAGGCAGAGGCTGCCAGCATCAAGGGGACGGGCCACATGGTGGGGAGTCCCTTCCTCGGCTTGTGCCTCCACGTGTCCCGCGACCACTGGTGCGGTTCTTGGTGGGACTGGCAGTGCCATTCCTGGCCACAGGGGTTTGGTGGGGCCACGCGTGGAGCATCATTGGTTGGGTTAGGTTAGCATCATCTGCTGAATGGCTGCTGGGAGGAGAAGAGGCATATGGACAAATGGGAGTGGAAGGAACAGGGTTAAATCTGCGCCATCGGGTGATGGTTGGGAAGAGGCATTTTGGGATGGCATCCTGGAGGCGGTTGCTGGAGTTGTCAAGTCCCGTCTGTGCTATTGCTGGCAGGCAGCTGTGATTTCCTTCAGTGTTTCTGTACTTCTGCAGTAGCTGAAGGGATACTGAAGCAGGAGGTGGATTTTGCTTTCAGTTACTTGTGAGGCGAGAGGGATCTGGGGGAGAAGTAACACCGAACAGTGAGGGTCAGGGGAATGTCTTGCCACCTGAAAAGACAGTGCTTGTGCCCTGCTGCAGTTGACATCAGTTGCCTTTTTGCCGCGCTCATGATAGGAGCGTTGGTGCTGTGGGAATTGCTTATACTGCAGGTAGACGTTTCCAGCACCTCCCGCTGTGGGTGACCCAACCCTTTTTTATCCTCTGAGTGGTTCCTCCTTGCTTGTGTGCACTGTCCCGTGGTTGCATTGGGTCTGTCCTGGCGGCCCTGCCTGGGCTGATGTGGTCTTGAAGGATGTGAGGGAGCACTCGGGGATGGGCAAGGTGGTCGGAACGAGGAGTGGGGCCGTGCTCCGTACCAAGGGATCAGCTGTGGCATCTGCCATCCCCGGTGAATCCCTGCTCTTCTTGGCTCTTGCCTTACTGCACTGTTTGGGCACTAAGAGGAGTGAACCTTGTAACTGAATTGCATGTTGGCTTTGTGTATTACCTTGTGCATTCCTGTGGCATTGGCATCTCTGCACGCATCTGTGTATCGCTGCAGACAGCCAGAGCAAGCAGGTCAAGTACCGGCATGGGTGCAGTGGAGCTGTGTTACAGTAGAGTTTTGCGTGAGCTAATTAGCTCTGCTGAGATGGAGTAACGCTGTAGGGGGTAGTGCACTAAAATGGCTATATAATTTTAAATATGTGACCTGGCTTGTTTATGGCATGGCTCCATGGTGCTGATTTTAGAAAAGATGTGCTATACGTTTTAGGCTTGATTCTGCAGACTAACCACACAGAGGCTGAATTTGGTTTAAATCAGGTTCACAGGCCAGCATTAATTTGTCTCATCCTTGGAAAGTTTCATCTTGGTGATATTTTCTGTCTTACTTCTTACCACGGTCTCCTCAGTATATCAGAGATGAACTTGTGGGTCCCAAGTTTTGGGATTTGCAGGCTCCTCTGTAAAATTGGTTCTAAAAGTATTATATTTTCCCCCCCAGAAAATTAAATTTTGACAAAATAAAAATATTATGCAAAATAATGTGGTGAAATTTTGTTTAGGAAGCCTTTGAAAAGAATTGTACATGTTTCTGCATCCTGTTTGGTATTTGCAGAATTCTTTTTTGTTCTGTTTTCCAACTGGAAATCTTTAAAATGAAATTTGAAGTGAAGCACTTTGGAATTCATATTACTTCATAAAAGATACAATTTTTCTATATCAAATTAGGGGAAAATGTTGAACCTTGAGTTTTTCACTGGGTGAAAAATCTGCTTTGCTCAGACGCGTTCAGCCAGCTGTGCAGTTGTTCAGGAGCAAGAGCAGTTCCCTGACCGTTGGCTGCATCTTGACCGGTTGGTTAGAGCTTTTCCCAAAGACTTCCCTCAGTTAATTGCACAGTAATTCTGCTGTGTCAGACACTTTCTAGAGTGCCTTTCCTAAAGCTGGCTACTGCAAGGTTTGATTAAAATAAACTCAAAAAACCCCAGCCAACCTGCAATCAAAGGTCTGAAAATCTGGACTGGAAATGTGTGTGAGATGGGTGTTTTCACACTGTAGTCCGTCACACTGTAGTAACGTTGCCTGCCTGGCAGAGTTACAATTTCTAGAGTCTAGAAGTTTAATAAAATAATGTATTCATCACGTATAGCTATCCAAAAGAGAAAAAAGGGAAAAAAGAACAACAACCCACAAACAATCAGGCGTCCGGATTTAAAGGAGAGTCTTCTGGGCACTCAGTCCCCTCAGAAGAACAAGTCTTTGGCCAAAGACAGAAAATTACACCAAGAATAAAGCGCAATTTCACAGCAGACAGAGTGGCAGCTGTACCCATTGCGCCATACAATAATGGTCAGTGTTTGAGTAGCTTGATCTTTCCTCCGAAGTGTTTTAAGTTCAGCAGGCAGATGGGTGATACGCCCTTAAAATGAGTTTGTGACACAACACAATGTACATGATGTTGCAGTGAGACACGGATGAAACCCTGGGCAGTACAGTTCACCGTTGCTGGGATGCTGCACAGCTGGCATAGCACCTTCCACAGCCAGCGCTGTGCTGCATCGTTGACGAATGCATGAAGTTACATGTCTGTTGATGTGCCTGTGTCACAAGCACGTGCAATGTGCGCCTGTCCTCATGGTGTGTACAAACAGGAAGTGCCTTAGCATGGGACTTGCGGTGGGGGCAGTGGGTGGTGGCTGGCAGCCCCTGATGGTTTCCATGGGGTGATCCAGCAATCCCAGTTTTGAGGACAGGGACAGAAGGACCATGTTCCATGTAGATTTGTGGCATACCCTCATGTGTCCTGGCTTCTGGTGGGTGCTGCCCCATTATTCTTGATGGTTGCCTTGGGTATCCTGAATGGGGATATTCCTGTGGTGGCTTCTTTCTTCATATTGGGGTGTTA
The DNA here is from genome assembly GCF_035582795.1 of Mycteria americana. Taxonomy (NCBI): domain Eukaryota; kingdom Metazoa; phylum Chordata; class Aves; order Ciconiiformes; family Ciconiidae; genus Mycteria; species Mycteria americana. Next base: position 279,641 of record NC_134365.1, read on the forward strand.
ACATTGTGTATTGTGTGTTTTCCTGGGGTGTCATGGCTGCAGGCAAATCTGAAGAAATTCATGGAGTACGTGCAGATGCTAAATGCGGAGAAAGTCTGCAGACTGCTGGAGAAGGGACTGGACCCCAACTTTCATGATCCGGATACTGGAGGTGAGACTGGCTTCTCCAGAGAGGGGAGGATGACAGAGCAGGGTTGGGGGAGAAAGTGTCTGGGAGACACAGTAGGAATTTGGGGGAGTGGTTGTTTTTGAGGGGATATAGCAAATGATATATTGTCTGAAATGTAAGGTTTGGAACAGAGGGATGTAGGTTGAATTTCTCAGTATTGTGTCTTCTTATGACGCTTGGGTCTTAGGAGCATGAAGTTACAGAAGGCTCTTGGGAGAAGGTGGTGTGTGTGTGGGAAAGATACAGAGTCTGGGAATGCAGCATAAAATGAAAGAGCGGTGGGGCCGTGCATCTTTCAGTGGGATTCTGGGGAGGATGAGGCTGTCTCTGGGACTGGCAAGTTGGGCGAATGCAAATTGCTGCCCGAGGATCGCTTCATGAAGCAGTCAGAAGGTTTAAGAAGTATTTTGGGGGTCAAGAAAATAAAATCTTGGCCTCTGGCTTCCTCGATTTTTTTTTTCCTTCTTTTTTTTTTCCCTATATATGTGAGCAAAATTCACCCCAGAGAAGTCTGGTCACTGGAGCGCTGGCTGTTGGGTTGTCTGCAGGCTCCTGGCTGTAAGAAGTGAGAATCAGACTCCAGCACATTTTCCTTACTGATGGGGCAGTGAGGGAGGACCTCTCCCCATTTCCCCTGCTATGAAGTCTCATAGTCTTGTTCTGAGAGAGGAGTTACTGCTTTTGTCGCTACTGTTTTAAAGTAATGCAGCTTATTAGTATTTATTATAGAGTTGGACTTCTGTGTGTGAATCATGGGCACATTTCCAACCCATGAGCAGACTACAATCTGATGATTAATTTTTTGTGTTTCTGGTTCAGTTGGATGGTTTTTCAGGTTGTTTCTGAAGCACTGGCTACCTCTGTACTCAGAAATTTAGTGTGTCTGTGCCATTTTTCAGCACCAAGATCAGGTGGCAGAGTGTGGTGTCATTCACACTATTAACCTCTCTTATCCTCTCAGATAACGCAGCTGCATCCGAACTGCCCTTTGGGAATGGCCTCTGCTAGCTCCTGAACTGGGAAGGTGAAAGTTGGTGCAGCCAAACTCTGGCAAGACCCATTTGAACAGTGCCCAGGAATGTTCATACTGTTTAATTTGCTGGTGTAGCCACTCTGTCTGGACCTGCCAGAGTGTCCTGTTGAACAACTGCTCATATGAAAATAGTTGATAGCATGCGAGCTCAATCACAGTCTGCCCTGGAGCATGACAGGAGTGTTGATCTGCTTGAGGGGAGGAAGTCTCTACAGAGGGATCTGGACAGGCTGGATTGATGGGCTGAGGCCAATTGTATGAGGTTCAACAAGGCTCCGTGCCGGGTCCTGCACTTGGGTCACAACAACCCCATGCAACGCTGCAGACTTGGGGAGGAGTGGCTGGAAAGCTGCCCAGCGGAAAAGGACCTGGGGGTGCTGGTCGACAGCTGGCTGAATATGAGGTGGCAGTGTGCCCAGGTGGCCAAGAAGGCCAATGGCATCCTGGCTTGTATCAGGAATAGTGTGGCCAGCAGGACTAGGGAGGTGATTGTTCCCATGTACTCAGCACTGGTGAGGCCGCACCTCGAATGCTGTGTTCAGTTTTGGGCCCCTCACTACCAGAGAGACATTGAGGGGCTGGAGCGTGTCCAGAGAAGGGCAACAGAGCTGGTGAAGGGTCTGGAGCACAAGTCTGATGAGGAGTGGCTGAGGGAACTGGGGTTGTTTAGTCTGGAGAAAAGGAGGCTGAGGGGAGACCTCATCGCTCTCTACAACTGCCTGAAAGGAGGTTGTAGAGAGGTGGGGTCGGTCTCTTCTCCCAGGTCACAAGTGATAGGATGAGAGGAAATGGCCTCAAGTTGTGCCAGGGGAGGTTTAGATTGGATATTAGGAAAAAATTCTTCACTGAAAGGGTTGTCCAGCATTGGAACAGGCTGCCCAGGGCAGTGGTGGAGTCCCCATCCCTGGAGGTATTTAAAAGACGTGTAGAAGGGGTGCTTAGGGATGTGGTTTAGCGGTGGACTTGGCAGTGCTGGGTTAATGGTTGGACTCAATGATCTTAAAGGTCTTTTTCAACCTAAATGATTCTATGATTCTATGATTCTACGTCCAAACAGCTCAGCTCCATGTGGTTTTCATTTTTGCCCAAGACCTTACAAGCATTTTGAGGGATCTTTCCTTATAAAGAAAGTCCTCTACTCTTCTAAAGCTGATTCAGCTTTCCAGAGCATGTTATATTGCAGAGTGCAGTGTGCTGCTTGAAAAGATGCTGTGAGAGTTTTGGATCAGATACGGTTTGAACCCAGATGTTATTTCACAGAAGGGTAGAGGCTTATAGGAGCAGGCTCTCGAGTACTGAAAAGACTCTGTTAAATATAGAGGAGGAAGAAGGAAAAACACCTGACCCAAATAGTCATTTGGATCCAGTTCAGAACCGAGGGCAAAGCCATAGTGGATGCTATGAGATGCAAAAATAGACTGTTAGAGCAGAGAGAGTCTTGGACACCTCACTTCTGGAGTCCTAATTCTTGTGCAAAAACACTTCATTACTGCTTGCGTTACAATCTGTTTCATGAACATGAAAGAATGACATAAAACTGCTGTTCACTATTCATGGGTTCCTGGAATTTAAGACCAGATGGAGCTATTGTACCATCCGACCTGACCCGTATCTCACAGGATGCTCTTCACCCTCCACACGTGTGCGTGCGTGTGTTTTCACTAAGCAAAGCTTAAACATGTTTTCCAGAAAGTCATCAATCTTGATTCAGGGAACAGAGGATCTGTGCCTTTCCTTTGTTATTTGGTTAATTGCCCTCATGGTTTAAAATTCGTCTCTCATTTAAATTTGTATGCTTCAGCTTCCAGCTGTCGTTATACTTTATCTTCTAGATTAAAGAGCACTTTAGTACCTGGTATGCCTTCACATGAAGGTATTTATACATGGTAATCAAGTCAACATTAAATCTTCCTTTCCTTAATTAAAGAGAGGCCAAACTCCTCCAGTCTTTCATTTGAAGGTATTTGCTCCAGTTTTCCTGTCATTTTTGTGGCTTATATGTCACTACTCCATTTTTAAGAGGTTTTTAAGAACGCAGGTACCAGACAGCGTGCTGCCTGCCTGTGCCACTTGTCACGGGCAGGCGCAGCTCTTCCTGCAGGTCCCTGCTCTCCAGCCTCCTGGGCCCGCATTTGGGAGGATGGGGGTGACTGCATGTCTCTGGGATGGGACCCCACGTTACGTCCTGCTAGACGGAGGGCCGGGGAGGCTTCCTTTCCTGTTCCTCCTCCTGCGTTGCGTCCTGCCCCCACCTTAACCTGGGGTTACTTGGCCCATGTCAGCTGAACGAAGTGGAGCCACTAAGGAGTTCCTTGCTTGGGAGCTTTGTTTTGGGGAGGTGGTCTTCCTTCCTGTTGATTTCCCACGCAGCCTGGGCTAGATGATGGAAGGAGCATGGCAGCAGTGTGCTGCTTTCTCCCGGGCCGCCGACCACAGCAGCATGGCTGGGGAGGTCCGGCTTGGCCCCCCGGACAGGAGCATTTCACAGAGCTGTGACCACAGGGTGCAGCTGCTGCCGCCGCCCGGGGCAGCACGTCTCCTCCCTGATGTGCAGTGTCTCAAATGCGTCCTGCAGGGTTTCCATGTCTGTTGTTCCTGGTTCTGGGATTGGCCAGCCCTGATTGCTCCTAGCACTCTTCCAAGCCTTGTGGCATCTACAAATCTGATCAGAGATTTGCATTTACTTCAGGATAATTGATGAGGATCTAGAATAGAGTCAAGTCCAACACCCTGAAGACCCTCTTCAGCACCCACATGGTCGGCCATGTTCCCCAGTGACTGCTCTGACTGCTGCTCTTCAGCTGGATTTTTGTTCATTTGGAACATGCCTGGCTGACATTTTATACCACTCATTTTTAATGTCATGTAGGACTCAGCCAAGTGTGAGTCTTACATCAATACATCTATCTGCATCAATCAAACTTCTAATTTACCAAGGAAAGGAATTACGTTTGAGTAGGGAGACCTATTTACTGTAAAGCTTGATTGGGCAATGTTAACAACACAGGTATTCTTTAATGCTGTGTCAATTAAATTCCAAATCAATTTTCCCGGCATTTTCCCAGGATCAGCGTTATTTCTCTGACTTGTAGTTTCATGGATCATTTTACTTGCCCCTTTTTGAACATTGCTGCTTTTCTTCTGGTCTTTTTGAATATCCCAATATTTCAAAATGTATTAAAATTTAACTTTTTTTGGACCAGGAAGATCTTCAGGGAGAAGATAAGGAAGATGATATACAACATTCACTAGATGTAAACAATTTATTCAATATCAGGTAGCTCATGCCAAAAATCCTTATTTGGTAATGGAAAGGAAAATAATGTATTTCCATAGCAGCAAAATAAAAAAGAAATGTGGTCATTTTGCTATCTGCATTTATTAGCAATTATACACTCTCTGCCTAGTGACTGACTGGCTTGCACAGGAGTTGGGAAGTCATTTCTGTATTATCAAATTTAAACAACAGCAGCAAAACCCCTCTCTGATAGTCCTTTGCTAGGCCAAATGTGGATTTCTTTACTCCTATGTGATTTGTTCTTGTTATTCTTCTTCAGTTTCTAATTTTCAGTTCATATGGACCACTACCTATTTCATCATGTCCTGTTGTTAGAGTTGTCTCTGTTTGTAACTGCCGCCGTCACTTTGTTGCTGACCTGGGAGGGGCGGGTGGAAGTGGTTCTTCTCTTTCATTTATGGAGTTGTAGTTCTGGGTCACACAGAAATTGTTCTTCAAGACTTCCCAGTCACCTTTTACTTTCTCTTTTTAATTTTAAACCTACCACACTTCCTATGATCTATTACCTAATCTAATTTCTCTTGGTTGATTCCCTTGGGAAGCATCAAATATTCACCTGGCTAGTCGGGACTTCCTTCTTTCCACGTCAACCCTAGTTGACTAGACAGCAGTCAAATATTTAGCAGATTTTTATTCATTACATTGAGATCCAAAGCAGCATTCCCTTATGTTGGAGTGAAATGGTATCTATAGAAAAGTGATCAGTTTTCTCCTTTTTAGAAAATGAAATGATAATTTGCTTGTTGGATGGGACACCCAGCATTTTCCTTCAAGTTGAAGTTTCCCTGATAGTGCAAATGTTAATTTATACAACTTGGAGATAAACACTTAGAAGTTAATGCTTTTTTTTTTTTAGTGGTCTGTAACAAAAATCTGTTGAAGGACTTTTAAACTTCTTACTTCAGACGCTAATCCACATACATTCAAAGTCCTGTTCTGAATAATCAGTGGCCATATGATAGATGATGGGATTTTAGTGTGAACTCTTTCTCTGGTCCTCCTTGCCCACTCAGTACTTTCTCATTCTCGTAACAATTAGGCATCCTTAATATTCTAAAATGGTGTAATTGTCTGTAGATTTTAGTACTGACAATTATATCACAATTCTTACTACCAGTAAAAGCAGTCCACATCCTTTTTCTTGTTATCCAGCCTCCTAGCATTTTGCAGTGAGCAAAGAGGAAGAAAAAAATCTTCCTCAACGTTCTTTGTCAAATGGGTTTAATTACTTCTGACACGGTGCATTTGTGCTGTGTTTCTCTCTTTGGAGTAATTTTGCTTGTGTTCTTAATTGCTCTACCTATTTCTCAGCCAAGATCATCATCTCACCTCTCGGTGAAGTGCTGGTCAGTGAAGTGCCGGTCAGGTTGTTCACTGAGAGTCCCCCAGAATGGGCCGGAACATCTCGGTTTTGCTCCCATCATGTGGCTGATGAGTCACTTCCAGTGTTTTTTGCCTGATGCCTTGTCTTGCTTGTAGGACTGAAGGGGTGTCTGGGATGAGCATATGGACTTTTCTGTCCTTCCACTTTCCTTCTATGTCCTCGTGCCCCTTTGCTAGCAAATTTCTGCTCTTTAATTTCACAGGCTCATCCAGCACTAAAGGAAAATTGTGGGCTGTCCTCAGCTTCCGTGTTCAGACATGTAAATGCAAGTGCTGCTGCATGATTCCCATTCCCTTGGCAAGATTTCCAGATTGTGGTGAAGGGCACCCAGACATGTTTCAGAAGCCAGCCCTGAGGCTGGAGTCAGTCTCCTGGAGTGGGCACCTCATGCCCGGGAGTCTGAGACATCAGCGTGGACGTGGCAGGCTTGCTGTGGGGCTGGCAGGAGAGCTGCCTCCTGCCATGGCCAGTAGGTTGGGTGGGATCGGCACTTGCAGTGCTGGACAGGGTCCTTGCTGGGGCAGCTGAGTCCCACCCATGGGCTGCTGCTGGTGAGCTCAGCTGCGCTCCACTGAGTTGTCCACCGTGTCTCCATTAACTGTGGTGGGAGCTTACGTACCCACACTTAGGCGTGCAGGCTGAGCCCCATCCCTCTGGGTTCAGCTTGAGGAAGACAGTCTGCTGTTTTGGTCTCTCACTTAGAACAGTCTTTCTTGGTGATGCTTTTCGGGACCTGAGCCTCTCATGAATCTTTGTATAAACTATGAGAAATATGAGCTGATGGTCTTGCTGAAAGCAAATAGAAATCATAGAAAATAAAATACATTTGTCTTCTTTTTTTTTAACTATTTCACTTCTGGCCATAATAGTAATGAATACAGAGTTAGACTAGGAAAGAAAAATCATCTCAAACTCCCTTCTCCATCCCTCTTTGACGTACCCATTTTGCTTTGGTTTGGACAGGGGTGTTTCTGTAGTAACTGCTTGCTACTCTCAGCCGGGTTCCTCTCAGAGGCGTTGGTCATGGTTGGTGCTTCTGTTGCCCATCTTGATGCTCTGCTCTCCTGCTTTCTCTGTCTCCCCAGTTCCCTCCTTGCAGATCCTTCTCCTTGCGCTGCCCCTAGGGCTGGCTCCTGAGTCTAGCTGTCCAGCTATCCTCCTGTAAGTGTTCGTATTTCAGATGTTGCACAATGGTGCAACGTGCACTTCTGATCCATATCTTTCATTTGTCGCCAGATCACACTTCATATGCAGGACTGGTTCTTTCCCTCTGTAGAAAGGAAAGCATAGTGCATCCAGCTTGGCATAGCTTTTCCGCTCATGCAGCTGGAATAGATCCATGCCTGAAAAGAAGAAACCATATTCCTTGTGAAACTCCTCTTTGGCAGTCCTGTTTTCAATGGACTTGTTTACTGAACTAGAATTTCCTGAATTACTGGATTAAAGATGAAGGGGAAGCAGGGACCCTATGTGGCAGAGCATGAGAGCAGCATTATGGACCGTGTGGTCTCATCACAGTATCAGCAGTCAGTCACATTGGTACAGTTTGATGCTGCATGTGTGCAGCATTGTGATACTGCTATACTGTCAGTGCATTGCCCATCCCTGAGTGAAATGCAAGCAGCTCTGTTCTCTGTGGTCTCTTCATGGGTCTGCAGCTTGGTGGCTGTCACTGTTGTTGTTGCTTGCCACTTCTGCAGTGCTTGGGGGGAAATAATGCAAGTGGCCTTTCTGATAGTGGTAGGACCTCAGACTCCTTAAACAAGGACTCTTCCAGATAGACTCATCAAAGTGTAGGGGCCCTGCTATAATGTGGTCATCTCTAGCTCTGTTTATTGTTTCATCACCTGTAGGGCTTCTTTGGATATATAGCTGAGACACCGAATTTGGAGGCATTGCATGTGGTTGTACTGCCTTTCTGATGAGGTGGAGCTCAGGCAGAGAAGGCACATAGCAATTCCCATCAAAGAAAAGTTTTTGGAATTTATCATGGACTTACGGTCTGAACCTGCCTCCCTTCTGTTCCTCTGCAAGAAAATAAATTAGTTATCTCAAGTACCTAGTCATTCAATTAACCCAAGTTTTGGAAAAAAAAGTGGCTCATTTTTACTGAAAAATGTTAGGCAAGACTCCTGTGAAGAGCTGAGCTAGCATGCCGGGATGGAGGCCCTCCAAGTGTAGGGTAGTGAACAAACAGTGGAGGAAGGCTGGGGGAGGCAGCCTCTTCAAGCAGCACAATTGCAGTTGGAAGAGGATTTTTAACAAGCCTTCAGAGTGTTCCTGTGTAAAATTGCACTGATGTAATTTATGGTATGAATTTTAAAGGCTGAACAAAGCAGCAAAGACAGTTATTTTAATATGAATATCTTAAACGTGGTTTGGAAGAGGCTTAACAAATAGCTCTTTATCAAAATAAATATCTTTGGGCTATTTTTCTTTAGTTTAGCAATTTTTTTTTCTTTTTTTAAAGTAAACATCTGTACCATGGCAGCACATATGGATGGAGCCTTAGGGTAGAGTTCTGTGTGCAAACCCATGTGGAAAAGCAAGATTAGAAAGGACGCTTGCCTCTCTGCCTCCTGGTAAAGGTCTTAGGATTATCAGTGATGCCTGCTTTGTAATGCTGATCATTACAAGAAGTCAACAGTGGTACGCTCAGTGTTAAAACCCAACAGCACTACATGGTGTACAAGTACTGCATCTTTGTGGTGCCTGACTCCTGTAACCTGAGGCCTCTCCCTGTTTCCTATCAATGCTTTTTTGCTGTTGTTAAGAGCCCAGTGCATTTTTATCTGAACTTTAGGGTATTGGGCAGAGATAAAGCTAATTATTTATCTCAGATTATTTGTTTTCCGCTACCAGTTTTCATACTGTCCTCTATGGGAGTATGTTAAGTAATATGATCTATGCGTGTCAGTTGTGATCCTTTTTTGTACCATCTTGTCCTGGGAGAAAATAAATACGCATACGTGCAGAATAGCGTTTTATTTTGGTGAATGGTAAAGAAAAAAATGTAATTGTTCTGTGTTCTGCCTGCTCTGTCTTTATGTTAGCTAGCCAAGGGTGATGGATGGAAGAATATTTTGTCTTGTAGTTTTATATTCAAGGGGCTTAACCAAGTCTCAGTCTGCAACACAGGAGGTCTGCTAAAATGAGCATGTGCAGTCTCCGAGGTTAATCAAAGGAGGAGGCCATTGGCTTGCCCAAACTGGGAAGGACACTGGGACTTGCCGGACACAGGAAACCTGGGAACAGAGGGAGTTGCTGAGGATGAAGCCAGTGAAGTTTTGTTGCAGGACACCATCTCCTTGCCAGTCCCTGTGGAAGCAGAGAAAGGGTGTGGAGAGAAAAGAGCATTAATTTAATACTTAATATTCTCTTCCAGAATGGGGAAGACCCTTGGTGATTTGGGCTTCGATTATGCCAAGGCTGAGCTAGTTCAAGAACTGGCTTCTGTGCCTACAGTTCTGGACAGAACCTGACTGGGTTTGTAGGAGCTGCCTCTTTCATTACGTTTGCTCTTAAAGCTTACTTGCAGGCTGTGGGGAAGCCTTCCCGTTGAAGCGCAGAAGCCTTCAATACCGTTATTACATCCAAACCCATCTGTGACTCTACAGGTGCCTGGGAATTGTCCTCTGGGACCCCATGTTCCCTCCAGCTGGCCAGGGAGATCTGCAGATGTGGCCAAGCTTCCCATGGCAAAGACACATGGCATGGTGGCCAGTTGTGTTGTGACCTGGTCTCTGAGATGAGGAGTAATGCTGTGAATGTGGTTTTTTCCTCCTCTGGGAAGCAGGGAGCCGTTGCAGACCAGGCTGCTGAGCACTCCCTGTGTGCAGGGGACAGCCCCAAGAGCCAGCGGGATGCTGGACAGGCACCGTGCAACAGGGGTAAGAATCACTGCTTGACATCCCTGCCTCCTGGCCAGCCAGCAGTTGTGGAAACCATCTTTTCCCCACTGAATTCAGCAAAAGCACGCCAGGAGACATTTAGGGACAGAGGTGCAGGCTGTGCCACCTGGCAGGCAGAGGCAGAAGAGCTTGTAATACATCCCTGTGGGGCCAGGAAGGCTTGGCAAAGCGCAAGGAGGCTGTTTGCCCCCAAAGCCTGTGGGGCAAGGAGGTTTTCTGCCTCTCTGAACGCCAGGTCAGATGATGATGTGGCCAATGTTAAATACTGAACTAACAGTGCCTTTGCTCCATCCCTTCAGCCCATAGCGATATTTGAGCATAATGACCAAAGCGGAGACAGTTACCAGTAGTAAATCCTCCTCTGGCCCTCCACTTTCTGAAGACGATGATGCCACAAACTTCCATAAGTGTTCTCTATTCAGGAGCTATCCCTCATTGCACCATTTCCAGGAACCCAAAATCTTTTAGATCTTGTGGTTTTGTTTTTTGGCTTTGGCCTTCTTCATTTTCTCAGGGATTTTTTGAACATCCTCATCCCAAGTCCTTCTGAAACAGTGCTCCTCTCCATCTTTGCCAGGAGATGCCCACCTGGCATCAGCCAGGTCCATTAGCCAGGAGTCCATCATCCATCAGCCAGAGTCCGTCAGCCAGGACTCTCAGATGTAGGAATCTGGTAAAACCTGAAACTAGAGAGGATACAAACACAGGGAGGAAACACTCTCTTTCCAAAAGGTCTTAGAGTTTTCTTGCCTACTACTCTGTATCTCCTTTAAGGACCTGCAGGGATACTGTGCACGGAGAGAGAAAAAGCCACTTTGCTGCCAAGTCAAGCATCCTCTCTCCTAGATACTTTGAAAACCGTAGTCTTTCCTTGGTTGGGAATACTTCTATACTGAATTTTTAACCCAGAGCTTTCAGGTTTATCAGTAAAATGATGGGACTGTGGGCAGATGTCCAACTAAGATTTCAAGAGGAGGAATAAATAAATGATGGTATTTCCAGTGCTTGGTATTTAGCAAAGATAGAAAAAGCTGCAGTGCATAAGTGCTATTCTTAATTTCTCAGCCATCCTTTACAAAATCACTGTAGTAAATTTACTCTCCTTTTAGGCAGAGCAGCATTGCTATTAGCAATGATCTTTTATCCACTGTGTCTCTAGGGATGAGTCTACCAGGGATATTGCAAATAGGCCCTGACACCAAATGCTCCTTTCTGTGTGGCCAGGTCTTCAGCAGCTTCAATAATTACAAATACCATTTATTCTCCTTCCTCGTACAAAAGTGGAGGGGGGGGAACCCAAACCCTTGAGGTTTTAGAAATTCAGCCCTTCAGCAGCTAAAGCTTTCTTCTTCATCCACTCCTGCGCAACACAAGTGTTCCCTTCGTCCCTGTCCGAAGGCAGTTTGTAACTACTCTGCTGATTTTTGAGGCAGTGAATGCAGTATTACTGTCTCAAAGACTTTGCAGTATAGATCCCTAATAAAAATTATTAATCTTCTTCTCAGTTTCTGTAACCTTTTCTTCTTCCCCTCTTGACCTGGGAAAAAATGTCCCTGCAGAAATTATTTGTGGGTCATTGTCCATGATCCTATTCAACACAGGGAAATTAATAGTCTTATCTGCAGCCTGCTAGGTTTTCCAGAAAGCAATGGTCTCCCCTTGCTCCTGAACTATTTCTTTTAAAAGAGAGAAGTCACATAACCCTGCCTGAGGTTTAAATTCCAGCAGTTCAGAAGGGGATGTATCTGTGTTGTAGATGGGAAGGATGACGCACATTTGCTCAGTTCATCTGGGCCACCAAAATACCTGCGCTTACTCTCGGTTTCTCTTGTGCTGTTCTTTCTCTTCCCAGGACACACAGCAGCCACGGTCCAGGACTTGTCATCCCAGTTGTCCCCGTTAGGAGGAAAACATTTCCCTTCTGCTGTTAGCACAGCTCATTTGTATTTCTAATGTCAATGCTAGGTTTGCTGGAGACATGGGAGGTTTGCAGCCTCATCGCACCAGGATCCCCTCACGCTTCATCTCTGTGGGTGTTGCATGCTTGTCCTGTGCTGAATTCTTCTGAACAGAGCGGTTCCCTTGCATGCAGGTGGTGCACGTGTGGAGCTCCCCAGGGCGAGCTGGGTGACCCTGCTTGGAGCAATGTTCTTCTGCAGGGTTAAATCCAGTTGATGGACTTGAAATAACACCGGCTGCACCATGAAATACTCTGTGCTTTGTGGTGCCATCCTCACAGCAGAACCACCAGGAAGATATGGCGTCATCCCAGCCTCTTCAGTGCGAAGCTTGGTATCTTCATTTAAGCTGCTTTTGGGAGTGGTTTTAAGCTGCACTGAGGCAGCTGAAGCGCAGCACGTGTTCCCGTTCCCCTCACTCTGCTGGGGTGAGAGGGCAGAGAAGAGCCACGTCTTAAACCGTCACAGCCCAATTTGCCATCCGTCACGTTTCAGTGCTGTGGGATTGCTGGGAAGATATTCTAGGAAAGATTAACAGTCTTTGAAAGAGATTAAAAGAAAAATTTCACAGTTGCTTCCTGTAGGTACATTTTAAGGGTGTAAAAAAAATACTTGAGAAGTTACCATTATTCTAAAATTAGACCCAAGCCTGAGTGATAGTTTAGCATGTAGAAAAGAGAAAGGCAATCCTCAATATTTAACATAGGATGGCAACTGGGGAACAGCAGGAGAATGAGAGGAAATAATTGCATTTACAAAGAAGTATTCTTGACTGTGTGCAGCAAAACGGACTGTGGCCCCAATAGGATGTGAGAACAAATAGCAGCAGGAATAAGTAATTGGGGAGAAATACTTGCTGTGCATGACAGTGCTTTCTCAACCTTCTGCTTACTGTTAGGAAAAAACCCTCTGCCCAAGGTGCGGGGGCTTGCTCCTCTCCTGCTTTGGCTGCACTTTATCCAGACTGTCTGCTAGCTGTGGCGTAAGGTACACATGCACAATTACTTGTTTAACAACCTAAATAACTCACCTTCATACATGGTATATTTTCTGTTGCTTTCAGTTTTAGTAGCTAAGAGTTACTCTTTGGTTCAGCCAGCAGTTGTGGTTAGATGGGGGAAACACTGGATGAGACTCCAGTGGCTTGTGGTTTGTAAAGTTATCGTCCTTTTCAGTTTAAAATCTGTTAATCTAGTTGCTTTAAACCTTTTTTTTGAGCAAACTGGTGGCATCTCTTTGAATTGAATGTGCAACTGGAGATTAATGAAAAATGATATGTTTGTATTCAGCTGAAACTGGAGATGAAATGTCATCTTGTAATGTTTTCACCTACAGCTGAAAAACACTACCATGAGGTTCTACTTATAGGTGGTATTTGTCATAGGGAGATATTTTCTATTATTGTGTACTATAGGTCTGTATAGGAACACTGTATAGCCAGTAACTCTCCTCTCCAGTAGCTTGCATGAAAACTTTCATATCAAGCCTGTTGTCATCTCAACTTGAACTGAGATCCTCTCTTTTCCTAAATGATAAATTAAGTCCTGGAGTAACAGAGTTGGTTTTTTTGTTTTTTTTTTTTTTTTTTAGTTCTGGTGTCAGAGTGGAGGGGTTGTTCCTGCTCGTGTTGGAGCACTCTCTGGGGTTTCTCACCTTCCCTCGCCACGTGAATTCCAGTTCTCATGACACTCCCCGAATGTGAGGAGCCTCCGCAGTTTGTTTCTTCTGCGAGGCTGTAGAGGAGCATCCATGTCGTGTGACATGGTGGCTGTCCTCTCAAGTTGTCTCTTTGCTGCCCGCCTCGGGGGGGTGTGTGGGACCTGACCCAGAGCAGAGATAGCTGCGGTTGGAAGGAACAGGGGATCTCGATCTGGTTTTGGGTATGGGAGCTCAGACGTTTTATTCCACAACGCAGCCTTGTTTGGATTCATTGCTTTCACAGAAGTGACCAGCCTGAGGATTGCCAGAATACCTTGTCTGCGATTAAAACATTAGCAATGCTTTTCAGCCTAAGCTTCTTTTAGCAGAATGAAGAGAAAACATAGGTGCAAGACAAAAACAGAGAAAACACTTCTTTAAGTGGAGCAGAAGCAAACTCCTGCAAACTTTCCTGGACCCGGACCTGCTTCGTGCTCCAGCTGCCAGAGCCAAGTGCCGTCTCGGCAGTGTCCTGCCCCAGTGGTGCCCCAGTCCTGTGCTGCTCTCGCCAGTCAGGCTGCTGGATCGCAAGGGTGCCCTTTGCACAAGGAAATCCTCTGAGAAGCTGTTCCAATCCCCACCTCTGCTTCCCTACAACCTATTGATTAATGGAACAGTCCCACCAGCAGCTTTTTAGACCCAGACCACGTCACCTGCTCCTTCCCCAGGCTCCTGTTCCTCCAAGCACAGGCAGTGCTCCCAAGTACAGCTCTCATCTGCTGGCCCTGATTTGCAGATTTTGGCTGCAGAATTTAATCTCACTCCCATCAGGGATTAGGTGCGCTGGCACAGCCGCCATGTGCAGCTGGGTACTGGCTTTGCCATGCAGGCCTTTCCCGTTAGAGCAGTTCAGTGAGTGTCAGAGGGAGCACTGGTGTCAAACCCACGCTGTGGAGCTCAGCTGCCTGACAGCCCCCAGGCAGAGTCCAACTGCAGCTCCTCCTTACGTCCATTAGTTTCTTAGACTGTGCAACGTGCAATGCGTTGTCTTGCTGGTTCTCGTTTGCTGCAATGGATCTTGTGCACTTATTAGTTAATTACTTTAAGCATATATTCAGATATGCACGTTTCCAAGAATTAGCAGAGTGTAATCACTAAAATGCTAGATTAGATAGTGGTTAGATTAGTTTTAGTAAACAAATTGCTAGCTGCAGTTCATTCAGTGCATCTTGAAATGCCCTATTTGGACCTTTCTCAGTCTTTGGGATTCAAGATAATCTGATAGATTTCTCAATTAAATTTGGCGTATTAATAACTGAGACTAAAGGAAGATTTGAAGCCTTGTTTTCTGTGTCTTTTGCCTCTGAAAAATTTGTCTCATTTAAGCTGAGATATTGAAAAAAGACTGGTGATTTAACTGTATGTGGAAATGGAAGTAGATGTCTGGAGCAGGATCTGATGAGGATACTTCAGTTCATATGCACAACCTGAAGTTTGTAGCAGTCTGAGTTCTTATCAGACTGTAAGGGCCAAATATGTGCTCTCAAAACAATTAAAAATAACCATAAGAGATTTTATAGAAATTATGGTGAAAAAGCAGTAACTGAAAGTCAGTGATAACAACAGAAATTAAAGCAATGGCATTTGGCACAGAAGATAAGTGATGGCCCTTAAAACTTCACTAGACTCTCCTCTCTAGCTTCCCTTTGCCTTCGGCTGGAGGTGGCCCTAGCTAAGGAGCTGGGGTGTGAGAGCGGGGGAGCTGCACAGCAGGTGGTTTTGGTGTTGGTGGGGAGGAGGAGAGGCTCTCCTCCCCCTGGAGCTCACCCACGGTCACCTGCTCTTCATCTCCCTTGGCGTGCGGAGCGGGTGTGAATCAGGACTTCCCATCCCCATCCTGCTTCAGTGGAAGAGTGGACCGTGTTTCCACCGCACCCGCCCAGCTCTTCTGAACCACAGAAACCACAGCGATGTCTCTGCAGATTCCACCGAGGTCTTCCAAGAACCTCCACCGGCACCTCGTCAGCAGCGCGTCTGTCTGTTAGTCGTGACAAGTGGTGGCGTTGTCCACTGTTTCTTGTACCGGGTCTGGCACTGCTCTCTCCCGGTGGCTGCATCCAGTGTGAGAAGGGTTGTAGACTGTTACCAACATCCCTCCACTAAACCCTTATCTTCACTGCTATTGCTGAGCTAAGGAAATATTTCCACTGCTTTTTCTTGGGTGACATTGCTAGTCATGTGGACACCATTACATTCCCATGTAATACGTACGTTGTTACAATGGTAATTACCTTCATGCTTAAAACGCATCCCTTATTTTCTAGCTGTAAAGCATTGCACCCGTCCTCTGCTGAAGTTTGACATTGGGCAATGAATGCATGAAGCCATTTTATTCATTGTACCATTTACTTTGCCATATATAACAACATAGCATGTGTGTGTGTGTGTGAAATTTCTTAGAGATTACTTCCTATTTTCTTCCAGATTGTTGTTAAAAATGATTGACAGTTTTGAGCTGAGGACAGGTCCTTAGAAGACCTAGCTGTAACATTCTCATTTACTGGTGATTCCTCTTACTGGTGAACCCATCTTTAATCCTCTTGCCAACAGTCTTCAGTAATCTTCATTTTTTATATTGGTGTCTTGTAGCACAAACCCCAGAGAGTTTTAGCAAAGCCACAGAACCTTGTCTGACCTCTACCTATCTTGTTTAAAAATTTGGCTAATAGCAATGCTCTAAAATTAATATTCATATTCGTTTTTATTTGTATCTCAAACCATTTTATTATTGTCATTTAAATAGTTATTTCTACTAAATCGAGATATTTTAATTTGTGTGCAAATTAGGTACCTTTCTAAAAAATACACAACTGTATTTCTAGCTGATGGCATCTTATTCTAGCTAGTGTCCACATTGCTCCATTTGTGGTATGGGGGATTTGGATGGTAAGACCTAGGGATTTGTTTGAGAAAGCAGGTGTACTTTTTTTTTATTTTTGTAATGTTGCACTCTGAAGAAAAAAAAATTACTTAATGATAATCAAAATGTTCAGAAAAACATTCTGTCTCTTAAGGAGACTTTACTCATTTTATATCAAAGGACATTTTTCTTCCTTCTTTGTGCTATCAAATCAGCCTGTGGATAGGCAAGCACAGTCCTTTTGCAGCTCAGATCTCCCTAACACCATCAGGGCAGGACAGAAACCCGCATCCTGTGTCAGCACCGTGGCCCCCACCCAAGGAGAGGTCCTCCACACTTGGGGACTCCATGCGAGGACCACGGTGGGGACCTGCAAGTGCAGGTAGGCCAGTCATACTTCTAGTTTGCAAACCTGTCAAGGTAGCGTTCGGCCAACAGTTGGATGCTGAAATCTGGTCCTTGAGGGAAGGGTATAGCAGCTCCTGTCGGAAGAGGCTTTGCCCATCCCGCACAGAGGCGCCTTTCTGCATTTTGGAGCTGCATGCACCGATGGAGGGCAACAGATGTGTATCGGGGCTCCTGCTCCCACCCGCAGAACAAAAGCAGAGGGTGGCTGGGGGCCGTGGGGGTGCACTTGGTGAGGGAGGACTGTTGAAGGGGATTTCCATAGTTTTTCTGTTGCCTGCTCAAATGATATCCCTAAGTGGAGCAAGTCCTACACGCTGGGCAGTCCTTGGAGTTGGGACTGATCCTGGTTGGAGTTGGGACTGATCCTGGTTGGAGCTGGGACTGAAGCAGCCAGGGAGTTTGTGCAGGCTCTGCTGTGTGACAAGCCAGGCTCCTCAGAGGCGAGGGCGGGGGGTCGCACAGGTGCAGGGGCCTTCCTCCTGTTTGGGGTGAGCGTTTCACGTTTGGAGCTTGCTGCTGGTGACGTGAGGTGGTGAGGACCGGCTGTGGGAAAGCCGAGTGTGGAGGAGCTCAGAACAGCTCTGTGGATGCTGGTGGTGGTGCTGGGGTGCATAGCTGTGCCTCTCCTCCTGAAACAGCAGCCCCTTCTCCATGCCTTGCTGCAGGGAGAAACTGAATGAGGATACCAATTTTCACCCCCTTCTTCTCCCCTTTGTATAAACGGTGTGTCCAGATGTGTTCTTTCCTGCAGCATAAGAGCCAGCAACAGCACTTCTGCCATTCGTTAAACTGCCAGCGCTCTCCTCTCCCCCTTCTCCTCTGTGGGGCTCTCATCCGCACCCAAAAGAAACTGATGGACAGCCTCTAGCCTGCTCAGACCATGCACGCACGGTGTTTGGGAAAACTGCTGGCGTCTGAGCTGGGCTGGGAGCAGACATGGGGTTTGGTGCAGCAACCTTGAGGGGAGTGGGGAGCATCCTGTGTTGCTGGAGCCCAGGCAGGAGACGTGCCTGAGCGAGAGGCCGGTGGTGCCACGGTGCCCACCGAGGGGGTGGGTGCCCCCGCGGTTCTCACCCGTCTGTCTCCTGGGGCTCTGCAGAGTGTCCCCTGACCGCAGCCGCTCAGCTGGAGCTCAGCACCGAGATGATCAAGGCTCTGCGGAATGGGGGAGCACACCTGGATTTCCGGACACGGGAGGGAATGACAGCTCTTCACAAGGCCGTCCGGTGCCGCAACCACGCGGCACTGCTGGTGAGTCGGGGGGAGCTGCTGCAGGGGCTCTCCCTCCCCTCTGCCCTGTGCCCCAGCACCGGCTCCTCCACCCACCCCGTCCGGGCTGCTGGCAGGGTTGGGCCCTCCCTGGGCCAAAGCATCTCGCACGTTGCTGTCGGGGAGCACAGCCCATTACAAAAGCGTGGCACTGATAACATGAGCCTTGGGGGAAAGATGGGGTGAGCACTGCCTTCTGCCGTGGCCGGAGCATCCCCGAACCCTCTGCGGGGCAGGTTTTCCAACCGCTTGTCTGCCTGAAGCCGCAGAGTGAGGCAGGTGCTTCTCTTGCAGACACTGCTGGACCTGGGTGCCTCCCCAGACTACAAGGACAGCCGGGGGCTGACACCCCTGTACCACAGTGCCATGGTGGGGGGGGATCCCTACTGCTGTGAGCTCCTGCTGCACGACTATGCCCGGCTCGGCTGCGTGGATGAGAACGGCTGGCAGGAGATCCACCAGGTGGGACGGATGGTGGGAAGGGATCCAGCTGGGGTGACTGCTGTCCTGCTGCCGATGGAGGGGGTTGTCCCGTCCCCTTGGGTGCCGCAGGCAGTGGAGGCACTGCTTGGCAGGGGTGGCTGGCACAGGGGGCCAAGCTCCTGTGTGAAGGACTTGGACGTGGTGTGCCAGCTCTGGCTGCCATCCCGGGCCAATGCTCAGGCCGTTTTCTTCTGGCCTCAGTCAGCAGTGTCTGGGATCCTCCCCAGATTATGAATGGCTCATAGGATAATGCTTTGGGATCTCAGTCCAATGCCTGAGGCATCCTGGTTCCAAAACACAATTGTATCTGTCCCTGTTTTACACATTGACAACTGGATTTGGCATGGGGAAGACATGGGCTAGGGGTTAGGGGACCTGAGCCAGCTTTGTGCTTCAAGACCAAGACCCTTTTGGAGAAGGGAGGATGTGCTGGCTCTGCCTAGAGTCCCCTTGTCTTGGACCGTTGGGAGGGCAGGTTGTCTTTGGGCCCGTGGCCTCCTGAAGCACCCAGCTCTCAGCGTTCTGCAAGGTGGACAAGTACTGGCACAGCTAAGGATGAGAATGAAAATACAAGAGATGTGAGTTTGTGATCTCGATTTACTGGATATGACTGTCCTCCTTCCTGCCTCCATCCTACATTGCCTTGGCACATCTTTGAGGACTGCTGGTCCCAGGATGGACCAAACGTAGGGGAAAATACCACAGCAGTTAACTAGAGATGTGGGGCTGTTGTCCTCCTCTTTGCCTGCTTGTGCTTCAGGGCTTCTTTTCACCAGATAATTATACTGAGATAGCAAACAGTCTGGAGGAGGGCCTGGTACCAGTATGATGGTGATCCAAAATTTGCAATTGATCTAGAAGTAATTTGTCCGATAAGTATTCAGGTGTATATTGCTGTAAGGAGCAGCAGGGGGTCTGTGTGCATGTTAACGGGAATTTTCAGGATATGGGTCTAGCCTGATTCAACTTTTCTAGCATGGATGAATCCAGCAGAGGATGTTATGGGATTTATTATCTTCCTGCTGCTCCCTGATTCTCTATTTCTTTTTTCCATTTTGCATTTCGGGCAGGCATGTCGCTATGGCCATGTTCAGCACCTGGAGCATCTTCTCTTCTATGGAGCTGATATGACTGCACAGAATGCCTCAGGAAACACCGCTCTTCATATTTGTGCTCTCTATAACCAGGTACATCTGTGTCATTTGGGGCACGAGAAAGTGTAGATGGGGCACCAGCCTGCCTGAGATAGAGGGAGCACAACAATGGGCTGGGGCGTCTTCTCATTGCTATTACTGTTCCCAGACCCAGAAGGATTCTTCTGAATTGTATCCACACTCTGTCCTGTTTCTGTTTGTAGCACCAGGCTGATTTTGGATTTCTCAAGAGTCAGGTGGCCAGAGGAGAGTCCGTGGTTTAATCTGTTCCCGTTCCCAAGATGTTTTTGCTGATTTACTGCCTAACATGTTCTGTAATTTTTCCTCTGGTTCCTATTCATACTTCACAGCAAGCCCCCATTACTGGCTGGGAGGGAGCAGTTTGCCTGGGTGGAGAGTGCTAATTTTGCCCAGGTGCTCACATTTAATTTGAGGTGGGTACGTGCCCTAAGCAGGGCTTGTTGGGCACATCCTGTGGCTTTCACCCTGCTCTGGGGAAGGTATGTGGACTGGAGTCCTGTCCTTCTTACAAATGGCCCTAAGTCCTTACTGCTAATCTCTGAATTTTGAAGAAGACTTTCCAGGCAACATAGGACCATTTCTGTTTTATTTTCTGTATGGTCACTAACAGTTCAGGGGAAATTGAAGGTGGAGGAATAGTCCTCTCTGATCTTATACACCCACTGTTCTCTTTCTGAGATGTGGAGGTCAGTATCTAAGGATTTCTTCTGTAGGTTTTGTTCCTTCCTAGAGATTTTTTTATACATGGTATTATGTGGTTTTTTATTATAAAGGGAATTTTCAGTTTCTGAGGTGTCCATGCTTTAAAAATTGAACACTGCTATATTTTGCCATAGACAGAGGTACATGGAGGCTGATTTGTGGCTTGTTAGGTGGTAGGTCAGTTCTGCACATTGAGGACTCTTGTACCCAGGTGCCTGTCCGTGGGGGGGTGGGTAGAGCGGCATTAAAGAGTACAGAGGCTCATAAACATGTTGAATTAACATCATTTTGAAGCACAGAACATTCAAAACAAGGACAATAAAAGGCTTTAGGAAATAGCAATACCTGGGAACATGTGGTGGCCACTGTGCCTGTATCTGTGCTCTTGGGCTGACATTTGGGCATGGCCATGGTGCCAGTGCCCCAGAGCTGCACACAGGCAGGGGGACTTGGTCAGCTTGGAGTTGGGAGGGACCTGTTCATAGGGGTTGAGCATCCTTCCTTGCTTTTGCCAAAGGAGGCTTTCTGAGCGCAATGAAGCCACATGGTTTGCTTCTTTGTTGTCACCAGTCTACAGTGCTAATTGGTCTCTTCCCCTTTCCCCCTTGCTTGCTTTCACAGGAGAGCTGCGCTCGGGTTCTCCTCTTCCGTGGTGCGAGCAAAGAGATTCGCAACTAC
Source organism: Mycteria americana (assembly GCF_035582795.1). NCBI lineage: Eukaryota > Metazoa > Chordata > Aves > Ciconiiformes > Ciconiidae > Mycteria > Mycteria americana. The sequence goes on from NC_134365.1 coordinate 300,667, forward strand.
AACAGCCAGACAGCGTTCCAGGTGAGGCAGCGAGCTCCGGGCCCCGTTCCTCCAGCAGAGCTCCTTGTGGCCCCCAATGAGGGCAGCCTCTGCAATGTGCCTTGGGCACACGTGGGGTAAAGCTTACTGGAACAAAACCATTGTTTCAGGATGTCTATTCTGACACTGGCTTAATTGCTGGAGCAGGAGGGAGGAAAGAGAACACGTGGTACATGTGGAAAGGGCTGCGAAGGTGGTATCTTGTGGTGGGAGACTGAAAGAGCTTGGCTCGTCTGTCCATGTGTAATGGAGGTAGAAAGGGGAATTTATTGCTGTCTGTACAAATGTTGCAGTAAATGTTAGAGAAGGAGCAGAATCCTTAGAAATAAAGGATAGTGTTGCCACAGAAATGAATGCACTTAAACTTGCTGTTAATAAACTGGAAGTCAGAAGATCTCTAGCCGCAAGAGGAGTGAAACTCTGGAATAGCTTTCTAGTAAATACGCTGGGTAACATAGGTGGAAAAGGGAAACTTGGTCATTTTGCAGTGTGACTCCTTCCATAAGTTTGCAAATCGTGGGAAGTGACTGCCTGGAGGCTGTAGTTTGTGATGCAGGAGGCCTCTTCCCATCCAAGGTCTGCTTTGCCCTTCTTTTTTAAAGTTTTTGAACTTGGAATAGCCATTCTGTCTGTGCTCTTATTGAAGCACAGTCATTTGCCTGAGGACCTTTCAGAAATGTTGTGACTCAATGTCCAGTAATACTAATCTTCAGGTGTCCCTTGAGAGCAGAGAGTGTCTGTCAGCGTCTTACTCATATACCACCTCGGGTGGCTGCAGATGAGCTCGCTAATTATTAACCCTTTAGAAATGCTTTTTCTCACTTCTCCTTCAATGTTGTTTATAGCAGCTTTAGACCACAGAGTCTCAAGTGTGACCACGATGATGTCATACAGTCCCTGCGAACATCAAGTGTGGCCCCTGTGAGAAAGAAGCCTTATTACAGACACAGTCGCTCTCAGTGCACGTGTGCGACTGTAGCTGCCGTTGGAGCGACAGCACATCCTGGGGGGGAGGCGGGCAGGGAATTGCTGAGCAGATGCTCTGCACGTGCTGGGAATCTGCCACGCTGGGTCGCGCTGCACCAGCGTTGCCTCCCATGCAGAAGAAGTGGGTATGCCTAGTGAGCCTTGTGTGTCCTGAGGGACTAACTTTACTGAAAAGGCACCAAATCCCTGTGCAGCGTGTGTGCTGCGAGTATACCGGAGAGCCGAAGCCCCTCTGACCTGACCCAACTGCTCACTGGCAGCCACGGTGAACCGGCTGTGGTTCTCCCTGAACCCCCTGCCGCAAGCTGTTGCAGTGGTGCTCTGTTCTGCATGAGGATATTTCATTTAAATTTTAAGTATATTTTAATGCAAATTAAGCATACTGTCCTAAAAAGAGTACGCAGAACTCGTGTGTGTACTTACCATGATCGTATATAGGAATCGGGCAGCCGTGTGGAGATAATCAGTTATGAATCACTTGTGTGTACGGTGTGAAGAACTAAAAATGCTTATGTAGTTTCAGAAAATGAATACATAGCTTAGTCTTGTTTAAAAGTAATTTCTTTATTAAGTCTGAGACCATGTTCCTTAGAAGCTGTGCTACATGTTGGCTTGGATGCTGAGAGGAAAAAGGGCCTTGAAGGTCAAATTGAGCATCCTTATAGGTGGTCTGGTATTTTGTCACGTGCAGGAACTTGAGATTTACACCATGCAATTAATTCTCCTATTAAGTGATGGTTGTCTGGCTGTAGCTGGCGGAGCTCCGTTGCTGGGAGTGTCATTTGTGTGACGAAGTGCGGGTACCCGTCTGCAGAGAAAGGGAGGCTTGTCCTCTCCTCCACAATGGCCCAGGGAGTGTGGGGTGACCAACTCTGGCGCAGTGCTCATGAGCATGAGTGCCACCGCAGCTTTGCTCCAAGTGACTGGTGTGACCTTGCTAACCACAGCAAATACTGAAGGATGCCTGAGCTCAGCCCTTGGTGGGCAGCCCTGTTCTCTGTGAATCCACCTTAGCTGAGATCTTCCTCTGTCTGCTCCATGTTATCTCCTGCCTTGGGAGGTGGGTCATGCAAGGGCTTGATGTAGCAAGGTGAGCTTTGCTCTGGGGATTGAGGATAGTCCCATCTGACTGCTCTCTGATTTAATGTAAAAATACTTATTTCCAGGGAAGGGCTTCTTGCAGGAAACTGCTGACTCCTTTTTGAGATGAGCTGAACTTTTGGAATCAAGAGATGGAGAAAGGATGACCTTTTTGCTTTGGGTGTTTGCAGGACATGGGATGGTGACCAAGTGGTGGAGAGAGGCAAATGGCTCCTGCTCTGATTTTGCTCGTGTCCTGCGGAGTCCTAGTGGGTCTTAATGAAGAAAAAACAGTGTGTGTCTTTTCCTTTTTGAAGTAGTGTGACTAATTGGAAGTTTCTGTTCCAGAGAATGAAAACTGTGGTTGGTAATCCAATCAGGTTGTTTATCGGCAAATCCAAACCAGAATTTGATATTAGTGTGATATGCTCCGTCAGTTCCCAGCTTTCAAAGAGAAACTCTACAACTCCCTGCTTGGATTGCTTGCTCAAGACTTCAGCATGTCATTAAGTCACTGTCCGCTGCAAGTCTGGTGCTTTCTCGCGTATCGTCTTCGCGTGGCTGTGGTAATGGGGTGTGCTGCCCTTCTACGATGGAGTTTCAGCACGGCAGAGAGCCAAGCCTGTACGAGGGAGCATGTGCTACCCCACAGTTCTGTGGCTGCTGGGAGCTCATGTAAATACCTCTGCTCCTGCATGGCTATTTAGTCAGGTTACTGCCCATACCTCCTGTGAATTTGATTGCTACTGTTAATCAGATAGCTTGGTGTCAGTGGCCTGAGATGACTCAAGATAGCAGTGAGTAATTTAGAGGGTTTAGAAGTTGTAATCTGCTTGGTTATCTTCCCTAAGGCAAAGAGCATGCTCATTGCCTGGGGTGTCATGCCACCTCTCACTGTGTCGAGTTCCTCCTGCTGCAAAGGGGCCTGACCCCCACTCATGGAGTGCAGCGCATGGCCTGGGTGGTGGGGCAGGAGCGCCAGGAGCAGTCTCACCTCTTTGTGGCTGGTAGCAGGCTTCAGGGAGGAGTGCAAGAGCAGGGTGGGTTTAGGGTGAGAGTTTTCCCAGAGTGTCTTCCCAGCTTCCGGTAATCCCTATCCCTCTGTTTTCCTGAGCCATGTTTGTACCTATATCTGTCTTCAATTGCTCTTAGCTGGCTTTTCATCCATAAATTGTCTAAGAGAGTCTCCTGTGCAGATGCAGTCCTTCCCAAAGCTCCGCTGCCTCATCCAAATACCTTCTTCTCACAGAAGGATGGAGACATCATTTTCCAGGTAGGATATGCATACTCAAAATGCACTGGATGAAAAGAAAGTTGAGTTTTTTGGGGGGTTTTGTTTGGTGTGGTGTGTGTGGTTTTTGTTTTTTTTCCTTCCAGCTGCTTTAGCAGTATCATTGATCAGAAACAAAGTGCTGCCAAAGGGCTAGTTGTCTCTCAAACCCCCTGTGTGCCTTGTGGTTCTCACTGACTGGACTTGGGATTTTGGCCACTGGAGCATGCCGTGGGTCGGCAGCCTGCGATGGGAAGGACAGGCACGCAAGCTGGGACTGTGAAAACCAGCAGTTCCTGTTGTTGATGTGGTGAACTCGCCATCCTGTCTAAACAACAGAAAGGTACCCAGTGGAGACTGGAACGCGTGGAGAGGTGCACAGGTAGGCAGTTGTGCAAACACTGAATGGTGGCTGAGTCAGTCAGCGGTGTCCTCCCTCCCACTGGTGACTTGTGCTGGATCCCAGGGAGCTGAAATCCTGTATTTGTAAGTTTAAGTTCAGGATGGCAATGTTAGGCAATGTCTTGTCTCTTAGGAGGGTGAAGACTTGTCTCTAAGTCTTGTTCTTCAAGAGGTGCTCTTTTATTTTGTGAAAAGGTTACCCACCGTCACTACTTCAGTCTTTTTCTTGCACGGGACTACTGAGAGCTCAAAGTCCTCCAGGTCAGCCTATCTACAGTTTCTTGTGGTTTTTACGAAAGTATTAAGTGCTAGCTGCTGTTCAACTGCAGTATTTTGGGTTTCTCTTTTCCCTTTCCTTAATGCCAGGTTGACAGAGTGATTGCAAAAGAGAAAACCTTTAAATTCTGTGAATGACCATGTCCCTATCTGAGCATGCAAATCACATGATTTGACTTGGAAATGAAATCATTTACCTTTGCAAGCTGAACTTCATCAGAATGATGATCCACACCTGGTGTTGTAGACAGGCCATGTGAAACAGCCTTTCTGTGTCACACTGGGGTTCGACATCCAGCTGATGAGAAATGGTTTGACAGGGTCTTCATTAACAAGTGTGCGAGAAGGAAGAGTGTACCCTCTACTCTTGCAAAAGTCACTGTCCCAGTGTCTCTAATCCAGCTTGCTATCTACGAAGACCTCCAGGGCCTTTTCTGCTGAACTGCTTCCCAGTCTGTGTCGCTGCCAAAGCTGCTTCTTTCCCAGACGTGGGGCTCTGCATTTGTACTTCTTCAGTTTCAGGGGGGTCCTGCTGGCCTATTCCTCCAGCCTGTGCAGGTCCCTCTGGACGGCAGCGCTGCCCTTGTGGATATTGACCATCGCCCCCAGTTTGGGGTTACCTGCAAACTTGACCTCTGTGACGCTCCACCTGTCACTGGCCATCGGGTAGAGAATGACCCGTTAACAACCACTCTCTGAGCCCAACCATCCACCCAGCTTCTTCCCATCTAGCTGTCCACCCATCCATATGGTAATGTCCTAATTTCTGTATAGATAAAGATGAGACATGGAAGGCTCCATCTGTCTTACTTCCCTGTGTCCTCTGAGAACTGCTGGTTTTCCTACCTCCGTATCAAAGAGGTTGGGCCATCTGTGCCACTCCTGTCTCTCAGCAGTGTGCCTTGTGTGGGGCTGGAGTTCTGCTGCCATCGCAGGAACCCTGCTCTCCTCCGCATAGAGATTTCCCTGTAAACAGCGGGAGAATCCTAAAATGCTGCTGTTCAGTAGCTGTACCGAACAGTTTGTTTCTGCTGCCCGTGCATCTGTTTCCCCATCAGACCCAGCTGCTCTGTGTGATTGGTGTGAGCTGGGGGTAAGACCCTGCCTTAGCTGGATTAAGTCCTTTGGTTTCTTATCACCTGGCTAGTCTCTGCCAGTGCATCAGGTCTTGCTTTCCTTTTCCTCCCTGGTTTTCAGATGTCTTAAGGATTCACTTAAGTGTTTTCTTTCTCAGGAGCCCATTACTCTGATGGGATTAAACCAGGTGTCACATGCTGGCAGCCCTGCACTTTGAACCTCTGGCTCATTTTTTCACCTTTGGTTTAATAAAAGTAGCTTTTTCAGTTGCCCTTACCCCTGCGTAAAAAGTAGGAAAAGTCCAGGTCCTTATGGTCAGGTCATCACGTGCCTTGCACTGTATTTTTCAGTGGCCTGTTAGAGATGCCAGCAATTTCCTTCTAAGAAGTATCCAAGTTTTATCTTGTTCACAATGCTAACTTCCCAGTTTTCTTTCCCAAACCTCACGTTTCTAACATGGAGTGTGAACTTTGTGTTCTCAGTGTCAAGATGGATCTTTCTTGTCTGGAAAGTTTTGGAGGTTCCTTACGCTGCCCCTGTATGTTCCTGGAACGTCTGTGGGTCAACCACGATGGCCATATGACAGACCTTGCTGTAATTTGCTATAGCGAAGGTTCCAGCCCTAATCAGAGGAGTGCTTTCAGTCCCCGAGTGACTTCAGAATCACTTGTTGAATATCTCCACCCTTGATATTTCTGGTGTGGACACCTGGAGCTTGGCCCCTGCCTTCCCTGGGTACTGTTTACTGTAGCATCTCAGAGCTGAAGTGGTCTTGGTGGGGCAGTTTGCAGCTGGTGTACGCAGGAAGGACTTCAGGACCCCTCTGCAGCAAGGGTGTGACTGCCTCAGTGTCATTCGCAGCACATGCAGGCTGGGTGAGAAGTTGCAGTTTCTCAAGCAGCCTCGTCCACATGCTGACTTATTGTGCACCGGCCTTTCCCAGAGTCCGCTGAGGTACTGACTTCTTCCTCTGAGGTGGAAGAGGATCTGAAATGACGATGGGCATGTTGTACCTTTTGTGTTCAATCTTGGAAGGAGAGGGGTGATGAGCTTGAGCTGCTGTGGTAGTTCAAAGGGAAATGAATGGGGTATTGGGGTGTTTCTAGTTCACATCTGCGTTTATGTGGCTGTACAGTCACTGGTCAGTCATCTTTCTTTCTGCATGTATTCTTCCAATCCTCCTTTCCCAGCAGTAATGGAAGACACTTTACTGCACCTTTGATGTGCCTTTTCTGGATGGAGGCTTCTCATCTGTGTTTTCCACAAATCACATAGCTTGGCCAAAGTCAAAGGTGGTTTTTCCCTTGTCTCCTCAGCAATGTTTCTGATGTCCAGACTGTGGCCTTCAGGGCTGATCTGTCCGAGACCCCAGAGCTGTTGGTGCCTGATAGTACCAAGATCATGTCATCTAAGAAAAATTACCTATAAAACACAGCTTGGTTGTATGGTGTAACCATACCTGTAAAACACAGCTTGGTTGTATGGTGTAATCATTTGTCTCTATTTGATTTCCATTCTGCTTTGGACCATTTACCATATACCAAGGTATACACAGGAAAATTATAAATGTGTGAGCTTGTTGTAAATGTAGCTTTTACAGCCAATAAAGGTGGCTATGAGGACCTATCAATGTGAACTCAGCACTGGAAGTTTTAATTATCAAGAGATAATAATTCAGTGTTATTTATTTGGGGAAAAAAAAACCCACCTTAATTTTCTTCATCTAAAGGTTTGTGTATGTATGTGAGCAGGTGACTCTGGTATCAAGCTGAAACTAAACATAGATTGTGATTTCTTTCCTGTTGAAGTTGTCTGCCAATGGAGCTATGGGGTTGCTTGTGTTAGCTCATCCCAAACATGCCTGATGGAGGTTTTAGAAGTGCAGACAAGTTTCTTAATGATCAGTAAATGTCAATTTTGTACAGATTTCTTTGTCCTTCCCCCTCCCTCCTCCCTCCCCCGCTCAGGCTAAATTCTTCTAAGTGAGTTTTTGTGGGTGGGTTTTTTTGGTGTTTCTGGGGTTTGGGTTTTTTTTGGTAGGTAATCATGCTGTAAGTAAACAAAGTTTCTTCTTATGATTAGTACAGGCTTTGTTGATGTACAGCTGCTCTACCTGTGGTGCACTCAGTCACTTGTGCTAGCATCTGTAACTGGAAGACTGACCTTGGCCCTGAAACTCAAGCGTGTGTCAGAGGTTTTAGTCAGCCTTTAACTTGACTATGAGCACTTCAGACAAACGTTTGGCTTGACATAAGGAACTAATTGCCCAAATCGGGCGTACATGCAGGGAGGCTGCCTCCCTGCAGAGCTGAGGTGGTGCTTGGGGTTGGTGATGGTCGGATGTAGGGCAGGGATGTGCTGGCAGGTAGAGATGCCCACAGTGCCACTGGGCAGCGTCACAGGGACAGGCAGCAGCATCTTGTGTGGGGAGCTGAGGTCCCCCTCTGGGCATGGGTGCAATTCATCCCTCGAACATATTGCAGAGCAGGACGTGTGTGTCTATCGCAGCTTGATTTCTTTCCTAGCTCATGGGGGGATAAGGTAGCTATGATAGTTTCACATGTAAAATTAATAGCATCATAAAACTGCAGAACTGGAGAGGTGTGGAGGGGCAGCTGAGGTGTCCAGTGCCAGCCCTGTGGGGAGCAGCACCCACCAGCACGGGCTGCTCAGGGCTGTGGCTGGGCAAGTGCTGAGTGTCTCCAAGGCCAGAGACCCCACGGCCTCTCGGGACCCCGGTTGGTGTCCGACCTCCCTCCGGTGAAGGGCTTTTCCTGCCACAGAGGGAGGACGTCCCTGGCTGCAGCTTGTGCCTCTTGTCCCGTCATGGTACCTCCAAGAGGAGCCTGGCTCTGTCCTCTCTCCCCACCCCACCAGGCAGCCACAGGCCGCAGTAGGGTCTCCCCTTCGCCTTCTCCTCTCCAGGCTGAGCAAACCCCATGCTCAGCCTCTCCCCCGACCTCCCGTGCTCCAGCCCCAACCGTCCCGAGGCCCCCATGGGACCCACCACACTACTGCAATGTCCGTCCTGTGCTGGTGAGCCCAGCCTGGCCCCAGTATCCCGACAGGTCTCGCCAGCGCTGAGCGGAGGGCAGCAATCCCTGCCCTCACCCCGCTGCTTGCCCTTGGGCCATCACCGCCCAGGCGGTGCTTGGCCTCCATTGCCCAAGGGTGCTGCCAGCACCATGCCTGAGGGGCCCCGGGATCCCCCAGGCCTTTTCAGGGAAGCCAGCCGCCCCGTCCTGTCCTGCCGCACTTGGCGCTTGTCACGGCCGAGCCCCGCCAGTCCCTGTCGGCCCTTTTCTCCAGCCTGGGGAGGTCCCGCTGTCAAGCAGCCCTGCCCTCCCGCCTGTCAGCTGCTCCCAAGGCTGGTGACAGGGATCTCCCTCCATCGTCCCGGCGGTCAATGAAGGTACCAAAAGAGACCGGCTCCATGTCCATTCCTGAGGAATGGGCTCATAACCAGCCACCAGCTGGACTCCGTATGGCCCATCACCACCCTTTGAGCCTGGTGATCCAGCCAGCTTTCCACCTACCTTGTTGTCCACCTGCCCAAACCATCCCTGTCCCATTTTGCAATGAGGATGCTACAGGAGACCACACTGAACACCTCCCCAAGATCAGGGTAGACAACCTTTCCTGCGCTCCCCCTGTTCACAGCCAGCCGCCCTGTTGGAGAAGGCAATAGAAAGCTAGGACTGAGAAGGACCCTGAGAGGTCATTTTTGGAGCTCTTCTGCCCCCCCCGCCCCAGGATCAGCTCTGTCTGAAAGTTTTATGACTGGTGTTTGCCAAAGCTGCTCGTCAGCCCCCTGTGCTGGGCGCTGGCTGCGGCCTCCCAAGGTGGTCTGCTCCTGCACTTAGAGCTGTCTGCAGTCTCAGAAAGCGTTTTCTGACATCTAACCTGAATCTTTCTTATTGAATTTTAAGCCCATTGTTTTTCCATGGTTATTGAGAATAGATTATTTTTGTCCTCACTGCAGCTGCCTTCTTTCTGTTTTTACGGTCAGTCACCCCTTCCCTACCCGATCTTCTGTTCTCTGGGCTGAATATCCCAGAGCACACAGGCTTTCCTGCAGAGACCTTGAAAGCATAATCCAATCATTACTATTGATTTATTCTGGATTCTTCCCATATCTTTTTTATTTAACTCTGTTCCTAAAAGTAGCCTTCTCCAGCTGAAACCCAACCTGTTCCGCACAGAGCGGAGGGGTTACCTCACACATGTTAGAGGTGAGGCTGCTAACTGTAAATCCTGGTATGTTTTCCCTTTTCTGCCACAGCATGACTTTGTTGACTCATTTGCAGCTTGTGATCCTGCAGTCCTCAGATCTTCTTCAGCAGGACTGCTGCCTGCTGTCTCCTAGCTTGCGTTTGTGCCTGGTGTCGCAGACTCACTGAGCCATCCGCACCGGGGAGACCCGGGGATGTCTCTCCTCCAGCTCTCCTGCTCAGATGAGCCAGCCCCACGGCTGCTGAGGGTGCTCAGGGCCTTTCCCGGCCAGGTTTGGAAAGCCCCCGTGCCTGGAGCACTCCCACCTTGGGGCCTGTTCCCATACTCTGCTGTTCTCCTGGTGAAGAGCCTTTTCATTATGCCCAGACAAAATTTCCCCCGTTGCACCTTGTGCCCGTTGACTCTTGTTCTGTGTACGTCTCTGAGAAGAGGCTGGCTCCATCTTCTGTAATCCCTGTACGTAAACTGTCATTATGTTTGTCTCTATTGACTAAATCTTCCCCCCACCTATTTCTTCAGTTTCCAAAAATCATTTCAGTTCTAATCCCCTAATAACTTTGCGTCTCCTTCCAGCTTGGTCTCATCTAGGTACTTAATAAGCATATTCTGCACTCTATCATCCAGGTTGCTAATGAAAAAATTGAATACTACTGAACCTGGGGTAGGGTCTTGTGACATCCATTTAGCACACCTTTTTAGTCTGACAGTCACAAATTAGTTTTCTGATCAGTTTTTCATCACTTGGCAGGAGTTGCAGCTAGATTTAATTTCTGTTGTTTCTGAGAACGTCACATAAGGCTGTCAAAATTTTTGCAGAAGACAGCTGTATATCTTCAGTTCCTTTCTCTTCACAAAGCCTGGCCTGCTACCCTTTCCTAGAAGTAACTTGGATCACTTAAATTTGCTTTGCTCTTTACAAATTGCTGTTGTCAGTCATTTCTGTTTACAAACTATCTGCTTTGCCCAGCGTTTTTCTGGACAATAAAATTA